>NW_027436620.1:600000-900000 GCF_031877795.1 Strix aluco | reverse complement strand
TTTTCTGCACAAAAGCGATTCTGCGAAGCAATGTGAACACTTCTGCTTCCCAGGCACAGAGAAGGTGCTAGCAAGGAATTCTCTGCCTGCCTTTCCCCAGTGCTCTGCAAGCTCTCCAGGGCAACACAAAATCTGGGGCTCTGTGCTTTCTTTCGTTCTGAACAAGTGTTAGTGTTTTCTGCACAAAAGCGATTCTGTGAAGCGATGTGAGCACTTCTGCTTCCCAGGCACAGAGAAGGTGCTAGCAGGGAATTCTCTGCCTGCCTTTCCCCAGTGCTCTGCAAGCTCTCCAGGACAACATAAAATCTGGGGCTCTATGCTTTCTTTCATTCTGAACAAGTGTTAGTGTTTTCTGCACAAAAGCGATTCTGCGAAGCAATGTGAACACTTCTGGTTCCCAGGCACAGAGAAGGTGCTAGCAGGGAATTCTCTGCCTGCCTTTCCCCAGTGCTCTGCAAGCTCTCCAGGACAACATCAAATCTGGGGCTCTGTGCTTTCTTTTGTTCTGAACAAGTGTTAGTGTTTTCTGCACAAAAGCGATTCTGCGAAGCAATGTGAGCACTTCTGCTTCCCAGGCTCAGAGAAGGTGCTAGCAGGGAATTCTCTGCCTGCCTTTCCCCAGTGCTCTGCAAGCTCTCCAGGACAACATAGAATCTGGGGCTCTGTGCTTTCTTTCGTTCTGAACAAGTGTTACTGTTTTCTGCAGAAAAGCGATTCTGCGAAGCAATGTGAGCACTTCTGCTTCCCAGGCACAGAGAAGGCGCTAGCAGGGAATTCTCTGCCTGCCTTTCCCCAGTGCTCTGCAAGCTCTCCAGGGCAACATCAAATCTGGGGCTCTGTGCTTTCTTTCATTCTGAACAAGTGTTAGTGTTTTCTGCACAAAAGCGATTCTGCGAAGTAATGTGAACACTTCTGCTTCCCAGGCACAGAGAAGGTGCTAGCAGGGAATTCTCTGCCTGCCTTTCCCCAGTGCTCTGCAAGCTCTCCAGGGCAACATCAAATCTGGGGCTCTGTGCTTTCTTTCGTTCTGAACAAGTGTTAGTGTTTTCTGCACAAAAGCGATTCTGCGAAGCAATGTGAACACTTCTGCTTCCCAGGCACAGAGAAGGTGCTAGCAGGGAATTCTCTGCCTGCCTTTCCCCAGTGCTCTGCAAGCTCTCCAGGACAACATAAAGTCTGGGGCTCTGTGCTTTCTTTCATTCTGAACAAGTGTTAGTGTTTTCTGCACAAAAGCGATTCTGCGAAGCAATGTGAACACGTCTGCTTCCCAGGCACAGAGAAGGTGCTAGCAGGGAATTCTCTGCCTGCCTTTCCCCAGTGCTCTGCAAGCTCTCCAGGACAACATAAAATCTGGGGCTCTGTGCTTTCTTTCGTTCTGAACAAGTGTTAGTGTTTTCTGCACAAAAGCGATTCTGCGAAGCAATGTGAACACTTCTGCTTCCCAGGCACAGAGAAGGTGCTAGCAGGGAATTCTCTGCCTGCCTTTCCCCAGTGCTCTGCAAGCTCTCCAGGGCAACATAAAATCTGGGGCTCTGTGCTTTCTTTCGTTCTGAACAAGTGTTAGTGTTTTCTGCACAAAAGCGATTCTGCGAAGCAATGTGAACAGGCACAGAGATGGTGCTAGCAGGGAATTCTCTGCCTGCCTTTCCCCAGTGCTCTGCAAGCTCTCCAGGACAACATAAAATCTCGGGCTCTGTGCTTTCTTTCATTCTGTACAAGCGCTAGGGTTTTCTGCACAAAAGCGATTCTGCGAAGCAATGTGAACACTTCTGCTTCCCAGGCACAGAGAAGGTGCTAGCAGGGAATTCTCTGCCTGCCTTTCCCCAGTGCTCTGCAAGCTCTCCAGGACAACATAAAGTCTGGGGCTCTGTGCTTTCTTTCGTTCTGTACAAGCGCTTGTGTTTTCTGCACAAAAGCGATTCTGCGAAGCAATGTGAACACTTCTGCTTCCCAGGCACAGAGAAGGTGCTAGCAGGGAATTCTCTGCCTGCCTTTCCCCAGTGCTCTGCAAGCTCTCCTGGACAACATAAAATCTGGGGCTCTGTGCTTTCTTTCGTTCTGAACAAGTGTTAGTGTTTTCTGCACAAAAGCGATTCTGCGAAGCAATGTGAACAGGCACAGAGATGGTGCTATCAGGGAATTCTCTGCCTGCCTTTCCCCAGTGCTCTGCAAGCTCTCCAGGGCAACATCAAATCTGGGGCTCTGTGCTTTCTTTCGTTCTGAACAAGTGTTAGTGTTTTCTGCACAAAAGCGATTCTGCGAAGCAATGTGAACACTTCTGCTTCCCAGGCACAGAGAAGGTGCTAGCAGGGAATTCTCTGCCTGCCTTTCCCCAGTGCTCTGCAAGCTCTCCAGGACAACATAAAGTCTGGGGCTCTGTGCTTTCTTTCATTCTGAACAAGTGTTAGTGTTTTCTGCACAAAAGCGATTCTGCGAAGCAATGTGAACACGTCTGCTTCCCAGGCACAGAGAAGGTGCTAGCAGGGAATTCTCTGCCTGCCTTTCCCCAGTGCTCTGCAAGCTCTCCAGGACAACATCAAATCTGGGGCTCTGTGCTTTCTTTCGTTCTGAACAAGTGTTAGTGTTTTCTGCACAAAAGCGATTCTGCGAAGCAATGTGAACACTTCTGCTTCCCAGGCACAGAGAAGGTGCTAGCAGGGAATTCTCTGCCTGCCTTTCCCCAGTGCTCTGCAAGCTCTCCAGGACAACATAAAATCTGGGGCTCTGTGCTTTCTTTCGTTCTGAACAAGTGTTAGTGTTTTCTGCACAAAAGCGATTCTGTGAAGCAATGTGAACACTTCTGGTTCCCAGGCTCAGAGAAGGTGCTAGCAAGGAATTCTCTGCCTGCCTTTCCCCAGTGCTCTGCAAGCTCTCCAGGACAACATCAAATCTGGGGCTCTGTGCTTTCTTTCGTTCTGAACAAGTGTTAGTGTTTTCTGCACAAAAGCGATTCTGCGAAGCAATGTGAACACTTCTGCTTCCCAGGCACAGAGAAGGTGCTAGCAGGGAATTCTCTGCCTGCCTTTCCCCAGTGCTCTGCAAGCTCTCCAGGACAACATAAAATCTGGGGCTCTGTGCTTTCTTTCATTCTGAACAAGTGTTAGTGTTTTCTGCACAAAAGCGATTCTGCAAAGCAATGTGAACACTTCTGCTTCCCAGGCTCAGAGAAGGTGCTAGCAGGGAATTCTCTGCCTGCCTTTCCCCAGTGCTCTGCAAGCTCTCCAGGACAACATAAAATCTGGGGCTCTGTGCTTTCTTTCATTCTGAACAAGTGTTAGTGTTTTCTGCACAAAAGCGATTCTGCGAAGCAATGTGAACACTTCTGCTTCCCAGGCACAGAGAAGGTGCTAGCAGGGAATTCTCTGCCTGCCTTTCCCCAGTGCTCTGCAAGCTCTCCAGGGCAACATAAAATCTGGGGCTCTGTGCTTTCTTTCGTTCTGAACAAGTGTTAGTGTTTTCTGCACAAAAGCGATTCTGCGAAGCAATGTGAACAGGCACAGAGATGGTGCTAGCAGGGAATTCTCTGCCTGCCTTTCCCCAGTGCTCTGCAAGCTCTCCAGGACAACATAAAATCTCGGGCTCTGTGCTTTCTTTCATTCTGTACAAGCGCTAGTGTTTTCTGCACAAAAGCGATTCTGCGAAGCAATGTGAACACTTCTGCTTCCCAGGCACAGAGAAGGTGCTAGCAGGGAATTCTCTGCCTGCCTTTCCCCAGTGCTCTGCAAGCTCTCCAGGACAACATAAAGTCTGGGGCTCTGTGCTTTCTTTCGTTCTGTACAAGCGCTAGTGTTTTCTGCACAAAAGCGATTCTGCGAAGCAATGTGAACACTTCTGCTTCCCAGGCACAGAGAAGGTGCTAGCAGGGAATTCTCTGCCTGCCTTTCCCCAGTGCTCTGCAAGCTCTCCTGGACAACATAAAATCTGGGGCTCTGTGCTTTCTTTCGTTCTGAACATGTGTTAGTGTTTTCTGCACAAAAGCGATTCTGCGAAGCAATGTGAACAGGCACAGAGATGGTGCTAGCAGGGAATTCTCTGCCTGCCTTTCCCCAGTGCTCTGCAAGCTCTCCAGGACAACATCAAATCTGGGGCTCTGTGCTTTCTTTCGTTCTGAACAAGTGTTAGTGTTTTCTGCACAAAAGCGATTCTGCGAAGCAATGTGAACACTTCTGCTTCCCAGGCACAGAGAAGGTGCTAGCAGGGAATTCTCTGCCTGCCTTTCCCCAGTGCTCTGCAAGCTCTCCAGGACAACATAAAATCTGGGGCTCTGTGCTTTCTTTCGTTCTGAACAAGTGTTAGTGTTTTCTGCACAAAAGCGATTCTGTGAAGCAATGTGAACACTTCTGGTTCCCAGGCTCAGAGAAGGTGCTAGCAAGGAATTCTCTGCCTGCCTTTCCCCAGTGCTCTGCAAGCTCTCCAGGACAACATCAAATCTGGGGCTCTGTGCTTTCTTTCGTTCTGAACAAGTGTTAGTGTTTTCTGCACAAAAGCGATTCTGCGAAGCAATGTGAACACTTCTGCTTCCCAGGCACAGAGAAGGTGCTAGCAGGGAATTCTCTGCCTGCCTTTCCCCAGTGCTCTGCAAGCTCTCCAGGGCAACATAAAATCTGGGGCTCTGTGCTTTCTTTCGTTCTGAACAAGTGTTAGTGTTTTCTGCACAAAAGCGATTCTGCGAAGCAATGTGAACAGGCACAGAGATGGTGCTAGCAGGGAATTCTCTGCCTGCCTTTCCCCAGTGCTCTGCAAGCTCTCCAGGACAACATAAAATCTCGGGCTCTGTGCTTTCTTTCATTCTGTACAAGCGCTAGTGTTTTCTGCACAAAAGCGATTCTGCGAAGCAATGTGAACACTTCTGCTTCCCAGGCACAGAGAAGGTGCTAGCAGGGAATTCTCTGCCTGCCTTTCCCCAGTGCTCTGCAAGCTCTCCAGGACAACATAAAGTCTGGGGCTCTGTGCTTTCTTTCGTTCTGTACAAGCGCTAGTGTTTTCTGCACAAAAGCGATTCTGCGAAGCAATGTGAACACTTCTGCTTCCCAGGCACAGAGAAGGTGCTAGCAGGGAATTCTCTGCCTGCCTTTCCCCAGTGCTCTGCAAGCTCTCCAGGACAACATAAAATCTGGGGCTCTGTGCTTTCTTTCGTTCTGAACAAGTGTTTGTGTTTTCTGCAGGAAAGCGATTCTGCGAAGCAATGTGAACACTTCTGCTTCCCAGGCACAGAGAAGGTGCTAGCAGGGAATTCTCTGCCTGCCTTTCCCCAGTGCTCTGCAAGCTCTCCAGGACAACATAAAGTCTGGGGCTCTGTGCTTTCTTTCATTCTGAACAAGTGTTAGTGTTTTCTGCACAAAAGCGATTCTGCGAAGCAATGTGAACACGTCTGCTTCCCAGGCACAGAGAAGGTGCTAGCAGGGAATTCTCTGCCTGCCTTTCCCCAGTGCTCTGCAAGCTCTCCAGGACAACATCAAATCTGGGGCTCTGTGCTTTCTTTCGTTCTGAACAAGTGTTAGTGTTTTCTGCACAAAAGCGATTCTGCGAAGCAATGTGAACACTTCTGCTTCCCAGGCACAGAGAAGGTGCTAGCAGGGAATTCTCTGCCTGCCTTTCCCCAGTGCTCTGCAAGCTCTCCAGGGCAACATAAAATCTGGGGCTCTGTGCTTTCTTTCGTTCTGAACAAGTGTTAGTGTTTTCTGCACAAAAGCGATTCTGCGAAGCAATGTGAACAGGCACAGAGATGGTGCTAGCAGGGAATTCTCTGCCTGCCTTTCCCCAGTGCTCTGCAAGCTCTCCAGGACAACATAAAATCTCGGGCTCTGTGCTTTCTTTCATTCTGTACAAGCGCTAGTGTTTTCTGCACAAAAGCGATTCTGCGAAGCAATGTGAACACTTCTGCTTCCCAGGCACAGAGAAGGTGCTAGCAGGGAATTCTCTGCCTGCCTTTCCCCAGTGCTCTGCAAGCTCTCCAGGACAACATAAAGTCTGGGGCTCTGTGCTTTCTTTCGTTCTGTACAAGCGCTAGTGTTTTCTGCACAAAAGCGATTCTGCGAAGCAATGTGAACACTTCTGCTTCCCAGGCACAGAGAAGGTGCTAGCAGGGAATTCTCTGCCTGCCTTTCCCCAGTGCTCTGCAAGCTCTCCTGGACAACATAAAATCTGGGGCTCTGTGCTTTCTTTCGTTCTGAACAAGTGTTTGTGTTTTCTGCACAAAAGCGATTCTGCGAAGCAATGTGAACACTTCTGGTTCCCAGGCACAGAGAAGGTGCTAGCAGGGAATTCTCTGCCTGCCTTTCCCCAGTGCTCTGCAAGCTCTCCAGGGCAACATCAAATCTGGGGCTCTGTGCTTTCTTTCCTTCTGAACAAGTGTTACTGTTTTCTGCACAAAAGCGATTCTGCGAAGCAATGTGAACACTTCTGCTTCCCAGGCACAGAGAAGGTGCTAGCAGGGAATTCTCTGCCTGCCTTTCCCCAGTGCTCTGCAAGCTCTCCAGGACAACATAAAGTCTGGGGCTCTGTGCTTTCTTTCATTCTGAACAAGTGTTAGTGTTTTCTGCACAAAAGCGATTCTGCGAAGCAATGTGAACACGTCTGCTTCCCAGGCACAGAGAAGGTGCTAGCAGGGAATTCTCTGCCTGCCTTTCCCCAGTGCTCTGCAAGCTCTCCAGGACAACATCAAATCTGGGGCTCTGTGCTTTCTTTCGTTCTGAACAAGTGTTAGTGTTTTCTGCACAAAAGCGATTCTGCGAAGCAATGTGAACACTTCTGCTTCCCAGGCACAGAGAAGGTGCTAGCAGGGAATTCTCTGCCTGCCTTTCCCCAGTGCTCTGCAAGCTCTCCAGGACAACATAAAATCTGGGGCTCTGTGCTTTCTTTCGTTCTGAACAAGTGTTAGTGTTTTCTGCACAAAAGCGATTCTGTGAAGCAATGTGAACACTTCTGGTTCCCAGGCTCAGAGAAGGTGCTAGCAGGGAATTCTCTGCCTGCCTTTCCCCAGTGCTCTGCAAGCTCTCCAGGGCAACATCAAATCTGGGGCTCTGTGCTTTCTTTCGTTCTGAACAAGTGTTAGTGTTTTCTGCACAAAAGCGATTCTGCGAAGCAATGTGAACAGGCACAGAGAAGGTGCTAGCAGGGAATTCTCTGCCTGCCTTTCCCCAGTGCTCTGCAAGCTCTCCAGGACAACATAGCATCTGGGGCTCTGTGCTTTCTTTCGTTCTGAACAAGTGTTAGTGTTTTCTGCACAAAAGCGATTCTGCGAAGCAATGTGAACACTTCTGGTTCCCAGGCTCAGAGAAGGTGCTAGCAGGGAATTCTCTGCCTGCCTTTCCCCAGTGCTCTGCAAGCTCTCCAGGGCAACATCAAAACTGGGGCTCTGTGCTTTCTTTCGTTCTGAACAAGTGTTACTGTTTTCTGCAGAAAAGCGATTCTGCGAAGCAATGTGAGCACTTCTGCTTCCCAGGCACAGAGAAGGTGCTTGCAGAGAATTCTCTGCCTGCCTTTCCCCAGTGCTCTGCAAGCTCTCCAGGGCAACATCAAATCTGGGGCTCTGTGCTTTCTTTCATTCTGAACAAGTGTTAGTGTTTTCTGCACAAAAGCGATTCTGCGAAGCAATGTGAACACTTCTGCTTCCCAGGCACAGAGAAGGTGCTAGCAGGGAATTCTCTGCCTGCCTTTCCCCAGTGCTCTGCAAGCTCTCCAGGGCAACATCAAATCTGGGGCTCTGTGCTTTCTTTCGTTCTGAACAAGTGTTAGTGTTTTCTGCACAAAAGCGATTCTGCGAAGCAATGTGAACACTTCTGCTTCCCAGGCACAGAGAAGGTGCTAGCAAGGAATTCTCTGCCTGCCTTTCCCCAGTGCTCTGCAAGCTCTCCAGGACAACATAAAATCTGGGGCTCTGTGCTTTCTTTCGTTCTGAACAAGTGTTAGTGTTTTCTGCACAAAAGCGATTCTGTGAAGCGATGTGAGCACTTCTGCTTCCCAGGCACAGAGAAGGTGCTAGCAGGGAATTCTCTGCCTGCCTTTCCCCAGTGCTCTGCAAGCTCTCCAGGACAACATAAAATCTGGGGCTCTGTGCTTTCTTTCATTCTGAACAAGTGTTAGTGTTTTCTGCACAAAAGCGATTCTGCAAAGCAATGTGAACCCTTCTGGTTCCCAGGCTCAGAGAAGGTGCTAGCAGGGAATTCTCTGCCTGCCTTTCCCCAGTGCTCTGCAAGCTCTCCAGGACAACATAAAATCTGGGGCTCTATGCTTTCTTTCATTCTGAACAAGTGTTAGTGTTTTCTGCACAAAAGCGATTCTGCGAAGCAATGTGAACACTTCTGCTTCCCAGGCACAGAGAAGGTGCTAGCAGGGAATTCTCTGCCTGCCTTTCCCCAGTGCTCTGCAAGCTCTCCAGGGCAACATAAAATCTGGGGCTCTGTGCTTTCTTTCGTTCTGAACAAGTGTTAGTGTTTTCTGCACAAAAGCGATTCTGCGAAGCAATGTGAACACTTCTGGTTCCCAGGCTCAGAGAAGGTGCTAGCAGGGAATTCTCTGCCTGCCTTTCCCCAGTGCTCTGCAAGCTCTCCAGGACAACATAAAATCTGGGGCTCTGTGCTTTCTTTCGTTCTGAACAAGTGTTACTGTTTTCTGCAGAAAAGCGATTCTGCGAAGCAATGTGAACACTTCTGCTTCCCAGGCACAGAGAAGGTGCTAGCAGGGAATTCTCTGCCTGCCTTTCCCCAGTGCTCTGCAAGCTCTCCAGGGCAACATCAAATCTGGGGCTCTGTGCTTTCTTTCGTTCTGAACAAGTGTTAGTGTTTTCTGCACAAAAGCGATTCTGCGAAGCAATGTGAACACTTCTGGTTCCCAGGCTCAGAGAAGGTGCTAGCAGGGAATTCTCTGCCTGCCTTTCCCCAGTGCTCTGCAAGCTCTCCAAGACAACATAGAATCTGGGGCTCTGTGCTTTCTTTCCTTCTGAACAAGTGTTACTGTTTTCTGCACAAAAGCGATTCTGCGAAGCAATGTGAACAGGCACAGAGAAGGTGCTATCAGGGAATTCTCTGCCTGCCTTTCCCCAGTGCTCTGCGAGCTCTCCAGGACAACATAGAATCTGGGGCTCTGTGCTTTCTTTCGTTCTGAACAAGTGTTACTGTTTTCTGCACAAAAGCGATTCTGCGAAGCAATGTGAACAGGCACAGAGAAGGTGCTATCAGGGAATTCTCTGCCTGCCTTTCCCCAGTGCTCTGCAAGCTCTCCAAGACAACATAGAATCTGGGGCTCTGTGCTTTCTTTCCTTCTGAACAAGTGTTACTGTTTTCTGCACAAAAGCGATTCTGCGAAGCAATGTGAACACTTCTGCTTCCCAGGCACAGAGAAGGTGCTAGCAAGGAATTCTCTGCCTGCCTTTCCCCAGTGCTCTGCAAGCTCTCCAGGACAACATAAAATCTGGGGCTCTGTGCTTTCTTTCCTTCTGAACAAGTGTTACTGTTTTCTGCACAAAAGCGATTCTTGCGAAGCAATGTGAACACTTCTGCTTCCCAGGCACAGAGAAGGTGCTAGCAGGGAATTCTCTGCCTGCCTTTCCCCAGTGCTCTGCAAGCTCTCCAGGACAACATAAAATCTGGGGCTCTGTGCTTTCTTTCCTTCTGAACAAGTGTTACTGTTTTCTGCACAAAAGCGATTCTTGCGAAGCAATGTGAACACTTCTGCTTCCCAGGCACAGAGAAGGTGCTAGCAGGGAATTCTCTGCCTGCCTTTCCCCAGTGCTCTGCAAGCTCTCCAGGACAACATAAAATCTGGGGCTCTGTGCTTTCTTTCCTTCTGAACAAGTGTTACTGTTTTCTGCACAAAAGCGATTCTGCGAAGCAATGTGAACAGGCACAGAGAAGGTGCTAGCAGGGAATTCTCTGCCTGCCTTTCCCCAGTGCTCTGCAAGCTCTCCAGGACAACATAAAATCTGGGGCTCTGTGCTTTCTTTCCTTCTGAACAAGTGTTACTGTTTTCTGCACAAAAGCGATTCTGCGAAGCAATGTGAACAGGCACAGAGAAGGTGCTAGCAGGGAATTCTCTGCCTGCCTTTCCCCAGTGCTCTGCAAGCTCTCCAGGACAACATAGAATCTGGGGCTCTGTGCTTTCTTTCCTTCTGAACAACTGTTACTGTTTTCTGCACAAAAGCGATTCTGCGAAGCAATGTGAACACGTCTGCTTCCCAGGCACAGAGAAGGTGCTAGCAGGGAATTCTCTGCCTGCCTTTCCCCAGTGCTCTGCAAGCTCTCCAGGACAACATCAAATCTGGGGCTCTGTGCTTTCTTTCGTTCTGAACAAGTGTTACTGTTTTCTGCACAAAAGCGATTCTGCGAAGCAATGTGAACACTTCTGCTTCCCAGGCACAGAGAAGGTGCTAGCAGGGAATTCTCTGCCTGCCTTTCCCCAGTGCTCTGCAAGCTCTCCAGGGCAACATAAAATCTGGGGCTCTGTGCTTTCTTTCGTTCTGAACAAGTGTTAGTGTTTTCTGCACAAAAGCGATTCTGCGAAGCAATGTGAACAGGCACAGAGATGGTGCTAGCAGGGAATTCTCTGCCTGCCTTTCCCCAGTGCTCTGCAAGCTCTCCAGGACAACATAAAATCTCGGGCTCTGTGCTTTCTTTCATTCTGTACAAGCGCTAGGGTTTTCTGCACAAAAGCGATTCTGCGAAGCAATGTGAACACTTCTGCTTCCCAGGCACAGAGAAGGTGCTAGCAGGGAATTCTCTGCCTGCCTTTCCCCAGTGCTCTGCAAGCTCTCCAGGACAACATAAAGTCTGGGGCTCTGTGCTTTCTTTCGTTCTGTACAAGCGCTTGTGTTTTCTGCACAAAAGCGATTCTGCGAAGCAATGTGAACACTTCTGCTTCCCAGGCACAGAGAAGGTGCTAGCAGGGAATTCTCTGCCTGCCTTTCCCCAGTGCTCTGCAAGCTCTCCTGGACAACATAAAATCTGGGGCTCTGTGCTTTCTTTCGTTCTGAACAAGTGTTAGTGTTTTCTGCACAAAAGCGATTCTGCGAAGCAATGTGAACACTTCTGGTTCCCAGGCACAGAGAAGGTGCTAGCAGGGAATTCTCTGCCTGCCTTTCCCCAGTGCTCTGCAAGCTCTCCAGGGCAACATCAAATCTGGGGCCCTGTGCTTTCTTTCGTTCTGAACAAGTGTTAGTGTTTTCTGCACAAAAGCGATTCTGCGAAGCAATGTGAACAGGCACAGAGATGGTGCTATCAGGGAATTCTCTGCCTGCCTTTCCCCAGTGCTCTGCAAGCTCTCCAGGGCAACATCAAATCTGGGGCTCTGTGCTTTCTTTCGTTCTGAACAAGTGTTAGTGTTTTCTGCACAAAAGCGATTCTGCGAAGCAATGTGAACACTTCTGCTTCCCAGGCACAGAGAAGGTGCTAGCAGGGAATTCTCTGCCTGCCTTTCCCCAGTGCTCTGCAAGCTCTCCAGGACAACATAAAGTCTGGGGCTCTGTGCTTTCTTTCATTCTGAACAAGTGTTAGTGTTTTCTGCACAAAAGCGATTCTGCGAAGCAATGTGAACACGTCTGCTTCCCAGGCACAGAGAAGGTGCTAGCAGGGAATTCTCTGCCTGCCTTTCCCCAGTGCTCTGCAAGCTCTCCAGGACAACATAAAATCTGGGGCTCTGTGCTTTCTTTCGTTCTGAACAAGTGTTAGTGTTTTCTGCACAAAAGCGATTCTGCGAAGCAATGTGAACACTTCTGCTTCCCAGGCACAGAGAAGGTGCTAGCAGGGAATTCTCTGCCTGCCTTTCCCCAGTGCTCTGCAAGCTCTCCAGGACAACATCAAATCTGGGGCTCTGTGCTTTCTTTCGTTCTGAACAAGTGTTAGTGTTTTCTGCACAAAAGCGATTCTGTGAAGCAATGTGAACACTTCTGGTTCCCAGGCTCAGAGAAGGTGCTAGCAAGGAATTCTCTGCCTGCCTTTCCCCAGTGCTCTGCAAGCTCTCCAGGACAACATCAAATCTGGGGCTCTGTGCTTTCTTTCGTTCTGAACAAGTGTTAGTGTTTTCTGCACAAAAGCGATTCTGCGAAGCAATGTGAACACTTCTGCTTCCCAGGCACAGAGAAGGTGCTAGCAGGGAATTCTCTGCCTGCCTTTCCCCAGTGCTCTGCAAGCTCTCCAGGACAACATAAAGTCTGGGGCTCTGTGCTTTCTTTCATTCTGAACAAGTGTTAGTGTTTTCTGCACAAAAGCGATTCTGCGAAGCAATGTGAACACTTCTGCTTCCCAGGCACAGAGAAGGTGCTAGCAAGGAATTCTCTGCCTGCCTTTCCCCAGTGCTCTGCAAGCTCTCCAGGACAACATCAAATCTGGGGCTCTGTGCTTTCTTTCGTTCTGAACAAGTGTTAGTGTTTTCTGCACAAAAGCGATTCTGTGAAGCGATGTGAGCACTTCTGCTTCCCAGGCACAGAGAAGGTGCTAGCAGGGAATTCTCTGCCTGCCTTTCCCCAGTGCTCTGCAAGCTCTCCAGGACAACATAGAATCTGGGGCTCTGTGCTTTCTTTCATTCTGAACAAGTGTTAGTGTTTTCTGCACAAAAGCGATTCTGCAAAGCAATGTGAACACTTCTGCTTCCCAGGCTCAGAGAAGGTGCTAGCAGGGAATTCTCTGCCTGCCTTTCCCCAGTGCTCTGCAAGCTCTCCAGGACAACATAAAATCTGGGGCTCTGTGCTTTCTTTCATTCTGAACAAGTGTTAGTGTTTTCTGCACAAAAGCGATTCTGCGAAGCAATGTGAACACTTCTGCTTCCCAGGCACAGAGAAGGTGCTAGCAGGGAATTCTCTGCCTGCCTTTCCCCAGTGCTCTGCAAGCTCTCCAGGGCAACATAAAATCTGGGGCTCTGTGCTTTCTTTCGTTCTGAACAAGTGTTAGTGTTTTCTGCACAAAAGCGATTCTGCGAAGCAATGTGAACAGGCACAGAGATGGTGCTAGCAGGGAATTCTCTGCCTGCCTTTCCCCAGTGCTCTGCAAGCTCTCCAGGACAACATAAAATCTCGGGCTCTGTGCTTTCTTTCATTCTGTACAAGCGCTAGTGTTTTCTGCACAAAAGCGATTCTGCGAAGCAATGTGAACACTTCTGCTTCCCAGGCACAGAGAAGGTGCTAGCAGGGAATTCTCTGCCTGCCTTTCCCCAGTGCTCTGCAAGCTCTCCAGGACAACATAAAGTCTGGGGCTCTGTGCTTTCTTTCATTCTGAACAAGTGTTAGTGTTTTCTGCACAAAAGCGATTCTGCGAAGCAATGTGAACACGTCTGCTTCCCAGGCACAGAGAAGGTGCTAGCAGGGAATTCTCTGCCTGCCTTTCCCCAGTGCTCTGCAAGCTCTCCAGGACAACATAAAATCTGGGGCTCTGTGCTTTCTTTCGTTCTGAACAAGTGTTAGTGTTTTCTGCACAAAAGCGATTCTGCGAAGCAATGTGAACACTTCTGCTTCCCAGGCACAGAGAAGGTGCTAGCAGGGAATTCTCTGCCTGCCTTTCCCCAGTGCTCTGCAAGCTCTCCAGGACAACATAAAATCTGGGGCTCTGTGCTTTCTTTCGTTCTGAACAAGTGTTAGTGTTTTCTGCACAAAAGCGATTCTGTGAAGCAATGTGAACACTTCTGGTTCCCAGGCTCAGAGAAGGTGCTAGCAAGGAATTCTCTGCCTGCCTTTCCCCAGTGCTCTGCAAGCTCTCCAGGACAACATCAAATCTGGGGCTCTGTGCTTTCTTTCGTTCTGAACAAGTGTTAGTGTTTTCTGCACAAAAGCGATTCTGCGAAGCAATGTGAACACTTCTGCTTCCCAGGCACAGAGAAGGTGCTAGCAGGGAATTCTCTGCCTGCCTTTCCCCAGTGCTCTGCAAGCTCTCCAGGACAACATAAAGTCTGGGGCTCTGTGCTTTCTTTCATTCTGAACAAGTGTTAGTGTTTTCTGCACAAAAGCGATTCTGCGAAGCAATGTGAACACTTCTGCTTCCCAGGCACAGAGAAGGTGCTAGCAAGGAATTCTCTGCCTGCCTTTCCCCAGTGCTCTGCAAGCTCTCCAGGACAACATCAAATCTGGGGCTCTGTGCTTTCTTTCGTTCTGAACAAGTGTTAGTGTTTTCTGCACAAAAGCGATTCTGTGAAGCGATGTGAGCACTTCTGCTTCCCAGGCACAGAGAAGGTGCTAGCAGGGAATTCTCTGCCTGCCTTTCCCCAGTGCTCTGCAAGCTCTCCAGGACAACATAAAATCTGGGGCTCTGTGCTTTCTTTCATTCTGAACAAGTGTTAGTGTTTTCTGCACAAAAGCGATTCTGCAAAGCAATGTGAACACTTCTGCTTCCCAGGCTCAGAGAAGGTGCTAGCAGGGAATTCTCTGCCTGCCTTTCCCCAGTGCTCTGCAAGCTCTCCAGGACAACATAAAATCTGGGGCTCTGTGCTTTCTTTCATTCTGAACAAGTGTTAGTGTTTTCTGCACAAAAGCGATTCTGCGAAGCAATGTGAACACTTCTGCTTCCCAGGCACAGAGAAGGTGCTAGCAGGGAATTCTCTGCCTGCCTTTCCCCAGTGCTCTGCAAGCTCTCCAGGACAACATAAAGTCTGGGGCTCTGTGCTTTCTTTCATTCTGAACAAGTGTTAGTGTTTTCTGCACAAAAGCGATTCTGCGAAGCAATGTGAACACGTCTGCTTCCCAGGCACAGAGAAGGTGCTAGCAGGGAATTCTCTGCCTGCCTTTCCCCAGTGCTCTGCAAGCTCTCCAGGACAACATAAAATCTGGGGCTCTGTGCTTTCTTTCGTTCTGAACAAGTGTTAGTGTTTTCTGCACAAAAGCGATTCTGCGAAGCAATGTGAACACTTCTGCTTCCCAGGCACAGAGAAGGTGCTAGCAGGGAATTCTCTGCCTGCCTTTCCCCAGTGCTCTGCAAGCTCTCCAGGACAACATAAAATCTGGGGCTCTGTGCTTTCTTTCGTTCTGAACAAGTGTTAGTGTTTTCTGCACAAAAGCGATTCTGTGAAGCAATGTGAACACTTCTGGTTCCCAGGCTCAGAGAAGGTGCTAGCAAGGAATTCTCTGCCTGCCTTTCCCCAGTGCTCTGCAAGCTCTCCAGGACAACATCAAATCTGGGGCTCTGTGCTTTCTTTCGTTCTGAACAAGTGTTAGTGTTTTCTGCACAAAAGCGATTCTGCGAAGCAATGTGAACACTTCTGCTTCCCAGGCACAGAGAAGGTGCTAGCAGGGAATTCTCTGCCTGCCTTTCCCCAGTGCTCTGCAAGCTCTCCAGGACAACATAAAGTCTGGGGCTCTGTGCTTTCTTTCATTCTGAACAAGTGTTAGTGTTTTCTGCACAAAAGCGATTCTGCGAAGCAATGTGAACACTTCTGCTTCCCAGGCACAGAGAAGGTGCTAGCAAGGAATTCTCTGCCTGCCTTTCCCCAGTGCTCTGCAAGCTCTCCAGGACAACATCAAATCTGGGGCTCTGTGCTTTCTTTCGTTCTGAACAAGTGTTAGTGTTTTCTGCACAAAAGCGATTCTGTGAAGCGATGTGAGCACTTCTGCTTCCCAGGCACAGAGAAGGTGCTAGCAGGGAATTCTCTGCCTGCCTTTCCCCAGTGCTCTGCAAGCTCTCCAGGACAACATAAAATCTGGGGCTCTGTGCTTTCTTTCATTCTGAACAAGTGTTAGTGTTTTCTGCACAAAAGCGATTCTGCAAAGCAATGTGAACACTTCTGCTTCCCAGGCTCAGAGAAGGTGCTAGCAGGGAATTCTCTGCCTGCCTTTCCCCAGTGCTCTGCAAGCTCTCCAGGACAACATAAAATCTGGGGCTCTGTGCTTTCTTTCATTCTGAACAAGTGTTAGTGTTTTCTGCACAAAAGCGATTCTGCGAAGCAATGTGAACACTTCTGCTTCCCAGGCACAGAGAAGGTGCTAGCAGGGAATTCTCTGCCTGCCTTTCCCCAGTGCTCTGCAAGCTCTCCAGGGCAACATAAAATCTGGGGCTCTGTGCTTTCTTTCGTTCTGAACAAGTGTTAGTGTTTTCTGCACAAAAGCGATTCTGCGAAGCAATGTGAACAGGCACAGAGATGGTGCTAGCAGGGAATTCTCTGCCTGCCTTTCCCCAGTGCTCTGCAAGCTCTCCAGGACAACATAAAATCTCGGGCTCTGTGCTTTCTTTCATTCTGTACAAGCGCTAGTGTTTTCTGCACAAAAGCGATTCTGCGAAGCAATGTGAACACTTCTGCTTCCCAGGCACAGAGAAGGTGCTAGCAGGGAATTCTCTGCCTGCCTTTCCCCAGTGCTCTGCAAGCTCTCCAGGACAACATAAAGTCTGGGGCTCTGTGCTTTCTTTCGTTCTGTACAAGCGCTAGTGTTTTCTGCACAAAAGCGATTCTGCGAAGCAATGTGAACACTTCTGCTTCCCAGGCACAGAGAAGGTGCTAGCAGGGAATTCTCTGCCTGCCTTTCCCCAGTGCTCTGCAAGCTCTCCAGGACAACATAAAATCTGGGGCTCTGTGCTTTCTTTCGTTCTGAACATGTGTTAGTGTTTTCTGCACAAAAGCGATTCTGCGAAGCAATGTGAACACTTCTGCTTCCCAGGCACAGAGAAGGTGCTAGCAGGGAATTCTCTGCCTGCCTTTCCCCAGTGCTCTGCAAGCTCTCCAGGGCAACATCAAATCTGGGGCCCTGTGCTTTCTTTCGTTCTGAACAAGTGTTAGTGTTTTCTGCACAAAAGCGATTCTGCGAAGCAATGTGAACAGGCACAGAGATGGTGCTAGCAGGGAATTCTCTGCCTGCCTTTCCCCAGTGCTCTGCAAGCTCTCCAGGGCAACATCAAATCTGGGGCTCTGTGCTTTCTTTCGTTCTGAACAAGTGTTAGTGTTTTCTGCACAAAAGCGATTCTGCGAAGCAATGTGAACACTTCTGCTTCCCAGGCACAGAGAAGGTGCTAGCAGGGAATTCTCTGCCTGCCTTTCCCCAGTGCTCTGCAAGCTCTCCAGGACAACATAAAGTCTGGGGCTCTGTGCTTTCTTTCATTCTGAACAAGTGTTAGTGTTTTCTGCACAAAAGCGATTCTGCGAAGCAATGTGAACACGTCTGCTTCCCAGGCACAGAGAAGGTGCTAGCAGGGAATTCTCTGCCTGCCTTTCCCCAGTGCTCTGCAAGCTCTCCAGGACAACATAAAATCTGGGGCTCTGTGCTTTCTTTCGTTCTGAACAAGTGTTAGTGTTTTCTGCACAAAAGCGATTCTGCGAAGCAATGTGAACACTTCTGCTTCCCAGGCACAGAGAAGGTGCTAGCAGGGAATTCTCTGCCTGCCTTTCCCCAGTGCTCTGCAAGCTCTCCAGGGCAACATAAAATCTGGGGCTCTGTGCTTTCTTTCGTTCTGAACAAGTGTTAGTGTTTTCTGCACAAAAGCGATTCTGCGAAGCAATGTGAACAGGCACAGAGATGGTGCTAGCAGGGAATTCTCTGCCTGCCTTTCCCCAGTGCTCTGCAAGCTCTCCAGGACAACATAAAGTCTGGGGCTCTGTGCTTTCTTTCGTTCTGTACAAGCGCTTGTGTTTTCTGCACAAAAGCGATTCTGCGAAGCAATGTGAACACTTCTGCTTCCCAGGCACAGAGAAGGTGCTAGCAGGGAATTCTCTGCCTGCCTTTCCCCAGTGCTCTGCAAGCTCTCCTGGACAACATAAAATCTGGGGCTCTGTGCTTTCTTTCGTTCTGAACATGTGTTAGTGTTTTCTGCACAAAAGCGATTCTGCGAAGCAATGTGAACACTTCTGGTTCCCAGGCACAGAGAAGGTGCTAGCAGGGAATTCTCTGCCTGCCTTTCCCCAGTGCTCTGCAAGCTCTCCAGGGCAACATCAAATCTGGGGCCCTGTGCTTTCTTTCGTTCTGAACAAGTGTTAGTGTTTTCTGCACAAAAGCGATTCTGCGAAGCAATGTGAACAGGCACAGAGATGGTGCACTCAGGGAATTCTCTGCCTGCCTTTCCCCAGTGCTCTGCAAGCTCTCCAGGGCAACATCAAATCTGGGGCTCTGTGCTTTCTTTCGTTCTGAACAAGTGTTAGTGTTTTCTGCACAAAAGCGATTCTGCGAAGCAATGTGAACACTTCTGCTTCCCAGGCACAGAGAAGGTGCTAGCAGGGAATTCTCTGCCTGCCTTTCCCCAGTGCTCTGCAAGCTCTCCAGGACAACATAAAGTCTGGGGCTCTGTGCTTTCTTTCATTCTGAACAAGTGTTAGTGTTTTCTGCACAAAAGCGATTCTGCGAAGCAATGTGAACACGTCTGCTTCCCAGGCACAGAGAAGGTGCTAGCAGGGAATTCTCTGCCTGCCTTTCCCCAGTGCTCTGCAAGCTCTCCAGGACAACATAAAATCTGGGGCTCTGTGCTTTCTTTCGTTCTGAACAAGTGTTAGTGTTTTCTGCACAAAAGCGATTCTGCGAAGCAATGTGAACACTTCTGCTTCCCAGGCACAGAGAAGGTGCTAGCAGGGAATTCTCTGCCTGCCTTTCCCCAGTGCTCTGCAAGCTCTCCAGGACAACATAAAATCTGGGGCTCTGTGCTTTCTTTCGTTCTGAACAAGTGTTAGTGTTTTCTGCACAAAAGCGCTTCTGTGAAGCAATGTGAACACTTCTGGTTCCCAGGCTCAGAGAAGGTGCTAGCAAGGAATTCTCTGCCTGCCTTTCCCCAGTGCTCTGCAAGCTCTCCAGGACAACATCAAATCTGGGGCTCTGTGCTTTCTTTCGTTCTGAACAAGTGTTAGTGTTTTCTGCACAAAAGCGATTCTGCGAAGCAATGTGAACACTTCTGCTTCCCAGGCACAGAGAAGGTGCTAGCAGGGAATTCTCTGCCTGCCTTTCCCCAGTGCTCTGCAAGCTCTCCAGGGCAACATCAAATCTGGGGCCCTGTGCTTTCTTTCGTTCTGAACAAGTGTTAGTGTTTTCTGCACAAAAGCGATTCTGCGAAGCAATGTGAACAGGCACAGAGATGGTGCTATCAGGGAATTCTCTGCCTGCCTTTCCCCAGTGCTCTGCAAGCTCTCCAGGGCAACATCAAATCTGGGGCTCTGTGCTTTCTTTCGTTCTGAACAAGTGTTAGTGTTTTCTGCACAAAAGCGATTCTGCGAAGCAATGTGAACACTTCTGCTTCCCAGGCACAGAGAAGGTGCTAGCAGGGAATTCTCTGCCTGCCTTTCCCCAGTGCTCTGCAAGCTCTCCAGGACAACATAAAGTCTGGGGCTCTGTGCTTTCTTTCATTCTGAACAAGTGTTAGTGTTTTCTGCACAAAAGCGATTCTGCGAAGCAATGTGAACACGTCTGCTTCCCAGGCACAGAGAAGGTGCTAGCAGGGAATTCTCTGCCTGCCTTTCCCCAGTGCTCTGCAAGCTCTCCAGGACAACATAAAATCTGGGGCTCTGTGCTTTCTTTCGTTCTGAACAAGTGTTAGTGTTTTCTGCACAAAAGCGATTCTGCGAAGCAATGTGAACACTTCTGCTTCCCAGGCACAGAGAAGGTGCTAGCAGGGAATTCTCTGCCTGCCTTTCCCCAGTGCTCTGCAAGCTCTCCAGGACAACATAAAATCTGGGGCTCTGTGCTTTCTTTCGTTCTGAACAAGTGTTAGTGTTTTCTGCACAAAAGCGCTTCTGTGAAGCAATGTGAACACTTCTGGTTCCCAGGCTCAGAGAAGGTGCTAGCAAGGAATTCTCTGCCTGCCTTTCCCCAGTGCTCTGCAAGCTCTCGAAGACAACATAGAATCTGGGGCTCTGTGCTTTCTTTCCTTCTGAACAAGTGTTAGTGTTTTCTGCACAAAAGCGATTCTGCGAAGCAATGTGAACACTTCTGCTTCCCAGGCACAGAGAAGGTGCTAGCAGGGAATTCTCTGCCTGCCTTTCCCCAGTGCTCTGCAAGCTCTCCAGGGCAACATCAAATCTGGGGCTCTGTGCTTTCTTTCGTTCTGAACAAGTGTTAGTGTTTTCTGCACAAAAGCGATTCTGCGAAGCAATGTGAACACTTCTGCTTCCCAGGCACAGAGAAGGTGCTAGCAGGGAATTCTCTGCCTGCCTTTCCCCAGTGCTCTGCAAGCTCTCCAGGGCAACATAAAATCTGGGGCTCTGTGCTTTCTTTCGTTCTGAACAAGTGTTAGTGTTTTCTGCACAAAAGCGATTCTGCGAAGCAATGTGAACAGGCACAGAGATGGTGCTAGCAGGGAATTCTCTGCCTGCCTTTCCCCAGTGCTCTGCAAGCTCTCCAGGACAACATAAAGTCTGGGGCTCTGTGCTTTCTTTCGTTCTGTACAAGCGCTTGTGTTTTCTGCACAAAAGCGATTCTGCGAAGCAATGTGAACACTTCTGCTTCCCAGGCACAGAGAAGGTGCTAGCAGGGAATTCTCTGCCTGCCTTTCCCCAGTGCTCTGCAAGCTCTCCTGGACAACATAAAATCTGGGGCTCTGTGCTTTCTTTCGTTCTGAACATGTGTTAGTGTTTTCTGCACAAAAGCGATTCTGCGAAGCAATGTGAACACTTCTGGTTCCCAGGCACAGAGAAGGTGCTAGCAGGGAATTCTCTGCCTGCCTTTCCCCAGTGCTCTGCAAGCTCTCCAGGGCAACATCAAATCTGGGGCCCTGTGCTTTCTTTCGTTCTGAACAAGTGTTAGTGTTTTCTGCACAAAAGCGATTCTGCGAAGCAATGTGAACAGGCACAGAGATGGTGCTATCAGGGAATTCTCTGCCTGCCTTTCCCCAGTGCTCTGCAAGCTCTCCAGGGCAACATCAAATCTGGGGCTCTGTGCTTTCTTTCGTTCTGAACAAGTGTTAGTGTTTTCTGCACAAAAGCGATTCTGCGAAGCAATGTGAACACTTCTGCTTCCCAGGCACAGAGAAGGTGCTAGCAGGGAATTCTCTGCCTGCCTTTCCCCAGTGCTCTGCAAGCTCTCCAGGACAACATAAAGTCTGGGGCTCTGTGCTTTCTTTCATTCTGAACAAGTGTTAGTGTTTTCTGCACAAAAGCGATTCTGCGAAGCAATGTGAACACGTCTGCTTCCCAGGCACAGAGAAGGTGCTAGCAGGGAATTCTCTGCCTGCCTTTCCCCAGTGCTCTGCAAGCTCTCCAGGACAACATCAAATCTGGGGCTCTGTGCTTTCTTTCGTTCTGAACAAGTGTTAGTGTTTTCTGCACAAAAGCGATTCTGCGAAGCAATGTGAACACTTCTGCTTCCCAGGCACAGAGAAGGTGCTAGCAGGGAATTCTCTGCCTGCCTTTCCCCAGTGCTCTGCAAGCTCTCCAGGACAACATAAAATCTGGGGCTCTGTGCTTTCTTTCGTTCTGAACAAGTGTTAGTGTTTTCTGCACAAAAGCGATTCTGTGAAGCAATGTGAACACTTCTGGTTCCCAGGCTCAGAGAAGGTGCTAGCAAGGAATTCTCTGCCTGCCTTTCCCCAGTGCTCTGCAAGCTCTCCAGGACAACATCAAATCTGGGGCTCTGTGCTTTCTTTCGTTCTGAACAAGTGTTAGTGTTTTCTGCACAAAAGCGATTCTGCGAAGCAATGTGAACACTTCTGCTTCCCAGGCACAGAGAAGGTGCTAGCAGGGAATTCTCTGCCTGCCTTTCCCCAGTGCTCTGCAAGCTCTCCAGGACAACATAAAGTCTGGGGCTCTGTGCTTTCTTTCATTCTGAACAAGTGTTAGTGTTTTCTGCACAAAAGCGATTCTGCGAAGCAATGTGAACACTTCTGCTTCCCAGGCACAGAGAAGGTGCTAGCAAGGAATTCTCTGCCTGCCTTTCCCCAGTGCTCTGCAAGCTCTCCAGGACAACATCAAATCTGGGGCTCTGTGCTTTCTTTCGTTCTGAACAAGTGTTAGTGTTTTCTGCACAAAAGCGATTCTGTGAAGCGATGTGAGCACTTCTGCTTCCCAGGCACAGAGAAGGTGCTAGCAGGGAATTCTCTGCCTGCCTTTCCCCAGTGCTCTGCAAGCTCTCCAGGACAACATAAAATCTGGGGCTCTGTGCTTTCTTTCATTCTGAACAAGTGTTAGTGTTTTCTGCACAAAAGCGATTCTGCAAAGCAATGTGAACACTTCTGCTTCCCAGGCACAGAGAAGGTGCTAGCAAGGAATTCTCTGCCTGCCTTTCCCCAGTGCTCTGCAAGCTCTCCAGGACAACATCAAATCTGGGGCTCTGTGCTTTCTTTCGTTCTGAACAAGTGTTAGTGTTTTCTGCACAAAAGCGATTCTGCGAAGCAATGTGAACACTTCTGCTTCCCAGGCACAGAGAAGGTGCTAGCAGGGAATTCTCTGCCTGCCTTTCCCCAGTGCTCTGCAAGCTCTCCAGGACAACATAAAGTCTGGGGCTCTGTGCTTTCTTTCATTCTGAACAAGTGTTAGTGTTTTCTGCACAAAAGCGATTCTGCGAAGCAATGTGAACACTTCTGCTTCCCAGGCACAGAGAAGGTGCTAGCAAGGAATTCTCTGCCTGCCTTTCCCCAGTGCTCTGCAAGCTCTCCAGGACAACATCAAATCTGGGGCCCTGTGCTTTCTTTCGTTCTGAACAAGTGTTAGTGTTTTCTGCACAAAAGCGATTCTGTGAAGCGATGTGAGCACTTCTGCTTCCCAGGCACAGAGAAGGTGCTAGCAGGGAATTCTCTGCCTGCCTTTCCCCAGTGCTCTGCAAGCTCTCCAGGACAACATAAAATCTGGGGCTCTGTGCTTTCTTTCATTCTGAACAAGTGTTAGTGTTTTCTGCACAAAAGCGATTCTGCAAAGCAATGTGAACACTTCTGCTTCCCAGGCACAGAGAAGGTGCTAGCAGGGAATTCTCTGCCTGCCTTTCCCCAGTGCTCTGCAAGCTCTCCAGGACAACATAAAATCTGGGGCTCTGTGCTTTCTTTCATTCTGAACAAGTGTTAGTGTTTTCTGCACAAAAGCGATTCTGCGAAGCAATGTGAACACTTCTGCTTCCCAGGCACAGAGAAGGTGCTAGCAGGGAATTCTCTGCCTGCCTTTCCCCAGTGCTCTGCAAGCTCTCCAGGGCAACATAAAATCTGGGGCTCTGTGCTTTCTTTCGTTCTGAACAAGTGTTAGTGTTTTCTGCACAAAAGCGATTCTGCGAAGCAATGTGAACAGGCACAGAGATGGTGCTAGCAGGGAATTCTCTGCCTGCCTTTCCCCAGTGCTCTGCAAGCTCTCCAGGACAACATAAAATCTCGGGCTCTGTGCTTTCTTTCATTCTGTACAAGCGCTAGTGTTTTCTGCACAAAAGCGATTCTGCGAAGCAATGTGAACACTTCTGCTTCCCAGGCACAGAGAAGGTGCTAGCAGGGAATTCTCTGCCTGCCTTTCCCCAGTGCTCTGCAAGCTCTCCAGGACAACATAAAGTCTGGGGCTCTGTGCTTTCTTTCGTTCTGTACAAGCGCTAGTGTTTTCTGCACAAAAGCGATTCTGCGAAGCAATGTGAACACTTCTGCTTCCCAGGCACAGAGAAGGTGCTAGCAGGGAATTCTCTGCCTGCCTTTCCCCAGTGCTCTGCAAGCTCTCCAGGACAACATAAAATCTGGGGCTCTGTGCTTTCTTTCGTTCTGAACATGTGTTAGTGTTTTCTGCACAAAAGCGATTCTGCGAAGCAATGTGAACACTTCTGCTTCCCAGGCACAGAGAAGGTGCTAGCAGGGAATTCTCTGCCTGCCTTTCCCCAGTGCTCTGCAAGCTCTCCAGGGCAACATCAAATCTGGGGCCCTGTGCTTTCTTTCGTTCTGAACAAGTGTTAGTGTTTTCTGCACAAAAGCGATTCTGCGAAGCAATGTGAACAGGCACAGAGATGGTGCTAGCAGGGAATTCTCTGCCTGCCTTTCCCCAGTGCTCTGCAAGCTCTCCAGGGCAACATCAAATCTGGGGCTCTGTGCTTTCTTTCGTTCTGAACAAGTGTTAGTGTTTTCTGCACAAAAGCGATTCTGCGAAGCAATGTGAACACTTCTGCTTCCCAGGCACAGAGAAGGTGCTAGCAGGGAATTCTCTGCCTGCCTTTCCCCAGTGCTCTGCAAGCTCTCCAGGACAACATAAAGTCTGGGGCTCTGTGCTTTCTTTCATTCTGAACAAGTGTTAGTGTTTTCTGCACAAAAGCGATTCTGCGAAGCAATGTGAACACGTCTGCTTCCCAGGCACAGAGAAGGTGCTAGCAGGGAATTCTCTGCCTGCCTTTCCCCAGTGCTCTGCAAGCTCTCCAGGACAACATAAAATCTGGGGCTCTGTGCTTTCTTTCGTTCTGAACAAGTGTTAGTGTTTTCTGCACAAAAGCGATTCTGCGAAGCAATGTGAACACTTCTGCTTCCCAGGCACAGAGAAGGTGCTAGCAGGGAATTCTCTGCCTGCCTTTCCCCAGTGCTCTGCAAGCTCTCCAGGGCAACATAAAATCTGGGGCTCTGTGCTTTCTTTCGTTCTGAACAAGTGTTAGTGTTTTCTGCACAAAAGCGATTCTGCGAAGCAATGTGAACAGGCACAGAGATGGTGCTAGCAGGGAATTCTCTGCCTGCCTTTCCCCAGTGCTCTGCAAGCTCTCCAGGACAACATAAAGTCTGGGGCTCTGTGCTTTCTTTCGTTCTGTACAAGCGCTTGTGTTTTCTGCACAAAAGCGATTCTGCGAAGCAATGTGAACACTTCTGCTTCCCAGGCACAGAGAAGGTGCTAGCAGGGAATTCTCTGCCTGCCTTTCCCCAGTGCTCTGCAAGCTCTCCTGGACAACATAAAATCTGGGGCTCTGTGCTTTCTTTCGTTCTGAACATGTGTTAGTGTTTTCTGCACAAAAGCGATTCTGCGAAGCAATGTGAACACTTCTGGTTCCCAGGCACAGAGAAGGTGCTAGCAGGGAATTCTCTGCCTGCCTTTCCCCAGTGCTCTGCAAGCTCTCCAGGGCAACATCAAATCTGGGGCCCTGTGCTTTCTTTCGTTCTGAACAAGTGTTAGTGTTTTCTGCACAAAAGCGATTCTGCGAAGCAATGTGAACAGGCACAGAGATGGTGCACTCAGGGAATTCTCTGCCTGCCTTTCCCCAGTGCTCTGCAAGCTCTCCAGGGCAACATCAAATCTGGGGCTCTGTGCTTTCTTTCGTTCTGAACAAGTGTTAGTGTTTTCTGCACAAAAGCGATTCTGCGAAGCAATGTGAACACTTCTGCTTCCCAGGCACAGAGAAGGTGCTAGCAGGGAATTCTCTGCCTGCCTTTCCCCAGTGCTCTGCAAGCTCTCCAGGACAACATAAAGTCTGGGGCTCTGTGCTTTCTTTCATTCTGAACAAGTGTTAGTGTTTTCTGCACAAAAGCGATTCTGCGAAGCAATGTGAACACGTCTGCTTCCCAGGCACAGAGAAGGTGCTAGCAGGGAATTCTCTGCCTGCCTTTCCCCAGTGCTCTGCAAGCTCTCCAGGACAACATAAAATCTGGGGCTCTGTGCTTTCTTTCGTTCTGAACAAGTGTTAGTGTTTTCTGCACAAAAGCGATTCTGCGAAGCAATGTGAACACTTCTGCTTCCCAGGCACAGAGAAGGTGCTAGCAGGGAATTCTCTGCCTGCCTTTCCCCAGTGCTCTGCAAGCTCTCCAGGACAACATAAAATCTGGGGCTCTGTGCTTTCTTTCGTTCTGAACAAGTGTTAGTGTTTTCTGCACAAAAGCGCTTCTGTGAAGCAATGTGAACACTTCTGGTTCCCAGGCTCAGAGAAGGTGCTAGCAAGGAATTCTCTGCCTGCCTTTCCCCAGTGCTCTGCAAGCTCTCCAGGACAACATCAAATCTGGGGCTCTGTGCTTTCTTTCGTTCTGAACAAGTGTTAGTGTTTTCTGCACAAAAGCGATTCTGCGAAGCAATGTGAACACTTCTGCTTCCCAGGCACAGAGAAGGTGCTAGCAGGGAATTCTCTGCCTGCCTTTCCCCAGTGCTCTGCAAGCTCTCCAGGGCAACATCAAATCTGGGGCCCTGTGCTTTCTTTCGTTCTGAACAAGTGTTAGTGTTTTCTGCACAAAAGCGATTCTGCGAAGCAATGTGAACAGGCACAGAGATGGTGCTATCAGGGAATTCTCTGCCTGCCTTTCCCCAGTGCTCTGCAAGCTCTCCAGGGCAACATCAAATCTGGGGCTCTGTGCTTTCTTTCGTTCTGAACAAGTGTTAGTGTTTTCTGCACAAAAGCGATTCTGCGAAGCAATGTGAACACTTCTGCTTCCCAGGCACAGAGAAGGTGCTAGCAGGGAATTCTCTGCCTGCCTTTCCCCAGTGCTCTGCAAGCTCTCCAGGACAACATAAAATCTGGGGCTCTGTGCTTTCTTTCGTTCTGAACAAGTGTTAGTGTTTTCTGCACAAAAGCGCTTCTGTGAAGCAATGTGAACACTTCTGGTTCCCAGGCTCAGAGAAGGTGCTAGCAAGGAATTCTCTGCCTGCCTTTCCCCAGTGCTCTGCAAGCTCTCGAAGACAACATAGAATCTGGGGCTCTGTGCTTTCTTTCCTTCTGAACAAGTGTTAGTGTTTTCTGCACAAAAGCGATTCTGCGAAGCAATGTGAACACTTCTGCTTCCCAGGCACAGAGAAGGTGCTAGCAGGGAATTCTCTGCCTGCCTTTCCCCAGTGCTCTGCAAGCTCTCCTGGACAACATAAAATCTGGGGCTCTGTGCTTTCTTTCGTTCTGAACATGTGTTAGTGTTTTCTGCACAAAAGCGATTCTGCGAAGCAATGTGAACACTTCTGCTTCCCAGGCACAGAGAAGGTGCTAGCAGGGAATGCTCTGCCTGCCTTTCCCCAGTGCTCTGCAAGCTCTCCAGGGCAACATAAAATCTGGGGCTCTGTGCTTTCTTTCGTTCTGAACAAGTGTTAGTGTTTTCTGCACAAAAGCGATTCTGCGAAGCAATGTGAACAGGCACAGAGATGGTGCTAGCAGGGAATTCTCTGCCTGCCTTTCCCCAGTGCTCTGCAAGCTCTCCAGGACAACATAAAGTCTGGGGCTCTGTGCTTTCTTTCGTTCTGTACAAGCGCTTGTGTTTTCTGCACAAAAGCGATTCTGCGAAGCAATGTGAACACTTCTGCTTCCCAGGCACAGAGAAGGTGCTAGCAGGGAATTCTCTGCCTGCCTTTCCCCAGTGCTCTGCAAGCTCTCCTGGACAACATAAAATCTGGGGCTCTGTGCTTTCTTTCGTTCTGAACATGTGTTAGTGTTTTCTGCACAAAAGCGATTCTGCGAAGCAATGTGAACACTTCTGGTTCCCAGGCACAGAGAAGGTGCTAGCAGGGAATTCTCTGCCTGCCTTTCCCCAGTGCTCTGCAAGCTCTCCAGGGCAACATCAAATCTGGGGCCCTGTGCTTTCTTTCGTTCTGAACAAGTGTTAGTGTTTTCTGCACAAAAGCGATTCTGCGAAGCAATGTGAACAGGCACAGAGATGGTGCTATCAGGGAATTCTCTGCCTGCCTTTCCCCAGTGCTCTGCAAGCTCTCCAGGGCAACATCAAATCTGGGGCTCTGTGCTTTCTTTCGTTCTGAACAAGTGTTAGTGTTTTCTGCACAAAAGCGATTCTGCGAAGCAATGTGAACACTTCTGCTTCCCAGGCACAGAGAAGGTGCTAGCAGGGAATTCTCTGCCTGCCTTTCCCCAGTGCTCTGCAAGCTCTCCAGGACAACATAAAGTCTGGGGCTCTGTGCTTTCTTTCATTCTGAACAAGTGTTAGTGTTTTCTGCACAAAAGCGATTCTGCGAAGCAATGTGAACACGTCTGCTTCCCAGGCACAGAGAAGGTGCTAGCAGGGAATTCTCTGCCTGCCTTTCCCCAGTGCTCTGCAAGCTCTCCAGGACAACATCAAATCTGGGGCTCTGTGCTTTCTTTCGTTCTGAACAAGTGTTAGTGTTTTCTGCACAAAAGCGATTCTGCGAAGCAATGTGAACACTTCTGCTTCCCAGGCACAGAGAAGGTGCTAGCAGGGAATTCTCTGCCTGCCTTTCCCCAGTGCTCTGCAAGCTCTCCAGGACAACATAAAATCTGGGGCTCTGTGCTTTCTTTCGTTCTGAACAAGTGTTAGTGTTTTCTGCACAAAAGCGATTCTGTGAAGCAATGTGAACACTTCTGGTTCCCAGGCTCAGAGAAGGTGCTAGCAAGGAATTCTCTGCCTGCCTTTCCCCAGTGCTCTGCAAGCTCTCCAGGACAACATCAAATCTGGGGCTCTGTGCTTTCTTTCGTTCTGAACAAGTGTTAGTGTTTTCTGCACAAAAGCGATTCTGCGAAGCAATGTGAACACTTCTGCTTCCCAGGCACAGAGAAGGTGCTAGCAGGGAATTCTCTGCCTGCCTTTCCCCAGTGCTCTGCAAGCTCTCCAGGACAACATAAAGTCTGGGGCTCTGTGCTTTCTTTCATTCTGAACAAGTGTTAGTGTTTTCTGCACAAAAGCGATTCTGCGAAGCAATGTGAACACTTCTGCTTCCCAGGCACAGAGAAGGTGCTAGCAAGGAATTCTCTGCCTGCCTTTCCCCAGTGCTCTGCAAGCTCTCCAGGACAACATCAAATCTGGGGCTCTGTGCTTTCTTTCGTTCTGAACAAGTGTTAGTGTTTTCTGCACAAAAGCGATTCTGCGAAGCAATGTGAACACGTCTGCTTCCCAGGCACAGAGAAGGTGCTAGCAGGGAATTCTCTGCCTGCCTTTCCCCAGTGCTCTGCAAGCTCTCCAGGACAACATAAAATCTGGGGCTCTGTGCTTTCTTTCATTCTGAACAAGTGTTAGTGTTTTCTGCACAAAAGCGATTCTGCAAAGCAATGTGAACACTTCTGCTTCCCAGGCACAGAGAAGGTGCTAGCAAGGAATTCTCTGCCTGCCTTTCCCCAGTGCTCTGCAAGCTCTCCAGGACAACATCAAATCTGGGGCTCTGTGCTTTCTTTCGTTCTGAACAAGTGTTAGTGTTTTCTGCACAAAAGCGATTCTGCGAAGCAATGTGAACACTTCTGCTTCCCAGGCACAGAGAAGGTGCTAGCAGGGAATTCTCTGCCTGCCTTTCCCCAGTGCTCTGCAAGCTCTCCAGGACAACATAAAGTCTGGGGCTCTGTGCTTTCTTTCATTCTGAACAAGTGTTAGTGTTTTCTGCACAAAAGCGATTCTGCGAAGCAATGTGAACACTTCTGCTTCCCAGGCACAGAGAAGGTGCTAGCAAGGAATTCTCTGCCTGCCTTTCCCCAGTGCTCTGCAAGCTCTCCAGGACAACATCAAATCTGGGGCCCTGTGCTTTCTTTCGTTCTGAACAAGTGTTAGTGTTTTCTGCACAAAAGCGATTCTGTGAAGCGATGTGAGCACTTCTGCTTCCCAGGCACAGAGAAGGTGCTAGCAGGGAATTCTCTGCCTGCCTTTCCCCAGTGCTCTGCAAGCTCTCCAGGACAACATAAAATCTGGGGCTCTGTGCTTTCTTTCATTCTGAACAAGTGTTAGTGTTTTCTGCACAAAAGCGATTCTGCAAAGCAATGTGAACACTTCTGCTTCCCAGGCACAGAGAAGGTGCTAGCAGGGAATTCTCTGCCTGCCTTTCCCCAGTGCTCTGCAAGCTCTCCAGGACAACATAAAATCTGGGGCTCTGTGCTTTCTTTCATTCTGAACAAGTGTTAGTGTTTTCTGCACAAAAGCGATTCTGCGAAGCAATGTGAACACTTCTGCTTCCCAGGCACAGAGAAGGTGCTAGCAGGGAATTCTCTGCCTGCCTTTCCCCAGTGCTCTGCAAGCTCTCCAGGGCAACATAAAATCTGGGGCTCTGTGCTTTCTTTCGTTCTGAACAAGTGTTAGTGTTTTCTGCACAAAAGCGATTCTGCGAAGCAATGTGAACAGGCACAGAGATGGTGCTAGCAGGGAATTCTCTGCCTGCCTTTCCCCAGTGCTCTGCAAGCTCTCCAGGACAACATAAAATCTCGGGCTCTGTGCTTTCTTTCATTCTGTACAAGCGCTAGTGTTTTCTGCACAAAAGCGATTCTGCGAAGCAATGTGAACACTTCTGCTTCCCAGGCACAGAGAAGGTGCTAGCAGGGAATTCTCTGCCTGCCTTTCCCCAGTGCTCTGCAAGCTCTCCAGGACAACATAAAGTCTGGGGCTCTGTGCTTTCTTTCGTTCTGTACAAGCGCTAGTGTTTTCTGCACAAAAGCGATTCTGCGAAGCAATGTGAACACTTCTGCTTCCCAGGCACAGAGAAGGTGCTAGCAGGGAATTCTCTGCCTGCCTTTCCCCAGTGCTCTGCAAGCTCTCCAGGACAACATAAAATCTGGGGCTCTGTGCTTTCTTTCGTTCTGAACATGTGTTAGTGTTTTCTGCACAAAAGCGATTCTGCGAAGCAATGTGAACACTTCTGCTTCCCAGGCACAGAGAAGGTGCTAGCAGGGAATTCTCTGCCTGCCTTTCCCCAGTGCTCTGCAAGCTCTCCAGGGCAACATCAAATCTGGGGCCCTGTGCTTTCTTTCGTTCTGAACAAGTGTTAGTGTTTTCTGCACAAAAGCGATTCTGCGAAGCAATGTGAACAGGCACAGAGATGGTGCTAGCAGGGAATTCTCTGCCTGCCTTTCCCCAGTGCTCTGCAAGCTCTCCAGGGCAACATCAAATCTGGGGCTCTGTGCTTTCTTTCGTTCTGAACAAGTGTTAGTGTTTTCTGCACAAAAGCGATTCTGCGAAGCAATGTGAACACTTCTGCTTCCCAGGCACAGAGAAGGTGCTAGCAGGGAATTCTCTGCCTGCCTTTCCCCAGTGCTCTGCAAGCTCTCCAGGACAACATAAAGTCTGGGGCTCTGTGCTTTCTTTCATTCTGAACAAGTGTTAGTGTTTTCTGCACAAAAGCGATTCTGCGAAGCAATGTGAACACGTCTGCTTCCCAGGCACAGAGAAGGTGCTAGCAGGGAATTCTCTGCCTGCCTTTCCCCAGTGCTCTGCAAGCTCTCCAGGACAACATAAAATCTGGGGCTCTGTGCTTTCTTTCGTTCTGAACAAGTGTTAGTGTTTTCTGCACAAAAGCGATTCTGCGAAGCAATGTGAACACTTCTGCTTCCCAGGCACAGAGAAGGTGCTAGCAGGGAATTCTCTGCCTGCCTTTCCCCAGTGCTCTGCAAGCTCTCCAGGGCAACATAAAATCTGGGGCTCTGTGCTTTCTTTCGTTCTGAACAAGTGTTAGTGTTTTCTGCACAAAAGCGATTCTGCGAAGCAATGTGAACAGGCACAGAGATGGTGCTAGCAGGGAATTCTCTGCCTGCCTTTCCCCAGTGCTCTGCAAGCTCTCCAGGACAACATAGAATCTGGGGCTCTGTGCTTTCTTTCGTTCTGTACAAGCGCTTGTGTTTTCTGCACAAAAGCGATTCTGCGAAGCAATGTGAACACTTCTGCTTCCCAGGCACAGAGAAGGTGCTAGCAGGGAATTCTCTGCCTGCCTTTCCCCAGTGCTCTGCAAGCTCTCCTGGACAACATAAAATCTGGGGCTCTGTGCTTTCTTTCGTTCTGAACATGTGTTAGTGTTTTCTGCACAAAAGCGATTCTGCGAAGCAATGTGAACACTTCTGGTTCCCAGGCACAGAGAAGGTGCTAGCAGGGAATTCTCTGCCTGCCTTTCCCCAGTGCTCTGCAAGCTCTCCAGGGCAACATCAAATCTGGGGCCCTGTGCTTTCTTTCGTTCTGAACAAGTGTTAGTGTTTTCTGCACAAAAGCGATTCTGCGAAGCAATGTGAACAGGCACAGAGATGGTGCACTCAGGGAATTCTCTGCCTGCCTTTCCCCAGTGCTCTGCAAGCTCTCCAGGGCAACATCAAATCTGGGGCTCTGTGCTTTCTTTCGTTCTGAACAAGTGTTAGTGTTTTCTGCACAAAAGCGATTCTGCGAAGCAATGTGAACACTTCTGCTTCCCAGGCACAGAGAAGGTGCTAGCAGGGAATTCTCTGCCTGCCTTTCCCCAGTGCTCTGCAAGCTCTCCAGGACAACATAAAGTCTGGGGCTCTGTGCTTTCTTTCATTCTGAACAAGTGTTAGTGTTTTCTGCACAAAAGCGATTCTGCGAAGCAATGTGAACACGTCTGCTTCCCAGGCACAGAGAAGGTGCTAGCAGGGAATTCTCTGCCTGCCTTTCCCCAGTGCTCTGCAAGCTCTCCAGGACAACATAAAATCTGGGGCTCTGTGCTTTCTTTCGTTCTGAACAAGTGTTAGTGTTTTCTGCACAAAAGCGATTCTGCGAAGCAATGTGAACACTTCTGCTTCCCAGGCACAGAGAAGGTGCTAGCAGGGAATTCTCTGCCTGCCTTTCCCCAGTGCTCTGCAAGCTCTCCAGGACAACATAAAATCTGGGGCTCTGTGCTTTCTTTCGTTCTGAACAAGTGTTAGTGTTTTCTGCACAAAAGCGCTTCTGTGAAGCAATGTGAACACTTCTGGTTCCCAGGCTCAGAGAAGGTGCTAGCAAGGAATTCTCTGCCTGCCTTTCCCCAGTGCTCTGCAAGCTCTCCAGGACAACATCAAATCTGGGGCTCTGTGCTTTCTTTCGTTCTGAACAAGTGTTAGTGTTTTCTGCACAAAAGCGATTCTGCGAAGCAATGTGAACACTTCTGCTTCCCAGGCACAGAGAAGGTGCTAGCAGGGAATTCTCTGCCTGCCTTTCCCCAGTGCTCTGCAAGCTCTCCAGGGCAACATCAAATCTGGGGCCCTGTGCTTTCTTTCGTTCTGAACAAGTGTTAGTGTTTTCTGCACAAAAGCGATTCTGCGAAGCAATGTGAACAGGCACAGAGATGGTGCTATCAGGGAATTCTCTGCCTGCCTTTCCCCAGTGCTCTGCAAGCTCTCCAGGGCAACATCAAATCTGGGGCTCTGTGCTTTCTTTCGTTCTGAACAAGTGTTAGTGTTTTCTGCACAAAAGCGATTCTGCGAAGCAATGTGAACACTTCTGCTTCCCAGGCACAGAGAAGGTGCTAGCAGGGAATTCTCTGCCTGCCTTTCCCCAGTGCTCTGCAAGCTCTCCAGGACAACATAAAATCTGGGGCTCTGTGCTTTCTTTCGTTCTGAACAAGTGTTAGTGTTTTCTGCACAAAAGCGCTTCTGTGAAGCAATGTGAACACTTCTGGTTCCCAGGCTCAGAGAAGGTGCTAGCAAGGAATTCTCTGCCTGCCTTTCCCCAGTGCTCTGCAAGCTCTCGAAGACAACATAGAATCTGGGGCTCTGTGCTTTCTTTCCTTCTGAACAAGTGTTAGTGTTTTCTGCACAAAAGCGATTCTGCGAAGCAATGTGAACACTTCTGCTTCCCAGGCACAGAGAAGGTGCTAGCAGGGAATTCTCTGCCTGCCTTTCCCCAGTGCTCTGCAAGCTCTCCAGGGCAACATCAAATCTGGGGCTCTGTGCTTTCTTTCGTTCTGAACAAGTGTTAGTGTTTTCTGCACAAAAGCGATTCTGCGAAGCAATGTGAACACTTCTGCTTCCCAGGCACAGAGAAGGTGCTAGCAGGGAATGCTCTGCCTGCCTTTCCCCAGTGCTCTGCAAGCTCTCCAGGGCAACATAAAATCTGGGGCTCTGTGCTTTCTTTCGTTCTGAACAAGTGTTAGTGTTTTCTGCACAAAAGCGATTCTGCGAAGCAATGTGAACAGGCACAGAGATGGTGCTAGCAGGGAATTCTCTGCCTGCCTTTCCCCAGTGCTCTGCAAGCTCTCCAGGACAACATAAAGTCTGGGGCTCTGTGCTTTCTTTCGTTCTGTACAAGCGCTTGTGTTTTCTGCACAAAAGCGATTCTGCGAAGCAATGTGAACACTTCTGCTTCCCAGGCACAGAGAAGGTGCTAGCAGGGAATTCTCTGCCTGCCTTTCCCCAGTGCTCTGCAAGCTCTCCTGGACAACATAAAATCTGGGGCTCTGTGCTTTCTTTCGTTCTGAACATGTGTTAGTGTTTTCTGCACAAAAGCGATTCTGCGAAGCAATGTGAACACTTCTGGTTCCCAGGCACAGAGAAGGTGCTAGCAGGGAATTCTCTGCCTGCCTTTCCCCAGTGCTCTGCAAGCTCTCCAGGGCAACATCAAATCTGGGGCCCTGTGCTTTCTTTCGTTCTGAACAAGTGTTAGTGTTTTCTGCACAAAAGCGATTCTGCGAAGCAATGTGAACAGGCACAGAGATGGTGCTATCAGGGAATTCTCTGCCTGCCTTTCCCCAGTGCTCTGCAAGCTCTCCAGGGCAACATCAAATCTGGGGCTCTGTGCTTTCTTTCGTTCTGAACAAGTGTTAGTGTTTTCTGCACAAAAGCGATTCTGCGAAGCAATGTGAACACTTCTGCTTCCCAGGCACAGAGAAGGTGCTAGCAGGGAATTCTCTGCCTGCCTTTCCCCAGTGCTCTGCAAGCTCTCCAGGACAACATAAAGTCTGGGGCTCTGTGCTTTCTTTCATTCTGAACAAGTGTTAGTGTTTTCTGCACAAAAGCGATTCTGCGAAGCAATGTGAACACGTCTGCTTCCCAGGCACAGAGAAGGTGCTAGCAGGGAATTCTCTGCCTGCCTTTCCCCAGTGCTCTGCAAGCTCTCCAGGACAACATCAAATCTGGGGCTCTGTGCTTTCTTTCGTTCTGAACAAGTGTTAGTGTTTTCTGCACAAAAGCGATTCTGCGAAGCAATGTGAACACTTCTGCTTCCCAGGCACAGAGAAGGTGCTAGCAGGGAATTCTCTGCCTGCCTTTCCCCAGTGCTCTGCAAGCTCTCCAGGACAACATAAAATCTGGGGCTCTGTGCTTTCTTTCGTTCTGAACAAGTGTTAGTGTTTTCTGCACAAAAGCGATTCTGTGAAGCAATGTGAACACTTCTGGTTCCCAGGCTCAGAGAAGGTGCTAGCAAGGAATTCTCTGCCTGCCTTTCCCCAGTGCTCTGCAAGCTCTCCAGGACAACTTCAAATCTGGGGCTCTGTGCTTTCTTTCGTTCTGAACAAGTGTTAGTGTTTTCTGCACAAAAGCGATTCTGCGAAGCAATGTGAACACTTCTGCTTCCCAGGCACAGAGAAGGTGCTAGCAGGGAATTCTCTGCCTGCCTTTCCCCAGTGCTCTGCAAGCTCTCCAGGACAACATAAAGTCTGGGGCTCTGTGCTTTCTTTCATTCTGAACAAGTGTTAGTGTTTTCTGCACAAAAGCGATTCTGCGAAGCAATGTGAACACTTCTGCTTCCCAGGCACAGAGAAGGTGCTAGCAAGGAATTCTCTGCCTGCCTTTCCCCAGTGCTCTGCAAGCTCTCCAGGACAACATCAAATCTGGGGCTCTGTGCTTTCTTTCGTTCTGAACAAGTGTTAGTGTTTTCTGCACAAAAGCGATTCTGTGAAGCGATGTGAGCACTTCTGCTTCCCAGGCACAGAGAAGGTGCTAGCAGGGAATTCTCTGCCTGCCTTTCCCCAGTGCTCTGCAAGCTCTCCAGGACAACATAAAATCTGGGGCTCTGTGCTTTCTTTCATTCTGAACAAGTGTTAGTGTTTTCTGCACAAAAGCGATTCTGCAAAGCAATGTGAACACTTCTGCTTCCCAGGCTCAGAGAAGGTGCTAGCAGGGAATTCTCTGCCTGCCTTTCCCCAGTGCTCTGCAAGCTCTCCAGGACAACATAAAATCTGGGGCTCTGTGCTTTCTTTCATTCTGAACAAGTGTTAGTGTTTTCTGCACAAAAGCGATTCTGCGAAGCAATGTGAACACTTCTGCTTCCCAGGCACAGAGAAGGTGCTATCAGGGAATTCTCTGCCTGCCTTTCCCCAGTGCTCTGCAAGCTCTCCAGGGCAACATAAAATCTGGGGCTCTGTGCTTTCTTTCGTTCTGAACAAGTGTTAGTGTTTTCTGCACAAAAGCGATTCTGCGAAGCAATGTGAACAGGCACAGAGATGGTGCTAGCAGGGAATTCTCTGCCTGCCTTTCCCCAGTGCTCTGCAAGCTCTCCAGGACAACATAAAATCTCGGGCTCTGTGCTTTCTTTCATTCTGTACAAGCGCTAGTGTTTTCTGCACAAAAGCGATTCTGCGAAGCAATGTGAACACTTCTGCTTCCCAGGCACAGAGAAGGTGCTAGCAGGGAATTCTCTGCCTGCCTTTCCCCAGTGCTCTGCAAGCTCTCCAGGACAACATAAAGTCTGGGGCTCTGTGCTTTCTTTCGTTCTGTACAAGCGCTAGTGTTTTCTGCACAAAAGCGATTCTGCGAAGCAATGTGAACACTTCTGCTTCCCAGGCACAGAGAAGGTGCTAGCAGGGAATTCTCTGCCTGCCTTTCCCCAGTGCTCTGCAAGCTCTCCTGGACAACATAAAATCTGGGGCTCTGTGCTTTCTTTCGTTCTGAACATGTGTTAGTGTTTTCTGCACAAAAGCGATTCTGCGAAGCAATGTGAACAGGCACAGAGATGGTGCTAGCAGGGAATTCTCTGCCTGCCTTTCCCCAGTGCTCTGCAAGCTCTCCAGGACAACATAGCATCTGGGGCTCTGTGCTTTCTTTCGTTCTGAACAAGTGTTAGTGTTTTCTGCACAAAAGCGATTCTGCGAAGCAATGTGAACACTTCTGCTTCCCAGGCACAGAGAAGGTGCTAGCAGGGAATTCTCTGCCTGCCTTTCCCCAGTGCTCTGCAAGCTCTCCAGGACAACATAAAATCTGGGGCTCTGTGCTTTCTTTCGTTCTGAACAAGTGTTAGTGTTTTCTGCACAAAAGCGATTCTGTGAAGCAATGTGAACACTTCTGGTTCCCAGGCTCAGAGAAGGTGCTAGCAAGGAATTCTCTGCCTGCCTTTCCCCAGTGCTCTGCAAGCTCTCCAGGACAACATCAAATCTGGGGCTCTGTGCTTTCTTTCGTTCTGAACAAGTGTTAGTGTTTTCTGCACAAAAGCGATTCTGCGAAGCAATGTGAACACTTCTGCTTCCCAGGCACAGAGAAGGTGCTAGCAGGGAATTCTCTGCCTGCCTTTCCCCAGTGCTCTGCAAGCTCTCCAGGGCAACATAAAATCTGGGGCTCTGTGCTTTCTTTCGTTCTGAACAAGTGTTAGTGTTTTCTGCACAAAAGCGATTCTGCGAAGCAATGTGAACAGGCACAGAGATGGTGCACTCAGGGAATTCTCTGCCTGCCTTTCCCCAGTGCTCTGCAAGCTCTCCAGGGCAACATCAAATCTGGGGCTCTGTGCTTTCTTTCGTTCTGAACAAGTGTTAGTGTTTTCTGCACAAAAGCGATTCTGCGAAGCAATGTGAACACTTCTGCTTCCCAGGCACAGAGAAGGTGCTAGCAGGGAATTCTCTGCCTGCCTTTCCCCAGTGCTCTGCAAGCTCTCCAGGACAACATAAAGTCTGGGGCTCTGTGCTTTCTTTCATTCTGAACAAGTGTTAGTGTTTTCTGCACAAAAGCGATTCTGCGAAGCAATGTGAACACGTCTGCTTCCCAGGCACAGAGAAGGTGCTAGCAGGGAATTCTCTGCCTGCCTTTCCCCAGTGCTCTGCAAGCTCTCCAGGACAACATAAAATCTGGGGCTCTGTGCTTTCTTTCGTTCTGAACAAGTGTTAGTGTTTTCTGCACAAAAGCGATTCTGCGAAGCAATGTGAACACTTCTGCTTCCCAGGCACAGAGAAGGTGCTAGCAGGGAATTCTCTGCCTGCCTTTCCCCAGTGCTCTGCAAGCTCTCCAGGACAACATAAAATCTGGGGCTCTGTGCTTTCTTTCGTTCTGAACAAGTGTTAGTGTTTTCTGCACAAAAGCGCTTCTGTGAAGCAATGTGAACACTTCTGGTTCCCAGGCTCAGAGAAGGTGCTAGCAAGGAATTCTCTGCCTGCCTTTCCCCAGTGCTCTGCAAGCTCTCCAGGACAACATCAAATCTGGGGCTCTGTGCTTTCTTTCGTTCTGAACAAGTGTTAGTGTTTTCTGCACAAAAGCGATTCTGCGAAGCAATGTGAACACTTCTGCTTCCCAGGCACAGAGAAGGTGCTAGCAGGGAATTCTCTGCCTGCCTTTCCCCAGTGCTCTGCAAGCTCTCCAGGGCAACATCAAATCTGGGGCCCTGTGCTTTCTTTCGTTCTGAACAAGTGTTAGTGTTTTCTGCACAAAAGCGATTCTGCGAAGCAATGTGAACAGGCACAGAGATGGTGCTATCAGGGAATTCTCTGCCTGCCTTTCCCCAGTGCTCTGCAAGCTCTCCAGGGCAACATCAAATCTGGGGCTCTGTGCTTTCTTTCGTTCTGAACAAGTGTTAGTGTTTTCTGCACAAAAGCGATTCTGCGAAGCAATGTGAACACTTCTGCTTCCCAGGCACAGAGAAGGTGCTAGCAGGGAATTCTCTGCCTGCCTTTCCCCAGTGCTCTGCAAGCTCTCCAGGACAACATAAAATCTGGGGCTCTGTGCTTTCTTTCGTTCTGAACAAGTGTTAGTGTTTTCTGCACAAAAGCGCTTCTGTGAAGCAATGTGAACACTTCTGCTTCCCAGGCTCAGAGAAGGTGCTAGCAAGGAATTCTCTGCCTGCCTTTCCCCAGTGCTCTGCAAGCTCTCGAAGACAACATAGAATCTGGGGCTCTGTGCTTTCTTTCCTTCTGAACAAGTGTTAGTGTTTTCTGCACAAAAGCGATTCTGCGAAGCAATGTGAACACTTCTGCTTCCCAGGCACAGAGAAGGTGCTAGCAGGGAATTCTCTGCCTGCCTTTCCCCAGTGCTCTGCAAGCTCTCCAGGGCAACATCAAATCTGGGGCTCTGTGCTTTCTTTCGTTCTGAACAAGTGTTAGTGTTTTCTGCACAAAAGCGATTCTGCGAAGCAATGTGAACACTTCTGCTTCCCAGGCACAGAGAAGGTGCTAGCAGGGAATGCTCTGCCTGCCTTTCCCCAGTGCTCTGCAAGCTCTCCAGGGCAACATAAAATCTGGGGCTCTGTGCTTTCTTTCGTTCTGAACAAGTGTTAGTGTTTTCTGCACAAAAGCGATTCTGCGAAGCAATGTGAACAGGCACAGAGATGGTGCTAGCAGGGAATTCTCTGCCTGCCTTTCCCCAGTGCTCTGCAAGCTCTCCAGGACAACATAAAGTCTGGGGCTCTGTGCTTTCTTTCGTTCTGTACAAGCGCTTGTGTTTTCTGCACAAAAGCGATTCTGCGAAGCAATGTGAACACTTCTGCTTCCCAGGCACAGAGAAGGTGCTAGCAGGGAATTCTCTGCCTGCCTTTCCCCAGTGCTCTGCAAGCTCTCCTGGACAACATAAAATCTGGGGCTCTGTGCTTTCTTTCGTTCTGAACATGTGTTAGTGTTTTCTGCACAAAAGCGATTCTGCGAAGCAATGTGAACACTTCTGGTTCCCAGGCACAGAGAAGGTGCTAGCAGGGAATTCTCTGCCTGCCTTTCCCCAGTGCTCTGCAAGCTCTCCAGGGCAACATCAAATCTGGGGCCCTGTGCTTTCTTTCGTTCTGAACAAGTGTTAGTGTTTTCTGCACAAAAGCGATTCTGCGAAGCAATGTGAACAGGCACAGAGATGGTGCTATCAGGGAATTCTCTGCCTGCCTTTCCCCAGTGCTCTGCAAGCTCTCCAGGGCAACATCAAATCTGGGGCTCTGTGCTTTCTTTCGTTCTGAACAAGTGTTAGTGTTTTCTGCACAAAAGCGATTCTGCGAAGCAATGTGAACACTTCTGCTTCCCAGGCACAGAGAAGGTGCTAGCAGGGAATTCTCTGCCTGCCTTTCCCCAGTGCTCTGCAAGCTCTCCAGGACAACATAAAGTCTGGGGCTCTGTGCTTTCTTTCATTCTGAACAAGTGTTAGTGTTTTCTGCACAAAAGCGATTCTGCGAAGCAATGTGAACACGTCTGCTTCCCAGGCACAGAGAAGGTGCTAGCAGGGAATTCTCTGCCTGCCTTTCCCCAGTGCTCTGCAAGCTCTCCAGGACAACATCAAATCTGGGGCTCTGTGCTTTCTTTCGTTCTGAACAAGTGTTAGTGTTTTCTGCACAAAAGCGATTCTGCGAAGCAATGTGAACACTTCTGCTTCCCAGGCACAGAGAAGGTGCTAGCAGGGAATTCTCTGCCTGCCTTTCCCCAGTGCTCTGCAAGCTCTCCAGGACAACATAAAATCTGGGGCTCTGTGCTTTCTTTCGTTCTGAACAAGTGTTAGTGTTTTCTGCACAAAAGCGATTCTGTGAAGCAATGTGAACACTTCTGGTTCCCAGGCTCAGAGAAGGTGCTAGCAAGGAATTCTCTGCCTGCCTTTCCCCAGTGCTCTGCAAGCTCTCCAGGACAACATCAAATCTGGGGCTCTGTGCTTTCTTTCGTTCTGAACAAGTGTTAGTGTTTTCTGCACAAAAGCGATTCTGCGAAGCAATGTGAACACTTCTGCTTCCCAGGCACAGAGAAGGTGCTAGCAGGGAATTCTCTGCCTGCCTTTCCCCAGTGCTCTGCAAGCTCTCCAGGACAACATAAAGTCTGGGGCTCTGTGCTTTCTTTCATTCTGAACAAGTGTTAGTGTTTTCTGCACAAAAGCGATTCTGCGAAGCAATGTGAACACTTCTGCTTCCCAGGCACAGAGAAGGTGCTAGCAAGGAATTCTCTGCCTGCCTTTCCCCAGTGCTCTGCAAGCTCTCCAGGACAACATCAAATCTGGGGCTCTGTGCTTTCTTTCGTTCTGAACAAGTGTTAGTGTTTTCTGCACAAAAGCGATTCTGTGAAGCGATGTGAGCACTTCTGCTTCCCAGGCACAGAGAAGGTGCTAGCAGGGAATTCTCTGCCTGCCTTTCCCCAGTGCTCTGCAAGCTCTCCAGGACAACATAAAATCTGGGGCTCTGTGCTTTCTTTCATTCTGAACAAGTGTTAGTGTTTTCTGCACAAAAGCGATTCTGCAAAGCAATGTGAACACTTCTGCTTCCCAGGCTCAGAGAAGGTGCTAGCAGGGAATTCTCTGCCTGCCTTTCCCCAGTGCTCTGCAAGCTCTCCTGGACAACATAAAATCTGGGGCTCTGTGCTTTCTTTCGTTCTGAACATGTGTTAGTGTTTTCTGCACAAAAGCGATTCTGCGAAGCAATGTGAACAGGCACAGAGATGGTGCTAGCAGGGAATTCTCTGCCTGCCTTTCCCCAGTGCTCTGCAAGCTCTCCAGGACAACATCAAATCTGGGGCTCTGTGCTTTCTTTCGTTCTGAACAAGTGTTAGTGTTTTCTGCACAAAAGCGATTCTGTGAAGCGATGTGAGCACTTCTGCTTCCCAGGCACAGAGAAGGTGCTAGCAGGGAATTCTCTGCCTGCCTTTCCCCAGTGCTCTGCAAGCTCTCCAGGACAACATAAAATCTGGGGCTCTGTGCTTTCTTTCATTCTGAACAAGTGTTAGTGTTTTCTGCACAAAAGCGATTCTGCAAAGCAATGTGAACACTTCTGCTTCCCAGGCTCAGAGAAGGTGCTAGCAGGGAATTCTCTGCCTGCCTTTCCCCAGTGCTCTGCAAGCTCTCCTGGACAACATAAAATCTGGGGCTCTGTGCTTTCTTTCGTTCTGAACATGTGTTAGTGTTTTCTGCACAAAAGCGATTCTGCGAAGCAATGTGAACAGGCACAGAGATGGTGCTAGCAGGGAATTCTCTGCCTGCCTTTCCCCAGTGCTCTGCAAGCTCTCCAGGACAACATAGCATCTGGGGCTCTGTGCTTTCTTTCGTTCTGAACAAGTGTTAGTGTTTTCTGCACAAAAGCGATTCTGCGAAGCAATGTGAACACTTCTGCTTCCCAGGCACAGAGAAGGTGCTAGCAGGGAATTCTCTGCCTGCCTTTCCCCAGTGCTCTGCAAGCTCTCCAGGACAACATAAAATCTGGGGCTCTGTGCTTTCTTTCGTTCTGAACAAGTGTTAGTGTTTTCTGCACAAAAGCGATTCTGTGAAGCAATGTGAACACTTCTGGTTCCCAGGCTCAGAGAAGGTGCTAGCAAGGAATTCTCTGCCTGCCTTTCCCCAGTGCTCTGCAAGCTCTCCAGGACAACATCAAATCTGGGGCTCTGTGCTTTCTTTCGTTCTGAACAAGTGTTAGTGTTTTCTGCACAAAAGCGATTCTGCGAAGCAATGTGAACACTTCTGCTTCCCAGGCACAGAGAAGGTGCTAGCAGGGAATTCTCTGCCTGCCTTTCCCCAGTGCTCTGCAAGCTCTCCAGGGCAACATAAAATCTGGGGCTCTGTGCTTTCTTTCGTTCTGAACAAGTGTTAGTGTTTTCTGCACAAAAGCGATTCTGCGAAGCAATGTGAACAGGCACAGAGATGGTGCTAGCAGGGAATTCTCTGCCTGCCTTTCCCCAGTGCTCTGCAAGCTCTCCAGGACAACATAAAATCTCGGGCTCTGTGCTTTCTTTCATTCTGTACAAGCGCTAGTGTTTTCTGCACAAAAGCGATTCTGCGAAGCAATGTGAACACTTCTGCTTCCCAGGCACAGAGAAGGTGCTAGCAGGGAATTCTCTGCCTGCCTTTCCCCAGTGCTCTGCAAGCTCTCCAGGACAACATAAAGTCTGGGGCTCTGTGCTTTCTTTCGTTCTGTACAAGCGCTAGTGTTTTCTGCACAAAAGCGATTCTGCGAAGCAATGTGAACACTTCTGCTTCCCAGGCACAGAGAAGGTGCTAGCAGGGAATTCTCTGCCTGCCTTTCCCCAGTGCTCTGCAAGCTCTCCTGGACAACATAAAATCTGGGGCTCTGTGCTTTCTTTCGTTCTGAACAAGTGTTTGTGTTTTCTGCAGGAAAGCGATTCTGCGAAGCAATGTGAACACTTCTGCTTCCCAGGCACAGAGAAGGTGCTAGCAGGGAATTCTCTGCCTGCCTTTCCCCAGTGCTCTGCAAGCTCTCCAGGACAACATAAAGTCTGGGGCTCTGTGCTTTCTTTCATTCTGAACAAGTGTTAGTGTTTTCTGCACAAAAGCGATTCTGCGAAGCAATGTGAACACGTCTGCTTCCCAGGCACAGAGAAGGTGCTAGCAGGGAATTCTCTGCCTGCCTTTCCCCAGTGCTCTGCAAGCTCTCCAGGACAACATCAAATCTGGGGCTCTGTGCTTTCTTTCGTTCTGAACAAGTGTTAGTGTTTTCTGCACAAAAGCGATTCTGCGAAGCAATGTGAACACGTCTGCTTCCCAGGCACAGAGAAGGTGCTAGCAGGGAATTCTCTGCCTGCCTTTCCCCAGTGCTCTGCAAGCTCTCCAGGGCAACATAAAATCTGGGGCTCTGTGCTTTCTTTCGTTCTGAACAAGTGTTAGTGTTTTCTGCACAAAAGCGATTCTGCGAAGCAATGTGAACAGGCACAGAGATGGTGCTAGCAGGGAATTCTCTGCCTGCCTTTCCCCAGTGCTCTGCAAGCTCTCCAGGACAACATAAAATCTCGGGCTCTGTGCTTTCTTTCATTCTGTACAAGCGCTAGTGTTTTCTGCACAAAAGCGATTCTGCGAAGCAATGTGAACACTTCTGCTTCCCAGGCACAGAGAAGGTGCTAGCAGGGAATTCTCTGCCTGCCTTTCCCCAGTGCTCTGCAAGCTCTCCAGGACAACATAAAGTCTGGGGCTCTGTGCTTTCTTTCGTTCTGTACAAGCGCTAGTGTTTTCTGCACAAAAGCGATTCTGCGAAGCAATGTGAGCACTTCTGCTTCCCAGGCACAGAGAAGGTGCTAGCAGGGAATTCTCTGCCTGCCTTTCCCCAGTGCTCTGCAAGCTCTCCAGGACAACATAAAATCTGGGGCTCTGTGCTTTCTTTCATTCTGAACAAGTGTTAGTGTTTTCTGCACAAAAGCGATTCTGCAAAGCAATGTGAACCCTTCTGGTTCCCAGGCTCAGAGAAGGTGCTAGCAGGGAATTCTCTGCCTGCCTTTCCCCAGTGCTCTGCAAGCTCTCCAGGACAACATAAAATCTGGGGCTCTATGCTTTCTTTCATTCTGAACAAGTGTTAGTGTTTTCTGCACAGAAGCGATTCTGCGAAGCAATGTGAACACTTCTGCTTCCCAGGCACAGAGAAGGTGCTAGCAGGGAATTCTCTGCCTGCCTTTCCCCAGTGCTCTGCAAGCTCTCCAGGGCAACATAAAATCTGGGGCTCTGTGCTTTCTTTCGTTCTGAACAAGTGTTACTGTTTTCTGCACAAAAGCGATTCTGCGAAGCAATGTGAACACTTCTGGTTCCCAGGCTCAGAGAAGGTGCTAGCAGGGAATTCTCTGCCTGCCTTTCCCCAGTGCTCTGCAAGCTCTCCAGGACAACATAAAATCTGGGGCTCTGTGCTTTCTTTCGTTCTGAACAAGTGTTACTGTTTTCTGCAGAAAAGCGATTCTGCGAAGCAATGTGAACACTTCTGCTTCCCAGGCACAGAGAAGGTGCTAGCAGGGAATTCTCTGCCTGCCTTTCCCCAGTGCTCTGCAAGCTCTCCAGGGCAACATCAAATCTGGGGCTCTGTGCTTTCTTTCCTTCTGAACAAGTGTTACTGTTTTCTGCACAAAAGCGATTCTGCGAAGCAATGTGAACACTTCTGGTTCCCAGGCTCAGAGAAGGTGCTAGCAGGGAATTCTCTGCCTGCCTTTCCCCAGTGCTCTGCAAGCTCTCCAAGACAACATAGAATCTGGGGCTCTGTGCTTTCTTTCCTTCTGAACAAGTGTTACTGTTTTCTGCACAAAAGCGATTCTGCGAAGCAATGTGAACAGGCACAGAGAAGGTGCTATCAGGGAATTCTCTGCCTGCCTTTCCCCAGTGCTCTGCGAGCTCTCCAGGACAACATAGAATCTGGGGCTCTGTGCTTTCTTTCGTTCTGAACAAGTGTTACTGTTTTCTGCACAAAAGCGATTCTGCGAAGCAATGTGAACAGGCACAGAGAAGGTGCTATCAGGGAATTCTCTGCCTGCCTTTCCCCAGTGCTCTGCAAGCTCTCCAAGACAACATAGAATCTGGGGCTCTGTGCTTTCTTTCCTTCTGAACAAGTGTTACTGTTTTCTGCACAAAAGCGATTCTGCGAAGCAATGTGAACACTTCTGCTTCCCAGGCACAGAGAAGGTGCTAGCAAGGAATTCTCTGCCTGCCTTTCCCCAGTGCTCTGCAAGCTCTCCAGGACAACATAAAATCTGGGGCTCTGTGCTTTCTTTCCTTCTGAACAAGTGTTACTGTTTTCTGCACAAAAGCGATTCTTGCGAAGCAATGTGAACACTTCTGCTTCCCAGGCACAGAGAAGGTGCTAGCAGGGAATTCTCTGCCTGCCTTTCCCCAGTGCTCTGCAAGCTCTCCAGGACAACATAAAATCTGGGGCTCTGTGCTTTCTTTCCTTCTGAACAAGTGTTACTGTTTTCTGCACAAAAGCGATTCTTGCGAAGCAATGTGAACACTTCTGCTTCCCAGGCACAGAGAAGGTGCTAGCAGGGAATTCTCTGCCTGCCTTTCCCCAGTGCTCTGCAAGCTCTCCAGGACAACATAAAATCTGGGGCTCTGTGCTTTCTTTCCTTCTGAACAAGTGTTACTGTTTTCTGCACAAAAGCGATTCTGCGAAGCAATGTGAACAGGCACAGAGAAGGTGCTAGCAGGGAATTCTCTGCCTGCCTTTCCCCAGTGCTCTGCAAGCTCTCCAGGACAACATAAAATCTGGGGCTCTGTGCTTTCTTTCCTTCTGAACAAGTGTTACTGTTTTCTGCACAAAAGCGATTCTGCGAAGCAATGTGAACAGGCACAGAGAAGGTGCTAGCAGGGAATTCTCTGCCTGCCTTTCCCCAGTGCTCTGCAAGCTCTCCAGGACAACATAGAATCTGGGGCTCTGTGCTTTCTTTCCTTCTGAACAACTGTTACTGTTTTCTGCACAAAAGCGATTCTGCGAAGCAATGTGAACAGGCACAGAGAAGGTGCTAGCAGGGAATTCTCTGCCTGCCTTTCCCCAGTGCTCTGCAAGCTCTCCAGGACAACATAAAATCTGGGGCTCTGTGCTTTCTTTCCTTCTGAACAATTGTTACTGTTTTCTGCACAAAAGCGATTCTTGCGAAGCAATGTGAACACTTCTGCTTCCCAGGCACAGAGAAGGTGCTATCAGGGAATTCTCTGCCTGCCTTTCCCCAGTGCTCTGCAAGCTCTCCAAGACAACATAGAATCTGGGGCTCTGTGCTTTCTTTCCTTCTGAACAAGTGTTACTGTTTTCTGCACAAAAGCGATTCTGCGAAGCAATGTGAACAGGCACAGAGAAGGTGCTAGCAGGGAATTCTCTGCCTGCCTTTCCCCAGTGCTCTGCAAGCTCTCCAGGACAACATAGAATCTGGGGCTCTGTGCTTTCTTTCGTTCTGAACAAGTGTTACTGTTTTCTGCACAAAAGCGATTCTGCGAAGCAATGTGAACAGGCACAGAGAAGGTGCTATCAGGGAATTCTCTGCCTGCCTTTCTCCAGTGCTCTGCAAGCTCTCCAGGACAACATAGAATCTGGGGCTCTGTGCTTTCTTTCCTTCTGAACAAGTGTTACTGTTTTCTGCACAAAAGCGATTCTGCGAAGCAATGTGAACACTTCTGCTTCCCAGGCACAGAGAAGGTGCTAGCAAGGAATTCTCTGCCTGCCTTTCCCCAGTGCTCTGCAAGCTCTCCAGGACAACATAAAATCTGGGGCTCTGTGCTTTCTTTCCTTCTGAACAAGTGTTACTGTTTTCTGCACAAAAGCGATTCTTGCGAAGCAATGTGAACACTTCTGCTTCCCAGGCACAGAGAAGGTGCTAGCAGGGAATTCTCTGCCTGCCTTTCCCCAGTGCTCTGCAAGCTCTCCAGGACAACATAGAATCTGGGGCGCTGTGCTTTCTTTCCTTCTGAACAAGTGTTACTGTTTTCTGCACAAAAGCGATTCTGCGAAGCAATGTGAACACTTCTGCTTCCCAGGCACAGAGAAGGTGCTAGCAGGGAATTCTCTGCCTGCCTTTCCCCAGTGCTCTGCAAGCTCTCCAGGACAACATAAAATCTGGGGCTCTGTGCTTTCTTTCCTTCTGAACAAGTGTTACTGTTTTCTGCACAAAAGCGATTCTGCGAAGCAATGTGAACAGGCACAGAGAAGGTGCTAGCAGGGAATTCTCTGCCTGCCTTTCCCCAGTGCTCTGCAAGCTCTCCAGGACAACATAAAATCTGGGGCTCTGTGCTTTCTTTCCTTCTGAACAAGTGTTACTGTTTTCTGCACAAAAGCGATTCTGCGAAGCAATGTGAACAGGCACAGAGAAGGTGCTAGCAGGGAATTCTCTGCCTGCCTTTCCCCAGTGCTCTGCAAGCTCTCCAGGACAACATAAAATCTGGGGCTCTGTGCTTTCTTTCCTTCTGAACAAGTGTTACTGTTTTCTGCACAAAAGCGATTCTGCGAAGCAATGTGAACAGGCACAGAGAAGGTGCTAGCAGGGAATTCTCTGCCTGCCTTTCCCCAGTGCTCTGCAAGCTCTCCAGGACAACATAAAATCTGGGGCTCTGTGCTTTCTTTCCTTCTGAACAAGTGTTACTGTTTTCTGCACAAAAGCGATTCTTGCGAAGCAATGTGAACACTTCTGCTTCCCAGGCACAGAGAAGGTGCTATCAGGGAATTCTCTGCCTGCCTTTCCCCAGTGCTCTGCAAGCTCTCCAAGACAACATAGAATCTGGGGCTCTGTGCTTTCTTTCCTTCTGAACAAGTGTTACTGTTTTCTGCACAAAAGCGATTCTGCGAAGCAATGTGAACAGGCACAGAGAAGGTGCTATCAGGGAATTCTCTGCCTGCCTTTCCCCAGTGCTCTGCAAGCTCTCCAGGACAACATAAAATCTGGGGCTCTGTGCTTTCTTTCCTTCTGAACAAGTGTTACTGTTTTCTGCACAAAAGCGATTCTGCGAAGCAATGTGAACAGGCACAGAGAAGGTGCTATCAGGGAATTCTCTGCCTGCCTTTCCCCAGTGCTCTGCAAGCTCTCCAGGACAACATAGAATCTGGGGCTCTGTGCTTTCTTTCCTTCTGAACAAGTGTTACTGTTTTCTGCACAAAAGCGATTCTGCGAAGCAATGTGAACACTTCTGCTTCCCAGGCACAGAGAAGGTGCTAGCAAGGAATTCTCTGCCTGCCTTTCCCCAGTGCTCTGCAAGCTCTCCAGGACAACATAAAATCTGGGGCTCTGTGCTTTCTTTCCTTCTGAACAAGTGTTACTGTTTTCTGCACAAAAGCGATTCTTGCGAAGCAATGTGAACACTTCTGCTTCCCAGGCACAGAGAAGGTGCTAGCAGGGAATTCTCTGCCTGCCTTTCCCCAGTGCTCTGCAAGCTCTCCAGGACAACATAAAATCTGGGGCTCTGTGCTTTCTTTCGTTCTGAACAACTGTTACTGTTTTCTGCACAAAAGCGATTCTGCGATGCAATGTGAACACTTCTGCTTCCCAGGCACAGAGAAGGTGCTAGCAGGGAATTCTCTGCCTGCCTTTCCCCAGTGCTCTGCAAGCTCTCCAAGACAACATAGAATCTGGGGCTCTGTGCTTTCTTTCCTTCTGAACAAGTGTTACTGTTTTCTGCACAAAAGCGATTCTGCGAAGCAATGTGAACACTTCTGCTTCCCAGGCACAGAGAAGGTGCTAGCAGGGAATTCTCTGCCTGCCTTTCCCCAGTGCTCTGCAAGCTCTCCAGGACTACATAGAATCTGGGGCTCTGTGCTTTCTTTCGTTCTGAACAAGTGTTACTGTTTTCTGCACAAAAGCGATTCTTGCGAAGCAATGTGAACACTTCTGCTTCCCAGGCACAGAGAAGGTGCTATCAGGGAATTCTCTGCCTGCCTTTCCCCAGTGCTCTGCAAGCTCTCCAAGACAACATAGAATCTGGGGCTCTGTGCTTTCTTTCCTTCTGAACAAGTGTTACTGTTTTCTGCACAAAAGCGATTCTGCGAAGCAATGTGAACAGGCACAGAGAAGGTGCTATCAGGGAATTCTCTGCCTGCCTTTCCCCAGTGCTCTGCGAGCTCTCCAGGACAACATAGAATCTGGGGCTCTGTGCTTTCTTTCGTTCTGAACAAGTGTTACTGTTTTCTGCACAAAAGCGATTCTGCGAAGCAATGTGAACAGGCACAGAGAAGGTGCTATCAGGGAATTCTCTGCCTGCCTTTCCCCAGTGCTCTGCAAGCTCTCCAAGACAACATAGAATCTGGGGCTCTGTGCTTTCTTTCCTTCTGAACAAGTGTTACTGTTTTCTGCACAAAAGCGATTCTGCGAAGCAATGTGAACACTTCTGCTTCCCAGGCACAGAGAAGGTGCTAGCAAGGAATTCTCTGCCTGCCTTTCCCCAGTGCTCTGCAAGCTCTCCAGGACAACATAAAATCTGGGGCTCTGTGCTTTCTTTCCTTCTGAACAAGTGTTACTGTTTTCTGCACAAAAGCGATTCTTGCGAAGCAATGTGAACACTTCTGCTTCCCAGGCACAGAGAAGGTGCTAGCAGGGAATTCTCTGCCTGCCTTTCCCCAGTGCTCTGCAAGCTCTCCAGGACAACATAAAATCTGGGGCTCTGTGCTTTCTTTCCTTCTGAACAAGTGTTACTGTTTTCTGCACAAAAGCGATTCTTGCGAAGCAATGTGAACACTTCTGCTTCCCAGGCACAGAGAAGGTGCTAGCAGGGAATTCTCTGCCTGCCTTTCCCCAGTGCTCTGCAAGCTCTCCAGGACAACATAAAATCTGGGGCTCTGTGCTTTCTTTCCTTCTGAACAAGTGTTACTGTTTTCTGCACAAAAGCGATTCTTGCGAAGCAATGTGAACAGGCACAGAGAAGGTGCTAGCAGGGAATTCTCTGCCTGCCTTTCCCCAGTGCTCTGCAAGCTCTCCAGGACAACATAAAATCTGGGGCTCTGTGCTTTCTTTCCTTCTGAACAAGTGTTACTGTTTTCTGCACAAAAGCGATTCTGCGAAGCAATGTGAACAGGCACAGAGAAGGTGCTAGCAGGGAATTCTCTGCCTGCCTTTCCCCAGTGCTCTGCAAGCTCTCCAGGACAACATAGAATCTGGGGCTCTGTGCTTTCTTTCCTTCTGAACAACTGTTACTGTTTTCTGCACAAAAGCGATTCTGCGAAGCAATGTGAACAGGCACAGAGAAGGTGCTAGCAGGGAATTCTCTGCCTGCCTTTCCCCAGTGCTCTGCAAGCTCTCCAGGACAACATAAAATCTGGGGCTCTGTGCTTTCTTTCCTTCTGAACAAGTGTTACTGTTTTCTGCACAAAAGCGATTCTTGCGAAGCAATGTGAACACTTCTGCTTCCCAGGCACAGAGAAGGTGCTATCAGGGAATTCTCTGCCTGCCTTTCCCCAGTGCTCTGCAAGCTCTCCAAGACAACATAGAATCTGGGGCTCTGTGCTTTCTTTCCTTCTGAACAAGTGTTACTGTTTTCTGCACAAAAGCGATTCTGCGAAGCAATGTGAACAGGCACAGAGAAGGTGCTAGCAGGGAATTCTCTGCCTGCCTTTCCCCAGTGCTCTGCAAGCTCTCCAGGACAACATAGAATCTGGGGCTCTGTGCTTTCTTTCGTTCTGAACAAGTGTTACTGTTTTCTGCACAAAAGCGATTCTGCGAAGCAATGTGAACAGGCACAGAGAAGGTGCTATCAGGGAATTCTCTGCCTGCCTTTCCCCAGTGCTCTGCAAGCTCTCCAGGACAACATAGAATCTGGGGCTCTGTGCTTTCTTTCCTTCTGAACAAGTGTTACTGTTTTCTGCACAAAAGCGATTCTGCGAAGCAATGTGAACACTTCTGCTTCCCAGGCACAGAGAAGGTGCTAGCAAGGAATTCTCTGCCTGCCTTTCCCCAGTGCTCTGCAAGCTCTCCAGGACAACATAAAATCTGGGGCTCTGTGCTTTCTTTCCTTCTGAACAAGTGTTACTGTTTTCTGCACAAAAGCGATTCTTGCGAAGCAATGTGAACACTTCTGCTTCCCAGGCACAGAGAAGGTGCTAGCAGGGAATTCTCTGCCTGCCTTTCCCCAGTGCTCTGCAAGCTCTCCAGGACAACATAGAATCTGGGGCGCTGTGCTTTCTTTCCTTCTGAACAAGTGTTACTGTTTTCTGCACAAAAGCGATTCTGCGAAGCAATGTGAACACTTCTGCTTCCCAGGCACAGAGAAGGTGCTAGCAGGGAATTCTCTGCCTGCCTTTCCCCAGTGCTCTGCAAGCTCTCCAGGACAACATAAAATCTGGGGCGCTGTGCTTTCTTTCCTTCTGAACAAGTGTTACTGTTTTCTGCACAAAAGCGATTCTGCGAAGCAATGTGAACACTTCTGCTTCCCAGGCACAGAGAAGGTGCTATCAGGGAATTCTCTGCCTGCCTTTCCCCAGTGCTCTGCAAGCTCTCCAAGACAACATAGAATCTGGGGCTCTGTGCTTTCTTTCCTTCTGAACAAGTGTTACTGTTTTCTGCACAAAAGCGATTCTGCGAAGCAATGTGAACAGGCACAGAGAAGGTGCTAGCAGGGAATTCTCTGCCTGCCTTTCCCCAGTGCTCTGCAAGCTCTCCAGGACAACATAAAATCTGGGGCTCTGTGCTTTCTTTCCTTCTGAACAAGTGTTACTGTTTTCTGCACAAAAGCGATTCTGCGAAGCAATGTGAACAGGCACAGAGAAGGTGCTATCAGGGAATTCTCTGCCTGCCTTTCCCCAGTGCTCTGCAAGCTCTCCAGGACAACATAGAATCTGGGGCTCTGTGCTTTCTTTCCTTCTGAACAAGTGTTACTGTTTTCTGCACAAAAGCGATTCTGCGAAGCAATGTGAACACTTCTGCTTCCCAGGCACAGAGAAGGTGCTAGCAAGGAATTCTCTGCCTGCCTTTCCCCAGTGCTCTGCAAGCTCTCCAGGACAACATAAAATCTGGGGCTCTGTGCTTTCTTTCCTTCTGAACAAGTGTTACTGTTTTCTGCACAAAAGCGATTCTTGCGAAGCAATGTGAACACTTCTGCTTCCCAGGCACAGAGAAGGTGCTAGCAGGGAATTCTCTGCCTGCCTTTCCCCAGTGCTCTGCAAGCTCTCCAGGACAACATAAAATCTGGGGCTCTGTGCTTTCTTTCGTTCTGAACAACTGTTACTGTTTTCTGCACAAAAGCGATTCTGCGATGCAATGTGAACACTTCTGCTTCCCAGGCACAGAGAAGGTGCTAGCAGGGAATTCTCTGCCTGCCTTTCCCCAGTGCTCTGCAAGCTCTCCAGGACAACATAGAATCTGGGGCTCTGTGCTTTCTTTCCTTCTGAACAAGTGTTACTGTTTTCTGCACAAAAGCGATTCTGCGAAGCAATGTGAACACTTCTGCTTCCCAGGCACAGAGAAGGTGCTTGCAGAGAATTCTCTGCCTGCCTTTCCCCAGTGCTCTGCAAGCTCTCCAGGGCAACATCAAATCTGGGGCTCTGTGCTTTCTTTCATTCTGAACAAGTGTTAGTGTTTTCTGCACAAAAGCGATTCTGCGAAGCAATGTGAACACTTCTGCTTCCCAGGCACAGAGAAGGTGCTAGCAGGGAATTCTCTGCCTGCCTTTCCCCAGTGCTCTGCAAGCTCTCCAGGGCAACATCAAATCTGGGGCTCTGTGCTTTCTTTCGTTCTGAACAAGTGTTAGTGTTTTCTGCACAAAAGCGATTCTGCGAAGCAATGTGAACACTTCTGCTTCCCAGGCACAGAGAAGGTGCTAGCAAGGAATTCTCTGCCTGCCTTTCCCCAGTGCTCTGCAAGCTCTCCAGGACAACATAAAATCTGGGGCTCTGTGCTTTCTTTCGTTCTGAACAAGTGTTAGTGTTTTCTGCACAAAAGCGATTCTGTGAAGCGATGTGAGCACTTCTGCTTCCCAGGCACAGAGAAGGTGCTAGCAGGGAATTCTCTGCCTGCCTTTCCCCAGTGCTCTGCAAGCTCTCCAGGACAACATAAAATCTGGGGCTCTGTGCTTTCTTTCATTCTGAACAAGTGTTAGTGTTTTCTGCACAAAAGCGATTCTGCAAAGCAATGTGAACCCTTCTGGTTCCCAGGCTCAGAGAAGGTGCTAGCAGGGAATTCTCTGCCTGCCTTTCCCCAGTGCTCTGCAAGCTCTCCAGGACAACATAAAATCTGGGGCTCTATGCTTTCTTTCATTCTGAACAAGTGTTAGTGTTTTCTGCACAAAAGCGATTCTGCGAAGCAATGTGAACACTTCTGCTTCCCAGGCACAGAGAAGGTGCTAGCAGGGAATTCTCTGCCTGCCTTTCCCCAGTGCTCTGCAAGCTCTCCAGGACAACATAAAATCTGGGGCTCTGTGCTTTCTTTCCTTCTGAACAAGTGTTACTGTTTTCTGCACAAAAGCGATTCTGCGAAGCAATGTGAACAGGCACAGAGAAGGTGCTAGCAGGGAATTCTCTGCCTGCCTTTCCCCAGTGCTCTGCGAGCTCTCCAGGACAACATAGAATCTGGGGCTCTGTGCTTTCTTTCGTTCTGAACAAGTGTTACTGTTTTCTGCACAAAAGCGATTCTGCGAAGCAATGTGAACAGGCACAGAGAAGGTGCTAGCAGGGAATTCTCTGCCTGCCTTTCCCCAGTGCTCTGCAAGCTCTCCAAGACAACATAGAATCTGGGGCTCTGTGCTTTCTTTCCTTCTGAACAAGTGTTACTGTTTTCTGCACAAAAGCGATTCTGCGAAGCAATGTGAACACTTCTGCTTCCCAGGCACAGAGAAGGTGCTAGCAAGGAATTCTCTGCCTGCCTTTCCCCAGTGCTCTGCAAGCTCTCCAGGACAACATAAAATCTGGGGCTCTGTGCTTTCTTTCCTTCTGAACAAGTGTTACTGTTTTCTGCACAAAAGCGATTCTTGCGAAGCAATGTGAACACTTCTGCTTCCCAGGCACAGAGAAGGTGCTAGCAGGGAATTCTCTGCCTGCCTTTCCCCAGTGCTCTGCAAGCTCTCCAGGACAACATAAAATCTGGGGCTCTGTGCTTTCTTTCCTTCTGAACAAGTGTTACTGTTTTCTGCACAAAAGCGATTCTTGCGAAGCAATGTGAACACTTCTGCTTCCCAGGCACAGAGAAGGTGCTAGCAGGGAATTCTCTGCCTGCCTTTCCCCAGTGCTCTGCAAGCTCTCCAGGACAACATAAAATCTGGGGCTCTGTGCTTTCTTTCCTTCTGAACAAGTGTTACTGTTTTCTGCACAAAAGCGATTCTGCGAAGCAATGTGAACAGGCACAGAGAAGGTGCTAGCAGGGAATTCTCTGCCTGCCTTTCCCCAGTGCTCTGCAAGCTCTCCAGGACAACATAAAATCTGGGGCTCTGTGCTTTCTTTCCTTCTGAACAAGTGTTACTGTTTTCTGCACAAAAGCGATTCTGCGAAGCAATGTGAACAGGCACAGAGAAGGTGCTAGCAGGGAATTCTCTGCCTGCCTTTCCCCAGTGCTCTGCAAGCTCTCCAGGACAACATAGAATCTGGGGCTCTGTGCTTTCTTTCCTTCTGAACAACTGTTACTGTTTTCTGCACAAAAGCGATTCTGCGAAGCAATGTGAACAGGCACAGAGAAGGTGCTAGCAGGGAATTCTCTGCCTGCCTTTCCCCAGTGCTCTGCAAGCTCTCCAGGACAACATAAAATCTGGGGCTCTGTGCTTTCTTTCCTTCTGAACAAGTGTTACTGTTTTCTGCACAAAAGCGATTCTTGCGAAGCAATGTGAACACTTCTGCTTCCCAGGCACAGAGAAGGTGCTATCAGGGAATTCTCTGCCTGCCTTTCCCCAGTGCTCTGCAAGCTCTCCAAGACAACATAGAATCTGGGGCTCTGTGCTTTCTTTCCTTCTGAACAAGTGTTACTGTTTTCTGCACAAAAGCGATTCTGCGAAGCAATGTGAACAGGCACAGAGAAGGTGCTAGCAGGGAATTCTCTGCCTGCCTTTCCCCAGTGCTCTGCAAGCTCTCCAGGACAACATAGAATCTGGGGCTCTGTGCTTTCTTTCGTTCTGAACAAGTGTTACTGTTTTCTGCACAAAAGCGATTCTGCGAAGCAATGTGAACAGGCACAGAGAAGGTGCTATCAGGGAATTCTCTGCCTGCCTTTCTCCAGTGCTCTGCAAGCTCTCCAGGACAACATAGAATCTGGGGCTCTGTGCTTTCTTTCCTTCTGAACAAGTGTTACTGTTTTCTGCACAAAAGCGATTCTGCGAAGCAATGTGAACACTTCTGCTTCCCAGGCACAGAGAAGGTGCTAGCAAGGAATTCTCTGCCTGCCTTTCCCCAGTGCTCTGCAAGCTCTCCAGGACAACATAAAATCTGGGGCTCTGTGCTTTCTTTCCTTCTGAACAAGTGTTACTGTTTTCTGCACAAAAGCGATTCTGCGAAGCAATGTGAACAGGCACAGAGAAGGTGCTAGCAGGGAATTCTCTGCCTGCCTTTCCCCAGTGCTCTGCAAGCTCTCCAGGACAACATAAAATCTGGGGCTCTGTGCTTTCTTTCCTTCTGAACAAGTGTTACTGTTTTCTGCACAAAAGCGATTCTGCGAAGCAATGTGAACAGGCACAGAGAAGGTGCTAGCAGGGAATTCTCTGCCTGCCTTTCCCCAGTGCTCTGCAAGCTCTCCAGGACAACATAAAATCTGGGGCTCTGTGCTTTCTTTCCTTCTGAACAAGTGTTACTGTTTTCTGCACAAAAGCGATTCTGCGAAGCAATGTGAACAGGCACAGAGAAGGTGCTAGCAGGGAATTCTCTGCCTGCCTTTCCCCAGTGCTCTGCAAGCTCTCCAGGACAACATCAAATCTGGGGCTCTGTGCTTTCTTTCCTTCTGAACAAGTGTTACTGTTTTCTGCACAAAAGCGATTCTGCGAAGCAATGTGAACAGGCACAGAGAAGGTGCTAGCAGGGAATTCTCTGCCTGCCTTTCCCCAGTGCTCTGCAAGCTCTCCAGGACAACATAAAATCTGGGGCTCTGTGCTTTCTTTCCTTCTGAACAAGTGTTACTGTTTTCTGCACAAAAGCGATTCTTGCGAAGCAATGTGAACACTTCTGCTTCCCAGGCACAGAGAAGGTGCTATCAGGGAATTCTCTGCCTGCCTTTCCCCAGTGCTCTGCAAGCTCTCCAAGACAACATAGAATCTGGGGCTCTGTGCTTTCTTTCCTTCTGAACAAGTGTTACTGTTTTCTGCACAAAAGCGATTCTGCGAAGCAATGTGAACAGGCACAGAGAAGGTGCTATCAGGGAATTCTCTGCCTGCCTTTCCCCAGTGCTCTGCAAGCTCTCCAGGACAACATAGAATCTGGGGCTCTGTGCTTTCTTTCCTTCTGAACAAGTGTTACTGTTTTCTGCACAAAAGCGATTCTGCGAAGCAATGTGAACACTTCTGCTTCCCAGGCACAGAGAAGGTGCTAGCAAGGAATTCTCTGCCTGCCTTTCCCCAGTGCTCTGCAAGCTCTCCAGGACAACATAAAATCTGGGGCTCTGTGCTTTCTTTCCTTCTGAACAAGTGTTACTGTTTTCTGCACAAAAGCGATTCTTGCGAAGCAATGTGAACACTTCTGCTTCCCAGGCACAGAGAAGGTGCTAGCAGGGAATTCTCTGCCTGCCTTTCCCCAGTGCTCTGCAAGCTCTCCAGGACAACATAAAATCTGGGGCTCTGTGCTTTCTTTCGTTCTGAACAACTGTTACTGTTTTCTGCACAAAAGCGATTCTGCGATGCAATGTGAACACTTCTGCTTCCCAGGCACAGAGAAGGTGCTAGCAGGGAATTCTCTGCCTGCCTTTCCCCAGTGCTCTGCAAGCTCTCCAAGACAACATAGAATCTGGGGCTCTGTGCTTTCTTTCCTTCTGAACAAGTGTTACTGTTTTCTGCACAAAAGCGATTCTGCGAAGCAATGTGAACACTTCTGCTTCCCAGGCACAGAGAAGGTGCTAGCAGGGAATTCTCTGCCTGCCTTTCCCCAGTGCTCTGCAAGCTCTCCAGGACTACATAGAATCTGGGGCTCTGTGCTTTCTTTCGTTCTGAACAAGTGTTACTGTTTTCTGCACAAAAGCGATTCTTGCGAAGCAATGTGAACACTTCTGCTTCCCAGGCACAGAGAAGGTGCTATCAGGGAATTCTCTGCCTGCCTTTCCCCAGTGCTCTGCAAGCTCTCCAAGACAACATAGAATCTGGGGCTCTGTGCTTTCTTTCCTTCTGAACAAGTGTTACTGTTTTCTGCACAAAAGCGATTCTGCGAAGCAATGTGAACAGGCACAGAGAAGGTGCTATCAGGGAATTCTCTGCCTGCCTTTCCCCAGTGCTCTGCGAGCTCTCCAGGACAACATAGAATCTGGGGCTCTGTGCTTTCTTTCGTTCTGAACAAGTGTTACTGTTTTCTGCACAAAAGCGATTCTGCGAAGCAATGTGAACAGGCACAGAGAAGGTGCTATCAGGGAATTCTCTGCCTGCCTTTCCCCAGTGCTCTGCAAGCTCTCCAAGACAACATAGAATCTGGGGCTCTGTGCTTTCTTTCCTTCTGAACAAGTGTTACTGTTTTCTGCACAAAAGCGATTCTGCGAAGCAATGTGAACACTTCTGCTTCCCAGGCACAGAGAAGGTGCTAGCAAGGAATTCTCTGCCTGCCTTTCCCCAGTGCTCTGCAAGCTCTCCAGGACAACATAAAATCTGGGGCTCTGTGCTTTCTTTCCTTCTGAACAAGTGTTACTGTTTTCTGCACAAAAGCGATTCTTGCGAAGCAATGTGAACACTTCTGCTTCCCAGGCACAGAGAAGGTGCTAGCAGGGAATTCTCTGCCTGCCTTTCCCCAGTGCTCTGCAAGCTCTCCAGGACAACATAAAATCTGGGGCTCTGTGCTTTCTTTCCTTCTGAACAAGTGTTACTGTTTTCTGCACAAAAGCGATTCTTGCGAAGCAATGTGAACACTTCTGCTTCCCAGGCACAGAGAAGGTGCTAGCAGGGAATTCTCTGCCTGCCTTTCCCCAGTGCTCTGCAAGCTCTCCAGGACAACATAAAATCTGGGGCTCTGTGCTTTCTTTCCTTCTGAACAAGTGTTACTGTTTTCTGCACAAAAGCGATTCTGCGAAGCAATGTGAACAGGCACAGAGAAGGTGCTAGCAGGGAATTCTCTGCCTGCCTTTCCCCAGTGCTCTGCAAGCTCTCCAGGACAACATAGAATCTGGGGCTCTGTGCTTTCTTTCCTTCTGAACAACTGTTACTGTTTTCTGCACAAAAGCGATTCTGCGAAGCAATGTGAACAGGCACAGAGAAGGTGCTAGCAGGGAATTCTCTGCCTGCCTTTCCCCAGTGCTCTGCAAGCTCTCCAGGACAACATAAAATCTGGGGCTCTGTGCTTTCTTTCCTTCTGAACAAGTGTTACTGTTTTCTGCACAAAAGCGATTCTTGCGAAGCAATGTGAACACTTCTGCTTCCCAGGCACAGAGAAGGTGCTATCAGGGAATTCTCTGCCTGCCTTTCCCCAGTGCTCTGCAAGCTCTCCAAGACAACATAGAATCTGGGGCTCTGTGCTTTCTTTCCTTCTGAACAAGTGTTACTGTTTTCTGCACAAAAGCGATTCTGCGAAGCAATGTGAACAGGCACAGAGAAGGTGCTAGCAGGGAATTCTCTGCCTGCCTTTCCCCAGTGCTCTGCAAGCTCTCCAGGACAACATAGAATCTGGGGCTCTGTGCTTTCTTTCGTTCTGAACAAGTGTTACTGTTTTCTGCACAAAAGCGATTCTGCGAAGCAATGTGAACAGGCACAGAGAAGGTGCTATCAGGGAATTCTCTGCCTGCCTTTCCCCAGTGCTCTGCAAGCTCTCCAGGACAACATAGAATCTGGGGCTCTGTGCTTTCTTTCCTTCTGAACAAGTGTTACTGTTTTCTGCACAAAAGCGATTCTGCGAAGCAATGTGAACACTTCTGCTTCCCAGGCACAGAGAAGGTGCTAGCAAGGAATTCTCTGCCTGCCTTTCCCCAGTGCTCTGCAAGCTCTCCAGGACAACATAAAATCTGGGGCTCTGTGCTTTCTTTCCTTCTGAACAAGTGTTACTGTTTTCTGCACAAAAGCGATTCTTGCGAAGCAATGTGAACACTTCTGCTTCCCAGGCACAGAGAAGGTGCTAGCAGGGAATTCTCTGCCTGCCTTTCCCCAGTGCTCTGCAAGCTCTCCAGGACAACATAGAATCTGGGGCGCTGTGCTTTCTTTCCTTCTGAACAAGTGTTACTGTTTTCTGCACAAAAGCGATTCTGCGAAGCAATGTGAACACTTCTGCTTCCCAGGCACAGAGAAGGTGCTAGCAGGGAATTCTCTGCCTGCCTTTCCCCAGTGCTCTGCAAGCTCTCCAGGACAACATAAAATCTGGGGCTCTGTGCTTTCTTTCCTTCTGAACAAGTGTTACTGTTTTCTGCACAAAAGCGATTCTGCGAAGCAATGTGAACAGGCACAGAGAAGGTGCTAGCAGGGAATTCTCTGCCTGCCTTTCCCCAGTGCTCTGCAAGCTCTCCAGGACAACATAAAATCTGGGGCTCTGTGCTTTCTTTCCTTCTGAACAAGTGTTACTGTTTTCTGCACAAAAGCGATTCTGCGAAGCAATGTGAACAGGCACAGAGAAGGTGCTAGCAGGGAATTCTCTGCCTGCCTTTCCCCAGTGCTCTGCACGCTCTCCAGGACAACATAAAATCTGGGGCTCTGTGCTTTCTTTCCTTCTGAACAAGTGTTACTGTTTTCTGCACAAAAGCGATTCTGCGAAGCAATGTGAACAGGCACAGAGAAGGTGCTAGCAGGGAATTCTCTGCCTGCCTTTCCCCAGTGCTCTGCAAGCTCTCCAGGACAACATAAAATCTGGGGCTCTGTGCTTTCTTTCCTTCTGAACAAGTGTTACTGTTTTCTGCACAAAAGCGATTCTTGCGAAGCAATGTGAACACTTCTGCTTCCCAGGCACAGAGAAGGTGCTATCAGGGAATTCTCTGCCTGCCTTTCCCCAGTGCTCTGCAAGCTCTCCAAGACAACATAGAATCTGGGGCTCTGTGCTTTCTTTCCTTCTGAACAAGTGTTACTGTTTTCTGCACAAAAGCGATTCTGCGAAGCAATGTGAACAGGCACAGAGAAGGTGCTATCAGGGAATTCTCTGCCTGCCTTTCCCCAGTGCTCTGCAAGCTCTCCAGGACAACATAAAATCTGGGGCTCTGTGCTTTCTTTCCTTCTGAACAAGTGTTACTGTTTTCTGCACAAAAGCGATTCTGCGAAGCAATGTGAACAGGCACAGAGAAGGTGCTATCAGGGAATTCTCTGCCTGCCTTTCCCCAGTGCTCTGCAAGCTCTCCAGGACAACATAGAATCTGGGGCTCTGTGCTTTCTTTCCTTCTGAACAAGTGTTACTGTTTTCTGCACAAAAGCGATTCTGCGAAGCAATGTGAACACTTCTGCTTCCCAGGCACAGAGAAGGTGCTAGCAAGGAATTCTCTGCCTGCCTTTCCCCAGTGCTCTGCAAGCTCTCCAGGACAACATAAAATCTGGGGCTCTGTGCTTTCTTTCCTTCTGAACAAGTGTTACTGTTTTCTGCACAAAAGCGATTCTTGCGAAGCAATGTGAACACTTCTGCTTCCCAGGCACAGAGAAGGTGCTAGCAGGGAATTCTCTGCCTGCCTTTCCCCAGTGCTCTGCAAGCTCTCCAGGACAACATAAAATCTGGGGCTCTGTGCTTTCTTTCGTTCTGAACAACTGTTACTGTTTTCTGCACAAAAGCGATTCTGCGATGCAATGTGAACACTTCTGCTTCCCAGGCACAGAGAAGGTGCTAGCAGGGAATTCTCTGCCTGCCTTTCCCCAGTGCTCTGCAAGCTCTCCAGGACAACATAGAATCTGGGGCTCTGTGCTTTCTTTCCTTCTGAACAAGTGTTACTGTTTTCTGCACAAAAGCGATTCTGCGAAGCAATGTGAACACTTCTGCTTCCCAGGCACAGAGAAGGTGCTAGCAGGGAATTCTCTGCCTGCCTTTCCCCAGTGCTCTGCAAGCTCTCCAGGACTACATAGAATCTGGGGCTCTGTGCTTTCTTTCGTTCTGAACAAGTGTTACTGTTTTCTGCACAAAAGCGATTCTTGCGAAGCAATGTGAACACTTCTGCTTCCCAGGCACAGAGAAGGTGCTATCAGGGAATTCTCTGCCTGCCTTTCCCCAGTGCTCTGCAAGCTCTCCAGGACAACATAGAATCTGGGGCGCTGTGCTTTCTTTCCTTCTGAACAAGTGTTACTGTTTTCTGCACAAAAGCGATTCTGCGAAGCAATGTGAACAGGCACAGAGAAGGTGCTAGCAGGGAATTCTCTGCCTGCCTTTCCCCAGTGCTCTGCAAGCTCTCCAGGACAACATAAAATCTGGGGCTCTGTGCTTTCTTTCCTTCTGAACAAGTGTTACTGTTTTCTGCACAAAAGCGATTCTGCGAAGCAATGTGAACAGGCACAGAGAAGGTGCTAGCAGGGAATTCTCTGCCTGCCTTTCCCCAGTGCTCTGCAAGCTCTCCAGGAAAACATAGAATCTGGGGCTCTGTGCTTTCTTTCCTTCTGAACAAGTGTTACTGTTTTCTGCACAAAAGCGATTCTGCGAAGCAATGTGAACACTTCTGCTTCCCAGGCACAGAGAAGGTGCTAGCAAGGAATTCTCTGCCTGCCTTTCCCCAGTGCTCTGCAAGCTCTCCAGGACAACATAAAATCTGGGGCTCTGTGCTTTCTTTCCTTCTGAACAAGTGTTACTGTTTTCTGCACAAAAGCGATTCTTGCGAAGCAATGTGAACACTTCTGCTTCCCAGGCACAGAGAAGGTGCTAGCAGGGAATTCTCTGCCTGCCTTTCCCCAGTGCTCTGCAAGCTCTCCAGGACAACATAAAATCTGGGGCTCTGTGCTTTCTTTCGTTCTGAACAACTGTTACTGTTTTCTGCACAAAAGCGATTCTGCGATGCAATGTGAACACTTCTGCTTCCCAGGCACAGAGAAGGTGCTATCAGGGAATTCTCTGCCTGCCTTTCCCCAGTGCTCTGCAAGCTCTCCAGGACAACATAGAATCTGGGGCTCTGTGCTTTCTTTCCTTCTGAACAAGTGTTACTGTTTTCTGCACAAAAGCGATTCTGCGAAGCAATGTGAACACTTCTGCTTCCCAGGCACAGAGAAGGTGCTAGCAAGGAATTCTCTGCCTGCCTTTCCCCAGTGCTCTGCAAGCTCTCCAGGACAACATAAAATCTGGGGCTCTGTGCTTTCTTTCCTTCTGAACAAGTGTTACTGTTTTCTGCACAAAAGCGATTCTTGCGAAGCAATGTGAACACTTCTGCTTCCCAGGCACAGAGAAGGTGCTAGCAGGGAATTCTCTGCCTGCCTTTCCCCAGTGCTCTGCAAGCTCTCCAGGACAACATAAAATCTGGGGCTCTGTGCTTTCTTTCCTTCTGAACAAGTGTTACTGTTTTCTGCACAAAAGCGATTCTGCGAAGCAATGTGAACACTTCTGCTTCCCAGGCACAGAGAAGGTGCTAGCAGGGAATTCTCTGCCTGCCTTTCCCCAGTGCTCTGCAAGCTCTCCAGGACAACATAAAATCTGGGGCTCTGTGCTTTCTTTCCTTCTGAACAAGTGTTACTGTTTTCTGCACAAAAGCGATTCTGCGAAGCAATGTGAACAGGCACAGAGAAGGTGCTAGCAGGGAATTCTCTGCCTGCCTTTCCCCAGTGCTCTGCAAGCTCTCCAGGACAACATAAAATCTGGGGCTCTGTGCTTTCTTTCCTTCTGAACAAGTGTTACTGTTTTCTGCACAAAAGCGATTCTGCGAAGCAATGTGAACAGGCACAGAGAAGGTGCTAGCAGGGAATTCTCTGCCTGCCTTTCCCCAGTGCTCTGCAAGCTCTCCAGGACAACATAAAATCTGGGGCTCTGTGCTTTCTTTCCTTCTGAACAAGTGTTACTGTTTTCTGCACAAAAGCGATTCTTGCGAAGCAATGTGAACACTTCTGCTTCCCAGGCACAGAGAAGGTGCTATCAGGGAATTCTCTGCCTGCCTTTCCCCAGTGCTCTGCAAGCTCTCCAAGACAACATAGAATCTGGGGCTCTGTGCTTTCTTTCCTTCTGAACAAGTGTTACTGTTTTCTGCACAAAAGCGATTCTGCGAAGCAATGTGAACAGGCACAGAGAAGGTGCTAGCAGGGAATTCTCTGCCTGCCTTTCCCCAGTGCTCTGCAAGCTCTCCAGGACAACATAAAATCTGGGGCTCTGTGCTTTCTTTCCTTCTGAACAAGTGTTACTGTTTTCTGCACAAAAGCGATTCTGCGAAGCAATGTGAACAGGCACAGAGAAGGTGCTATCAGGGAATTCTCTGCCTGCCTTTCCCCAGTGCTCTGCAAGCTCTCCAGGACAACATAGAATCTGGGGCTCTGTGCTTTCTTTCCTTCTGAACAAGTGTTACTGTTTTCTGCACAAAAGCGATTCTGCGAAGCAATGTGAACACTTCTGCTTCCCAGGCACAGAGAAGGTGCTAGCAAGGAATTCTCTGCCTGCCTTTCCCCAGTGCTCTGCAAGCTCTCCAGGACAACATAAAATCTGGGGCTCTGTGCTTTCTTTCCTTCTGAACAAGTGTTACTGTTTTCTGCACAAAAGCGATTCTTGCGAAGCAATGTGAACACTTCTGCTTCCCAGGCACAGAGAAGGTGCTAGCAGGGAATTCTCTGCCTGCCTTTCCCCAGTGCTCTGCAAGCTCTCCAGGACAACATAGAATCTGGGGCTCTGTGCTTTCTTTCCTTCTGAACAAGTGTTACTGTTTTCTGCACAAAAGCGATTCTGCGAAGCAATGTGAACACTTCTGCTTCCCAGGCACAGAGAAGGTGCTAGCAGGGAATTCTCTGCCTGCCTTTCCCCAGTGCTCTGCAAGCTCTCCAGGCCAACATAGAATCTGGGGCTCTGTGCTTTCTTTCCTTCTGAACAAGTGTTACTGTTTTCTGCACAAAAGCGATTCTTGCGAAGCAATGTGAACACTTCTGCTTCCCAGGCACAGAGAAGGTGCTAGCAGGGAATTCTCTGCCTGCCTTTCCCCAGTGCTCTGCAAGCTCTCCAGGACAACATAGAATCTGGGGCGCTGTGCTTTCTTTCCTTCTGAACAAGTGTTACTGTTTTCTGCACAAAAGCGATTCTGCGAAGCAATGTGAACACTTCTGCTTCCCAGGCACAGAGAAGGTGCTAGCAGGGAATTCTCTGCCTGCCTTTCCCCAGTGCTCTGCAAGCTCTCCAGGACAACATAGAATCTGGGGCTCTGTGCTTTCTTTCGTTCTGAACAAGTGTTACTGTTTTCTGCACAAAAGCGATTCTTGCGAAGCAATGTGAACACTTCTGCTTCCCAGGCTCAGAGAAGGTGCTAGCAGGGAATTCTCTGCCTGCCTTTCCCCAGTGCTCTGCAAGCTCTCCAGACAACATAGAATCTGGGGCTCTGTGCTTTCTTTCCTTCTGAACAAGTGTTACTGTTTTCTGCACAAAAGCGATTCTGCGAAGCAATGTGAACACTTCTGCTTCCCAGGCACAGAGAAGGTGCTGGCAAGGAATTCTCTGCCTGCCTTTCCCCAGTGCTCTGCAAGCTCTCCAGGACAACATAAAATCTGGGGCTCTGTGCTTTCTTTCGTTCTGAACAAGTGTTACTGTTTTCTGCACAAAAGCGATTCTTGCGAAGCAATGTGAACACTTCTGCTTCCCAGGCACAGAGAAGGTGCTAGCAGGGAATTCTCTGCCTGCCTTTCCCCAGTGCTCTGCAAGCTCTCCAGGACAACATAAAATCTGGGGCTCTGTGCTTTCTTTCGTTCTGAACAACTGTTACTGTTTTCTGCACAAAAGCGATTCTGCGAAGCAATGTGAACACTTCTGCTTCCCAGGCACAGAGAAGGTGCTAGCAGGGAATTCTCTGCCTGCCTTTCCCCAGTGCTCTGCAAGCTCTCCAGGACAACATAGAATCTGGGGCTCTGTGCTTTCTTTCCTTCTGAACAAGTGTTACTGTTTTCTGCACAAAAGCGATTCTTGCGAAGCAATGTGAACACTTCTGCTTCCCAGGCACAGAGAAGGTGCTAGCAGGGAATTCTCTGCCTGCCTTTCCCCAGTGCTCTGCAAGCTCTCCAGGACAACATAGAATCTGGGGCGCTGTGCTTTCTTTCCTTCTGAACAAGTGTTACTGTTTTCTGCACAAAAGCGATTCTGCGAAGCAATGTGAACACTTCTGCTTCCCAGGCACAGAGAAGGTGCTAGCAGGGAATTCTCTGCCTGCCTTTCCCCAGTGCTCTGCAAGCTCTCCAGGACTACATAGAATCTGGGGCTCTGTGCTTTCTTTCGTTCTGAACAAGTGTTACTGTTTTCTGCACAAAAGCGATTCTTGCGAAGCAATGTGAACACTTCTGCTTCCCAGGCACAGAGAAGGTGCTAGCAGGGAATTCTCTGCCTGCCTTTCCCCAGTGCTCTGCAAGCTCTCCAGGACAACATAGAATCTGGGGCGCTGTGCTTTCTTTCCTTCTGAACAAGTGTTACTGTTTTCTGCACAAAAGCGATTCTGCGAAGCAATGTGAACAGGCACAGAGAAGGTGCTAGCAGGGAATTCTCTGCCTGCCTTTCCCCAGTGCTCTGCAAGCTCTCCAGGACAACATAAAATCTGGGGCTCTGTGCTTTCTTTCCTTCTGAACAAGTGTTACTGTTTTCTGCACAAAAGCGATTCTGCGAAGCAATGTGAACAGGCACAGAGAAGGTGCTAGCAGGGAATTCTCTGCCTGCCTTTCCCCAGTGCTCTGCAAGCTCTCCAGGACAACATAAAATCTGGGGCTCTGTGCTTTCTTTCCTTCTGAACAAGTGTTACTGTTTTCTGCACAAAAGCGATTCTTGCGAAGCAATGTGAACACTTCTGCTTCCCAGGCACAGAGAAGGTGCTAGCAGGGAATTCTCTGCCTGCCTTTCCCCAGTGCTCTGCAAGCTCTCCAAGACAACATAGAATCTGGGGCTCTGTGCTTTCTTTCCTTCTGAACAAGTGTTACTGTTTTCTGCACAAAAGCGATTCTGCGAAGCAATGTGAACAGGCACAGAGAAGGTGCTAGCAGGGAATTCTCTGCCTGCCTTTCCCCAGTGCTCTGCAAGCTCTCCAGGACAACATAGAATCTGGGGCTCTGTGCTTTCTTTCGTTCTGAACAAGTGTTACTGTTTTCTTCACAAAAGCGATTCTGCGAAGCAATGTGAACAGGCACAGAGAAGGTGCTATCAGGGAATTCTCTGCCTGCCTTTCCCCAGTGCTCTGCAAGCTCTCCAGGACAACATAGAATCTGGGGCTCTGTGCTTTCTTTCGTTCTGAACAAGTGTTACTGTTTTCTGCACAAAAGCGATTCTGCGAAGCAATGTGAACACTTCTGCTTCCCAGGCACAGAGAAGGTGCTAGCAGGGAATTCTCTGCCTGCCTTTCCCCAGTGCTCTGCAAGCTCTCCAGGACAACATAAAATCTGGGGCTCTGTGCTTTCTTTCCTTCTGAACAAGTGTTACTGTTTTCTGCACAAAAGTGATTCTTGCGAAGCAATGTGAACACTTCTGCTTCCCAGGCACAGAGAAGGTGCTAGCAGGGAATTCTCTGCCTGCCTTTCCCCAGTGCTCTGCAAGCTCTCCAGGACAACATAAAATCTGGGGCTCTGTGCTTTCTTTCCTTCTGAACAAGTGTTACTGTTTTCTGCACAAAAGCGATTCTGCGAAGCAATGTGAACACTTCTGCTTCCCAGGCACAGAGAAGGTGCTAGCAGGGAATTCTCTGCCTGCCTTTCCCCAGTGCTCTGCAAGCTCTCCAGGACAACATAGAATCTGGGGCTCTGTGCTTTCTTTCGTTCTGAACAAGTGTTACTGTTTTCTGCACAAAAGCGATTCTGCGAAGCAATGTGAACAGGCACAGAGAAGGTGCTATCAGGGAATTCTCTGCCTGCCTTTCCCCAGTGCTCTGCAAGCTCTCCAAGACAACATAGAATCTGGGGCTCTGTGCTTTCTTTCCTTCTGAACAAGTGTTACTGTTTTCTGCACAAAAGCGATTCTTGCGAAGCAATGTGAACACTTCTGCTTCCCAGGCACAGAGAAGGTGCTAGCAGGGAATTCTCTGCCTGCCTTTCCCCAGTGCTCTGCAAGCTCTCCAGGACAACATAGAATCTGGGGCGCTGTGCTTTCTTTCCTTCTGAACAAGTGTTACTGTTTTCTGCACAAAAGCGATTCTGCGAAGCAATGTGAACACTTCTGCTTCCCAGGCACAGAGAAGGTGCTAGCAGGGAATTCTCTGCCTGCCTTTCCCCAGTGCTCTGCAAGCTCTCCAGGACAACATAAAATCTGGGGCTCTGTGCTTTCTTTCCTTCTGAACAAGTGTTACTGTTTTCTGCACAAAAGCGATTCTGCGAAGCAATGTGAACAGGCACAGAGAAGGTGCTAGCAGGGAATTCTCTGCCTGCCTTTCCCCAGTGCTCTGCAAGCTCTCCAGGACAACATAAAATCTGGGGCTCTGTGCTTTCTTTCCTTCTGAACAAGTGTTACTGTTTTCTGCACAAAAGCGATTCTGCGAAGCAATGTGAACAGGCACAGAGAAGGTGCTAGCAGGGAATTCTCTGCCTGCCTTTCCCCAGTGCTCTGCAAGCTCTCCAGGACAACATAAAATCTGGGGCTCTGTGCTTTCTTTCCTTCTGAACAAGTGTTACTGTTTTCTGCACAAAAGCGATTCTGCGAAGCAATGTGAACAGGCACAGAGAAGGTGCTAGCAGGGAATTCTCTGCCTGCCTTTCCCCAGTGCTCTGCAAGCTCTCCAGGACAACATAAAATCTGGGGCTCTGTGCTTTCTTTCCTTCTGAACAAGTGTTACTGTTTTCTGCACAAAAGCGATTCTTGCGAAGCAATGTGAACACTTCTGCTTCCCAGGCACAGAGAAGGTGCTATCAGGGAATTCTCTGCCTGCCTTTCCCCAGTGCTCTGCAAGCTCTCCAAGACAACATAGAATCTGGGGCTCTGTGCTTTCTTTCCTTCTGAACAAGTGTTACTGTTTTCTGCACAAAAGCGATTCTGCGAAGCAATGTGAACAGGCACAGAGAAGGTGCTATCAGGGAATTCTCTGCCTGCCTTTCCCCAGTGCTCTGCAAGCTCTCCAGGACAACATAAAATCTGGGGCTCTGTGCTTTCTTTCCTTCTGAACAAGTGTTACTGTTTTCTGCACAAAAGCGATTCTGCGAAGCAATGTGAACAGGCACAGAGAAGGTGCTATCAGGGAATTCTCTGCCTGCCTTTCCCCAGTGCTCTGCAAGCTCTCCAGGACAACATAGAATCTGGGGCTCTGTGCTTTCTTTCCTTCTGAACAAGTGTTACTGTTTTCTGCACAAAAGCGATTCTGCGAAGCAATGTGAACACTTCTGCTTCCCAGGCACAGAGAAGGTGCTAGCAAGGAATTCTCTGCCTGCCTTTCCCCAGTGCTCTGCAAGCTCTCCAGGACAACATAAAATCTGGGGCTCTGTGCTTTCTTTCCTTCTGAACAAGTGTTACTGTTTTCTGCACAAAAGCGATTCTTGCGAAGCAATGTGAACACTTCTGCTTCCCAGGCACAGAGAAGGTGCTAGCAGGGAATTCTCTGCCTGCCTTTCCCCAGTGCTCTGCAAGCTCTCCAGGACAACATAAAATCTGGGGCTCTGTGCTTTCTTTCGTTCTGAACAACTGTTACTGTTTTCTGCACAAAAGCGATTCTGCGAAGCAATGTGAACACTTCTGCTTCCCAGGCACAGAGAAGGTGCTAGCAGGGAATTCTCTGCCTGCCTTTCCCCAGTGCTCTGCAAGCTCTCCAGGACAACATAGAATCTGGGGCTCTGTGCTTTCTTTCCTTCTGAACAAGTGTTACTGTTTTCTGCACAAAAGCGATTCTGCGAAGCAATGTGAACACTTCTGCTTCCCAGGCACAGAGAAGGTGCTAGCAGGGAATTCTCTGCCTGCCTTTCCCCAGTGCTCTGCAAGCTCTCCAGGACTACATAGAATCTGGGGCTCTGTGCTTTCTTTCGTTCTGAACAAGTGTTACTGTTTTCTGCACAAAAGCGATTCTTGCGAAGCAATGTGAACACTTCTGCTTCCCAGGCACAGAGAAGGTGCTATCAGGGAATTCTCTGCCTGCCTTTCCCCAGTGCTCTGCAAGCTCTCCAAGACAACATAGAATCTGGGGCTCTGTGCTTTCTTTCCTTCTGAACAAGTGTTACTGTTTTCTTCACAAAAGCGATTCTGCGAAGCAATGTGAACAGGCACAGAGAAGGTGCTATCAGGGAATTCTCTGCCTGCCTTTCCCCAGTGCTCTGCAAGCTCTCCAGGACAACATAGAATCTGGGGCTCTGTGCTTTCTTTCGTTCTGAACAAGTGTTACTGTTTTCTGCACAAAAGCGATTCTGCGAAGCAATGTGAACACTTCTGCTTCCCAGGCACAGAGAAGGTGCTAGCAGGGAATTCTCTGCCTGCCTTTCCCCAGTGCTCTGCAAGCTCTCCAGGACAACATAAAATCTGGGGCTCTGTGCTTTCTTTCCTTCTGAACAAGTGTTACTGTTTTCTGCACAAAAGTGATTCTTGCGAAGCAATGTGAACACTTCTGCTTCCCAGGCACAGAGAAGGTGCTAGCAGGGAATTCTCTGCCTGCCTTTCCCCAGTGCTCTGCAAGCTCTCCAGGACAACATAAAATCTGGGGCTCTGTGCTTTCTTTCCTTCTGAACAAGTGTTACTGTTTTCTGCACAAAAGCGATTCTGCGAAGCAATGTGAACACTTCTGCTTCCCAGGCACAGAGAAGGTGCTAGCAGGGAATTCTCTGCCTGCCTTTCCCCAGTGCTCTGCAAGCTCTCCAGGACAACATAGAATCTGGGGCTCTGTGCTTTCTTTCGTTCTGAACAAGTGTTACTGTTTTCTGCACAAAAGCGATTCTGCGAAGCAATGTGAACAGGCACAGAGAAGGTGCTATCAGGGAATTCTCTGCCTGCCTTTCCCCAGTGCTCTGCAAGCTCTCCAAGACAACATAGAATCTGGGGCTCTGTGCTTTCTTTCCTTCTGAACAAGTGTTACTGTTTTCTGCACAAAAGCGATTCTTGCGAAGCAATGTGAACACTTCTGCTTCCCAGGCACAGAGAAGGTGCTAGCAGGGAATTCTCTGCCTGCCTTTCCCCAGTGCTCTGCAAGCTCTCCAGGACAACATAGAATCTGGGGCGCTGTGCTTTCTTTCCTTCTGAACAAGTGTTACTGTTTTCTGCACAAAAGCGATTCTGCGAAGCAATGTGAACACTTCTGCTTCCCAGGCACAGAGAAGGTGCTAGCAGGGAATTCTCTGCCTGCCTTTCCCCAGTGCTCTGCAAGCTCTCCAGGACAACATAAAATCTGGGGCTCTGTGCTTTCTTTCCTTCTGAACAAGTGTTACTGTTTTCTGCACAAAAGCGATTCTGCGAAGCAATGTGAACAGGCACAGAGAAGGTGCTAGCAGGGAATTCTCTGCCTGCCTTTCCCCAGTGCTCTGCAAGCTCTCCAGGACAACATAAAATCTGGGGCTCTGTGCTTTCTTTCCTTCTGAACAAGTGTTACTGTTTTCTGCACAAAAGCGATTCTGCGAAGCAATGTGAACAGGCACAGAGAAGGTGCTAGCAGGGAATTCTCTGCCTGCCTTTCCCCAGTGCTCTGCAAGCTCTCCAGGACAACATAAAATCTGGGGCTCTGTGCTTTCTTTCCTTCTGAACAAGTGTTACTGTTTTCTGCACAAAAGCGATTCTGCGAAGCAATGTGAACAGGCACAGAGAAGGTGCTAGCAGGGAATTCTCTGCCTGCCTTTCCCCAGTGCTCTGCAAGCTCTCCAGGACAACATAAAATCTGGGGCTCTGTGCTTTCTTTCCTTCTGAACAAGTGTTACTGTTTTCTGCACAAAAGCGATTCTTGCGAAGCAATGTGAACACTTCTGCTTCCCAGGCACAGAGAAGGTGCTATCAGGGAATTCTCTGCCTGCCTTTCCCCAGTGCTCTGCAAGCTCTCCAAGACAACATAGAATCTGGGGCTCTGTGCTTTCTTTCCTTCTGAACAAGTGTTACTGTTTTCTGCACAAAAGCGATTCTGCGAAGCAATGTGAACAGGCACAGAGAAGGTGCTATCAGGGAATTCTCTGCCTGCCTTTCCCCAGTGCTCTGCAAGCTCTCCAGGACAACATAAAATCTGGGGCTCTGTGCTTTCTTTCCTTCTGAACAAGTGTTACTGTTTTCTGCACAAAAGCGATTCTGCGAAGCAATGTGAACAGGCACAGAGAAGGTGCTATCAGGGAATTCTCTGCCTGCCTTTCCCCAGTGCTCTGCAAGCTCTCCAGGACAACATAGAATCTGGGGCTCTGTGCTTTCTTTCCTTCTGAACAAGTGTTACTGTTTTCTGCACAAAAGCGATTCTGCGAAGCAATGTGAACACTTCTGCTTCCCAGGCACAGAGAAGGTGCTAGCAAGGAATTCTCTGCCTGCCTTTCCCCAGTGCTCTGCAAGCTCTCCAGGACAACATAAAATCTGGGGCTCTGTGCTTTCTTTCCTTCTGAACAAGTGTTACTGTTTTCTGCACAAAAGCGATTCTTGCGAAGCAATGTGAACACTTCTGCTTCCCAGGCACAGAGAAGGTGCTAGCAGGGAATTCTCTGCCTGCCTTTCCCCAGTGCTCTGCAAGCTCTCCAGGACAACATAAAATCTGGGGCTCTGTGCTTTCTTTCGTTCTGAACAACTGTTACTGTTTTCTGCACAAAAGCGATTCTGCGAAGCAATGTGAACACTTCTGCTTCCCAGGCACAGAGAAGGTGCTAGCAGGGAATTCTCTGCCTGCCTTTCCCCAGTGCTCTGCAAGCTCTCCAGGACAACATAGAATCTGGGGCTCTGTGCTTTCTTTCCTTCTGAACAAGTGTTACTGTTTTCTGCACAAAAGCGATTCTGCGAAGCAATGTGAACACTTCTGCTTCCCAGGCACAGAGAAGGTGCTAGCAGGGAATTCTCTGCCTGCCTTTCCCCAGTGCTCTGCAAGCTCTCCAGGACTACATAGAATCTGGGGCTCTGTGCTTTCTTTCGTTCTGAACAAGTGTTACTGTTTTCTGCACAAAAGCGATTCTTGCGAAGCAATGTGAACACTTCTGCTTCCCAGGCACAGAGAAGGTGCTATCAGGGAATTCTCTGCCTGCCTTTCCCCAGTGCTCTGCAAGCTCTCCAAGACAACATAGAATCTGGGGCTCTGTGCTTTCTTTCCTTCTGAACAAGTGTTACTGTTTTCTGCACAAAAGCGATTCTGCGAAGCAATGTGAACAGGCACAGAGAAGGTGCTATCAGGGAATTCTCTGCCTGCCTTTCCCCAGTGCTCTGCGAGCTCTCCAGGACAACATAGAATCTGGGGCTCTGTGCTTTCTTTCGTTCTGAACAAGTGTTACTGTTTTCTGCACAAAAGCGATTCTGCGAAGCAATGTGAACAGGCACAGAGAAGGTGCTATCAGGGAATTCTCTGCCTGCCTTTCCCCAGTGCTCTGCAAGCTCTCCAAGACAACATAGAATCTGGGGCTCTGTGCTTTCTTTCCTTCTGAACAAGTGTTACTGTTTTCTGCACAAAAGCGATTCTGCGAAGCAATGTGAACACTTCTGCTTCCCAGGCACAGAGAAGGTGCTAGCAAGGAATTCTCTGCCTGCCTTTCCCCAGTGCTCTGCAAGCTCTCCAGGACAACATAAAATCTGGGGCTCTGTGCTTTCTTTCCTTCTGAACAAGTGTTACTGTTTTCTGCACAAAAGCGATTCTTGCGAAGCAATGTGAACACTTCTGCTTCCCAGGCACAGAGAAGGTGCTAGCAGGGAATTCTCTGCCTGCCTTTCCCCAGTGCTCTGCAAGCTCTCCAGGACAACATAAAATCTGGGGCTCTGTGCTTTCTTTCCTTCTGAACAAGTGTTACTGTTTTCTGCACAAAAGCGATTCTTGCGAAGCAATGTGAACACTTCTGCTTCCCAGGCACAGAGAAGGTGCTAGCAGGGAATTCTCTGCCTGCCTTTCCCCAGTGCTCTGCAAGCTCTCCAGGACAACATAAAATCTGGGGCTCTGTGCTTTCTTTCCTTCTGAACAAGTGTTACTGTTTTCTGCACAAAAGCGATTCTGCGAAGCAATGTGAACAGGCACAGAGAAGGTGCTAGCAGGGAATTCTCTGCCTGCCTTTCCCCAGTGCTCTGCAAGCTCTCCAGGACAACATAAAATCTGGGGCTCTGTGCTTTCTTTCCTTCTGAACAAGTGTTACTGTTTTCTGCACAAAAGCGATTCTGCGAAGCAATGTGAACAGGCACAGAGAAGGTGCTAGCAGGGAATTCTCTGCCTGCCTTTCCCCAGTGCTCTGCAAGCTCTCCAGGACAACATAGAATCTGGGGCTCTGTGCTTTCTTTCCTTCTGAACAACTGTTACTGTTTTCTGCACAAAAGCGATTCTGCGAAGCAATGTGAACAGGCACAGAGAAGGTGCTAGCAGGGAATTCTCTGCCTGCCTTTCCCCAGTGCTCTGCAAGCTCTCCAGGACAACATAAAATCTGGGGCTCTGTGCTTTCTTTCCTTCTGAACAAGTGTTACTGTTTTCTGCACAAAAGCGATTCTTGCGAAGCAATGTGAACACTTCTGCTTCCCAGGCACAGAGAAGGTGCTAGCAGGGAATTCTCTGCCTGCCTTTCCCCAGTGCTCTGCAAGCTCTCCAAGACAACATAGAATCTGGGGCTCTGTGCTTTCTTTCCTTCTGAACAAGTGTTACTGTTTTCTGCACAAAAGCGATTCTGCGAAGCAATGTGAACAGGCACAGAGAAGGTGCTAGCAGGGAATTCTCTGCCTGCCTTTCCCCAGTGCTCTGCAAGCTCTCCAGGACAACATAGAATCTGGGGCTCTGTGCTTTCTTTCGTTCTGAACAAGTGTTACTGTTTTCTGCACAAAAGCGATTCTGCGAAGCAATGTGAACACTTCTGCTTCCCAGGCACAGAGAAGGTGCTAGCAGGGAATTCTCTGCCTGCCTTTCCCCAGTGCTCTGCAAGCTCTCCAGGACAACATAAAATCTGGGGCTCTGTGCTTTCTTTCCTTCTGAACAAGTGTTACTGTTTTCTGCACAAAAGCGATTCTGCGAAGCAATGTGAACAGGCACAGAGAAGGTGCTAGCAGGGAATTCTCTGCCTGCCTTTCCCCAGTGCTCTGCAAGCTCTCCAGGACAACATAAAATCTGGGGCTCTGTGCTTTCTTTCCTTCTGAACAAGTGTTACTGTTTTCTGCACAAAAGCGATTCTGCGAAGCAATGTGAACAGGCACAGAGAAGGTGCTAGCAGGGAATTCTCTGCCTGCCTTTCCCCAGTGCTCTGCACGCTCTCCAGGACAACATAAAATCTGGGGCTCTGTGCTTTCTTTCCTTCTGAACAAGTGTTACTGTTTTCTGCACAAAAGCGATTCTGCGAAGCAATGTGAACAGGCACAGAGAAGGTGCTAGCAGGGAATTCTCTGCCTGCCTTTCCCCAGTGCTCTGCAAGCTCTCCAGGACAACATAAAATCTGGGGCTCTGTGCTTTCTTTCCTTCTGAACAAGTGTTACTGTTTTCTGCACAAAAGCGATTCTTGCGAAGCAATGTGAACACTTCTGCTTCCCAGGCACAGAGAAGGTGCTATCAGGGAATTCTCTGCCTGCCTTTCCCCAGTGCTCTGCAAGCTCTCCAAGACAACATAGAATCTGGGGCTCTGTGCTTTCTTTCCTTCTGAACAAGTGTTACTGTTTTCTGCACAAAAGCGATTCTGCGAAGCAATGTGAACAGGCACAGAGAAGGTGCTATCAGGGAATTCTCTGCCTGCCTTTCCCCAGTGCTCTGCAAGCTCTCCAGGACAACATAAAATCTGGGGCTCTGTGCTTTCTTTCCTTCTGAACAAGTGTTACTGTTTTCTGCACAAAAGCGATTCTGCGAAGCAATGTGAACAGGCACAGAGAAGGTGCTATCAGGGAATTCTCTGCCTGCCTTTCCCCAGTGCTCTGCAAGCTCTCCAGGACAACATAGAATCTGGGGCTCTGTGCTTTCTTTCCTTCTGAACAAGTGTTACTGTTTTCTGCACAAAAGCGATTCTGCGAAGCAATGTGAACACTTCTGCTTCCCAGGCACAGAGAAGGTGCTAGCAGGGAATTCTCTGCCTGCCTTTCCCCAGTGCTCTGCAAGCTCTCCAGGACAACATAAAATCTGGGGCTCTGTGCTTTCTTTCGTTCTGAACAACTGTTACTGTTTTCTGCACAAAAGCGATTCTGCGATGCAATGTGAACACTTCTGCTTCCCAGGCACAGAGAAGGTGCTAGCAGGGAATTCTCTGCCTGCCTTTCCCCAGTGCTCTGCAAGCTCTCCAGGACAACATAGAATCTGGGGCTCTGTGCTTTCTTTCCTTCTGAACAAGTGTTACTGTTTTCTGCACAAAAGCGATTCTGCGAAGCAATGTGAACACTTCTGCTTCCCAGGCACAGAGAAGGTGCTAGCAGGGAAATCTCTGCCTGCCTTTCCCCAGTGCTCTGCAAGCTCTCCAGGACTACATAGAATCTGGGGCTCTGTGCTTTCTTTCGTTCTGAACAAGTGTTACTGTTTTCTGCACAAAAGCGATTCTTGCGAAGCAATGTGAACATTTCTGCTTCCCAGGCACAGAGAAGGTGCTATCAGGGAATTCTCTGCCTGCCTTTCCCCAGTGCTCTGCAAGCTCTCCAGGACAACATAGAATCTGGGGCGCTGTGCTTTCTTTCCTTCTGAACAAGTGTTACTGTTTTCTGCACAAAAGCGATTCTGCGAAGCAATGTGAACAGGCACAGAGAAGGTGCTAGCAGGGAATTCTCTGCCTGCCTTTCCCCAGTGCTCTGCAAGCTCTCCAGGACAACATAAAATCTGGGGCTCTGTGCTTTCTTTCCTTCTGAACAAGTGTTACTGTTTTCTGCACAAAAGCGATTCTGCGAAGCAATGTGAACAGGCACAGAGAAGGTGCTAGCAGGGAATTCTCTGCCTGCCTTTCCCCAGTGCTCTGCAAGCTCTCCAGGACAACATAGAATCTGGGGCTCTGTGCTTTCTTTCCTTCTGAACAAGTGTTACTGTTTTCTGCACAAAAGCGATTCTGCGAAGCAATGTGAACACTTCTGCTTCCCAGGCACAGAGAAGGTGCTAGCAAGGAATTCTCTGCCTGCCTTTCCCCAGTGCTCTGCAAGCTCTCCAGGACAACATAAAATCTGGGGCTCTGTGCTTTCTTTCCTTCTGAACAAGTGTTACTGTTTTCTGCACAAAAGCGATTCTTGCGAAGCAATGTGAACACTTCTGCTTCCCAGGCACAGAGAAGGTGCTAGCAGGGAATTCTCTGCCTGCCTTTCCCCAGTGCTCTGCAAGCTCTCCAGGACAACATAAAATCTGGGGCTCTGTGCTTTCTTTCGTTCTGAACAACTGTTACTGTTTTCTGCACAAAAGCGATTCTGCGATGCAATGTGAACACTTCTGCTTCCCAGGCACAGAGAAGGTGCTATCAGGGAATTCTCTGCCTGCCTTTCCCCAGTGCTCTGCAAGCTCTCCAGGACAACATAGAATCTGGGGCTCTGTGCTTTCTTTCCTTCTGAACAAGTGTTACTGTTTTCTGCACAAAAGCGATTCTGCGAAGCAATGTGAACACTTCTGCTTCCCAGGCACAGAGAAGGTGCTAGCAAGGAATTCTCTGCCTGCCTTTCCCCAGTGCTCTGCAAGCTCTCCAGGACAACATAAAATCTGGGGCTCTGTGCTTTCTTTCCTTCTGAACAAGTGTTACTGTTTTCTGCACAAAAGCGATTCTTGCGAAGCAATGTGAACACTTCTGCTTCCCAGGCACAGAGAAGGTGCTAGCAGGGAATTCTCTGCCTGCCTTTCCCCAGTGCTCTGCAAGCTCTCCAGGACAACATAAAATCTGGGGCTCTGTGCTTTCTTTCCTTCTGAACAAGTGTTACTGTTTTCTGCACAAAAGCGATTCTGCGAAGCAATGTGAACACTTCTGCTTCCCAGGCACAGAGAAGGTGCTAGCAGGGAATTCTCTGCCTGCCTTTCCCCAGTGCTCTGCAAGCTCTCCAGGACAACATAAAATCTGGGGCTCTGTGCTTTCTTTCCTTCTGAACAAGTGTTACTGTTTTCTGCACAAAAGCGATTCTGCGAAGCAATGTGAACAGGCACAGAGAAGGTGCTAGCAGGGAATTCTCTGCCTGCCTTTCCCCAGTGCTCTGCAAGCTCTCCAGGACAACATAAAATCTGGGGCTCTGTGCTTTCTTTCCTTCTGAACAAGTGTTACTGTTTTCTGCACAAAAGCGATTCTTGCGAAGCAATGTGAACACTTCTGCTTCCCAGGCACAGAGAAGGTGCTATCAGGGAATTCTCTGCCTGCCTTTCCCCAGTGCTCTGCAAGCTCTCCAAGACAACATAGAATCTGGGGCTCTGTGCTTTCTTTCCTTCTGAACAAGTGTTACTGTTTTCTGCACAAAAGCGATTCTGCGAAGCAATGTGAACAGGCACAGAGAAGGTGCTAGCAGGGAATTCTCTGCCTGCCTTTCCCCAGTGCTCTGCAAGCTCTCCAGGACAACATAAAATCTGGGGCTCTGTGCTTTCTTTCCTTCTGAACAAGTGTTACTGTTTTCTGCACAAAAGCGATTCTGCGAAGCAATGTGAACAGGCACAGAGAAGGTGCTATCAGGGAATTCTCTGCCTGCCTTTCCCCAGTGCTCTGCAAGCTCTCCAGGACAACATAGAATCTGGGGCTCTGTGCTTTCTTTCCTTCTGAACAAGTGTTACTGTTTTCTGCACAAAAGCGATTCTGCGAAGCAATGTGAACACTTCTGCTTCCCAGGCACAGAGAAGGTGCTAGCAAGGAATTCTCTGCCTGCCTTTCCCCAGTGCTCTGCAAGCTCTCCAGGACAACATAAAATCTGGGGCTCTGTGCTTTCTTTCCTTCTGAACAAGTGTTACTGTTTTCTGCACAAAAGCGATTCTTGCGAAGCAATGTGAACACTTCTGCTTCCCAGGCACAGAGAAGGTGCTAGCAGGGAATTCTCTGCCTGCCTTTCCCCAGTGCTCTGCAAGCTCTCCAGGACAACATAAAATCTGGGGCTCTGTGCTTTCTTTCGTTCTGAAAAACTGTTACTGTTTTCTGCACAAAAGCGATTCTGCGAAGCAATGTGAACACTTCTGCTTCCCAGGCACAGAGAAGGTGCTAGCAGGGAATTCTCTGCCTGCCTTTCCCCAGTGCTCTGCAAGCTCTCCAGGCCAACATAGAATCTGGGGCTCTGTGCTTTCTTTCCTTCTGAACAAGTGTTACTGTTTTCTGCACAAAAGCGATTCTTGCGAAGCAATGTGAACACTTCTGCTTCCCAGGCACAGAGAAGGTGCTAGCAGGGAATTCTCTGCCTGCCTTTCCCCAGTGCTCTGCAAGCTCTCCAGGACAACATAGAATCTGGGGCGCTGTGCTTTCTTTCCTTCTGAACAAGTGTTACTGTTTTCTGCACAAAAGCGATTCTGCGAAGCAATGTGAACACTTCTGCTTCCCAGGCACAGAGAAGGTGCTAGCAGGGAATTCTCTGCCTGCCTTTCCCCAGTGCTCTGCAAGCTCTCCAGGACAACATAGAATCTGGGGCTCTGTGCTTTCTTTCGTTCTGAACAAGTGTTACTGTTTTCTGCACAAAAGCGATTCTTGCGAAGCAATGTGAACACTTCTGCTTCCCAGGCTCAGAGAAGGTGCTAGCAGGGAATTCTCTGCCTGCCTTTCCCCAGTGCTCTGCAAGCTCTCCAGACAACATAGAATCTGGGGCTCTGTGCTTTCTTTCGTTCTGAACAACTGTTACTGTTTTCTGCACAAAAGCGATTCTTGCGAAGCAATGTGAACACTTCTGCTTCCCAGGCACAGAGAAGGTGCTAGCAGGGAATTCTCTGCCTGCCTTTCCCCAGTGCTCTGCAAGCTCTCCAGGACAACATAGAATCTGGGGCTCTGTGCTTTCTTTCGTTCTGAACAAGTGTTACTGTTTTCTGCACAAAAGCGATTCTGCGAAGCAATGTGAACAGGCACAGAGAAGGTGCTAGCAGGGAATTCTCTGCCTGCCTTTCCCCAGTGCTCTGCAAGCTCTCCAGGACAACATAAAATCTGGGGCTCTGTGCTTTCTTTCCTTCTGAACAAGTGTTACTGTTTTCTGCACAAAAGCGATTCTGCGAAGCAATGTGAACAGGCACAGAGAAGGTGCTAGCAGGGAATTCTCTGCCTGCCTTTCCCCAGTGCTCTGCAAGCTCTCCAGGACAACATAAAATCTGGGGCTCTGTGCTTTCTTTCCTTCTGAACAAGTGTTACTGTTTTCTGCACAAAAGCGATTCTTGCGAAGCAATGTGAACACTTCTGCTTCCCAGGCACAGAGAAGGTGCTAGCAGGGAATTCTCTGCCTGCCTTTCCCCAGTGCTCTGCAAGCTCTCCAGGACAACATAAAATCTGGGGCTCTGTGCTTTCTTTCGTTCTGAAAAACTGTTACTGTTTTCTGCACAAAAGCGATTCTGCGAAGCAATGTGAACACTTCTGCTTCCCAGGCACAGAGAAGGTGCTAGCAGGGAATTCTCTGCCTGCCTTTCCCCAGTGCTCTGCAAGCTCTCCAGGCCAACATAGAATCTGGGGCTCTGTGCTTTCTTTCCTTCTGAACAAGTGTTACTGTTTTCTGCACAAAAGCGATTCTTGCGAAGCAATGTGAACACTTCTGCTTCCCAGGCACAGAGAAGGTGCTAGCAGGGAATTCTCTGCCTGCCTTTCCCCAGTGCTCTGCAAGCTCTCCAGGACAACATAGAATCTGGGGCGCTGTGCTTTCTTTCCTTCTGAACAAGTGTTACTGTTTTCTGCACAAAAGCGATTCTGCGAAGCAATGTGAACACTTCTGCTTCCCAGGCACAGAGAAGGTGCTAGCAGGGAATTCTCTGCCTGCCTTTCCCCAGTGCTCTGCAAGCTCTCCAGGACAACATAGAATCTGGGGCTCTGTGCTTTCTTTCGTTCTGAACAAGTGTTACTGTTTTCTGCACAAAAGCGATTCTTGCGAAGCAATGTGAACACTTCTGCTTCCCAGGCTCAGAGAAGGTGCTAGCAGGGAATTCTCTGCCTGCCTTTCCCCAGTGCTCTGCAAGCTCTCCAGACAACATAGAATCTGGGGCTCTGTGCTTTCTTTCGTTCTGAACAACTGTTACTGTTTTCTGCACAAAAGCGATTCTGCGAAGCAATGTGAACAGGCACAGAGAAGGTGCTAGCAGGGAATTCTCTGCCTGCCTTTCCCCAGTGCTCTGCAAGCTCTCCAGGACAACATAAAATCTGGGGCTCTGTGCTTTCTTTCCTTCTGAACAAGTGTTACTGTTTTCTGCACAAAAGCGATTCTGCGAAGCAATGTGAACAGGCACAGAGAAGGTGCTAGCAGGGAATTCTCTGCCTGCCTTTCCCCAGTGCTCTGCAAGCTCTCCAGGACAACATAAAATCTGGGGCTCTGTGCTTTCTTTCCTTCTGAACAAGTGTTACTGTTTTCTGCACAAAAGCGATTCTTGCGAAGCAATGTGAACACTTCTGCTTCCCAGGCACAGAGAAGGTGCTAGCAGGGAATTCTCTGCCTGCCTTTCCCCAGTGCTCTGCAAGCTCTCCAGGACAACATAAAATCTGGGGCTCTGTGCTTTCTTTCGTTCTGAACAACTGTTACTGTTTTCTGCACAAAAGCGATTCTGCGAAGCAATGTGAACACTTCTGCTTCCCAGGCACAGAGAAGGTGCTAGCAGGGAATTCTCTGCCTGCCTTTCCCCAGTGCTCTGCAAGCTCTCCAGGACAACATAGAATCTGGGGCTCTGTGCTTTCTTTCCTTCTGAACAAGTGTTACTGTTTTCTGCACAAAAGCGATTCTTGCGAAGCAATGTGAACACTTCTGCTTCCCAGGCACAGAGAAGGTGCTAGCAGGGAATTCTCTGCCTGCCTTTCCCCAGTGCTCTGCAAGCTCTCCAGGACAACATAGAATCTGGGGCGCTGTGCTTTCTTTCCTTCTGAACAAGTGTTACTGTTTTCTGCACAAAAGCGATTCTGCGAAGCAATGTGAACAGGCACAGAGAAGGTGCTAGCAGGGAATTCTCTGCCTGCCTTTCCCCAGTGCTCTGCAAGCTCTCCAGGACAACATAAAATCTGGGGCGCTGTGCTTTCTTTCCTTCTGAACAAGTGTTACTGTTTTCTGCACAAAAGCGATTCTGCGAAGCAATGTGAACAGGCACAGAGAAGGTGCTAGCAGGGAATTCTCTGCCTGCCTTTCCCCAGTGCTCTGCAAGCTCTCCAGGACAACATAAAATCTGGGGCTCTGTGCTTTCTTTCCTTCTGAACAAGTGTTACTGTTTTCTGCACAAAAGCGATTCTGCGAAGCAATGTGAACAGGCACAGAGAAGGTGCTAGCAGGGAATTCTCTGCCTGCCTTTCCCCAGTGCTCTGCAAGCTCTCCAGGACAACATAAAATCTGGGGCTCTGTGCTTTCTTTCCTTCTGAACAAGTGTTACTGTTTTCTGCACAAAAGCGATTCTGCGAAGCAATGTGAACAGGCACAGAGAAGGTGCTAGCAGGGAATTCTCTGCCTGCCTTTCCCCAGTGCTCTGCAAGCTCTCCAGGACAACATAAAATCTGGGGCTCTGTGCTTTCTTTCCTTCTGAACAAGTGTTACTGTTTTCTGCACAAAAGCGATTCTTGCGAAGCAATGTGAACACTTCTGCTTCCCAGGCACAGAGAAGGTGCTATCAGGGAATTCTCTGCCTGCCTTTCCCCAGTGCTCTGCAAGCTCTCCAAGACAACATAGAATCTGGGGCTCTGTGCTTTCTTTCCTTCTGAACAAGTGTTACTGTTTTCTGCACAAAAGCGATTCTGCGAAGCAATGTGAACAGGCACAGAGAAGGTGCTAGCAGGGAATTCTCTGCCTGCCTTTCCCCAGTGCTCTGCAAGCTCTCCAGGACAACATAGAATCTGGGGCTCTGTGCTTTCTTTCCTTCTGAACAAGTGTTACTGTTTTCTGCACAAAAGCGATTCTGCGAAGCAATGTGAACAGGCACAGAGAAGGTGCTATCAGGGAATTCTCTGCCTGCCTTTCCCCAGTGCTCTGCAAGCTCTCCAGGACAACATAGAATCTGGGGCTCTGTGCTTTCTTTCCTTCTGAACAAGTGTTACTGTTTTCTGCACAAAAGCGATTCTGCGAAGCAATGTGAACACTTCTGCTTCCCAGGCACAGAGAAGGTGCTAGCAAGGAATTCTCTGCCTGCCTTTCCCCAGTGCTCTGCAAGCTCTCCAGGACAACATAAAATCTGGGGCTCTGTGCTTTCTTTCCTTCTGAACAAGTGTTACTGTTTTCTGCACAAAAGCGATTCTTGCGAAGCAATGTGAACACTTCTGCTTCCCAGGCACAGAGAAGGTGCTAGCAGGGAATTCTCTGCCTGCCTTTCCCCAGTGCTCTGCAAGCTCTCCAGGACAACATAAAATCTGGGGCTCTGTGCTTTCTTTCGTTCTGAACAACTGTTACTGTTTTCTGCACAAAAGCGATTCTGCGAAGCAATGTGAACACTTCTGCTTCCCAGGCACAGAGAAGGTGCTAGCAGGGAATTCTCTGCCTGCCTTTCCCCAGTGCTCTGCAAGCTCTCCAGGCCAACATAGAATCTGGGGCTCTGTGCTTTCTTTCCTTCTGAACAAGTGTTACTGTTTTCTGCACAAAAGCGATTCTTGCGAAGCAATGTGAACACTTCTGCTTCCCAGGCACAGAGAAGGTGCTAGCAGGGAATTCTCTGCCTGCCTTTCCCCAGTGCTCTGCAAGCTCTCCAGGACAACATAGAATCTGGGGCGCTGTGCTTTCTTTCCTTCTGAACAAGTGTTACTGTTTTCTGCACAAAAGCGATTCTGCGAAGCAATGTGAACACTTCTGCTTCCCAGGCACAGAGAAGGTGCTAGCAGGGAATTCTCTGCCTGCCTTTCCCCAGTGCTCTGCAAGCTCTCCAGGACAACATAGAATCTGGGGCTCTGTGCTTTCTTTCGTTCTGAACAAGTGTTACTGTTTTCTGCACAAAAGCGATTCTTGCGAAGCAATGTGAACACTTCTGCTTCCCAGGCTCAGAGAAGGTGCTAGCAGGGAATTCTCTGCCTGCCTTTCCCCAGTGCTCTGCAAGCTCTCCAGACAACATAGAATCTGGGGCTCTGTGCTTTCTTTCGTTCTGAACAAGTGTTACTGTTTTCTGCACAAAAGCGATTCTTGCGAAGCAATGTGAACACTTCTGCTTCCCAGGCACAGAGAAGGTGCTATCAGGGAATTCTCTGCCTGCCTTTCCCCAGTGCTCTGCAAGCTCTCCAGGACAACATAGAATCTGGGGCTCTGTGCTTTCTTTCCTTCTGAACAAGTGTTACTGTTTTCTGCACAAAAGCGATTCTGCGAAGCAATGTGAACAGGCACAGAGAAGGTGCTAGCAGGGAATTCTCTGCCTGCCTTTCCCCAGTGCTCTGCAAGCTCTCCAGGACAACATAAAATCTGGGGCTCTGTGCTTTCTTTCCTTCTGAACAAGTGTTACTGTTTTCTGCACAAAAGCGATTCTGCGAAGCAATGTGAACAGGCACAGAGAAGGTGCTAGCAGGGAATTCTCTGCCTGCCTTTCCCCAGTGCTCTGCAAGCTCTCCAGGACAACATAAAATCTGGGGCTCTGTGCTTTCTTTCCTTCTGAACAAGTGTTACTGTTTTCTGCACAAAAGCGATTCTTGCGAAGCAATGTGAACACTTCTGCTTCCCAGGCACAGAGAAGGTGCTAGCAGGGAATTCTCTGCCTGCCTTTCCCCAGTGCTCTGCAAGCTCTCCAGGACAACATAGAATCTGGGTCTCTGTGCTTTCTTTCCTTCTGAACAAGTGTTACTGTTTTCTGCACAAAAGCGATTCTTGCGAAGCAATGTGAACACTTCTGCTTCCCAGGCACAGAGAAGGTGCTAGCAGGGAATTCTCTGCCTGCCTTTCCCCAGTGCTCTGCAAGCTCTCCAGGACAACATAGAATCTGGGGCTCTGTGCTTTCTTTCCTTCTGAACAAGTGTTACTGTTTTCTGCACAAAAGCGATTCTTGCGAAGCAATGTGAACACTTCTGCTTCCCAGGCTCAGAGAAGGTGCTAGCAGGGAATTCTCTGCCTGCCTTTCCCCAGTGCTCTGCAAGCTCTCCAGGACAACATAGAATCTGGGGCGCTGTGCTTTCTTTCCTTCTGAACAAGTGTTACTGTTTTCTGCACAAAAGCGATTCTGCGAAGCAATGTGAAGAGGCACAGAGAAGGTGCTAGCAGGGAATTCTCTGCCTGCCTTTCCCCAGTGCTCTGCAAGCTCTCCAGGACAACATAAAATCTGGGGCTCTGTGCTTTCTTTCGTTCTGAACAACTGTTACTGTTTTCTGCACAAAAGCGATTCTGCGAAGCAATGTGAACACTTCTGCTTCCCAGGCACAGAGAAGGTGCTAGCAGGGAATTCTCTGCCTGCCTTTCCCCAGTGCTCTGCAAGCTCTCCAGGACAACATAGAATCTGGGGCTCTGTGCTTTCTTTCCTTCTGAACAAGTGTTACTGTTTTCTGCACAAAAGCGATTCTGCGAAGCAATGTGAACACTTCTGCTTCCCAGGCACAGAGAAGGTGCTAGCAGGGAATTCTCTGCCTGCCTTTCCCCAGTGCTCTGCAAGCTCTCCAGGACAACATAGAATCTGGGGCGCTGTGCTTTCTTTCCTTCTGAACAAGTGTTACTGTTTTCTGCACAAAAGCGATTCTGCGAAGCAATGTGAACACTTCTGCTTCCCAGGCACAGAGAAGGTGCTAGCAAGGAATTCTCTGCCTGCCTTTCCCCAGTGCTCTGCAAGCTCTCCAGGACAACATAAAATCTGGGGCTCTGTGCTTTCTTTCGTTCTGAACAACTGTTACTGTTTTCTGCACAAAAGCGATTCTGCGAAGCAATGTGAACACTTCTGCTTCCCAGGCACAGAGAAGGTGCTAGCAAGGAATTCTCTGCCTGCCTTTCCCCAGTGCTCTGCAAGCTCTCCAGGACAACATAAAATCTGGGGCTCTGTGCTTTCTTTCCTTCTGAACAAGTGTTACTGTTTTCTGCACAAAAGCGATTCTTGCGAAGCAATGTGAACACTTCTGCTTCCCAGGCACAGAGAAGGTGCTAGCAGGGAATTCTCTGCCTGCCTTTCCCCAGTGCTCTGCAAGCTCTCCAGGACAACATAAAATCTGGGGCTCTGTGCTTTCTTTCCTTCTGAACAAGTGTTACTGTTTTCTGCACAAAAGCGATTCTGCGAAGCAATGTGAACACTTCTGCTTCCCAGGCACAGAGAAGGTGCTAGCAGGGAATTCTCTGCCTGCCTTTCCCCAGTGCTCTGCAAGCTCTCCAGGACAACATAGAATCTGGGGCTCTGTGCTTTCTTTCCTTCTGAACAAGTGTTACTGTTTTCTGCACAAAAGCGATTCTTGCGAAGCAATGTGAACACTTCTGCTTCCCAGGCACAGAGAAGGTGCTAGCAGGGAATTCTCTGCCTGCCTTTCCCCAGTGCTCTGCAAGCTCTCCAGGACAACATAGAATCTGGGGCGCTGTGCTTTCTTTCCTTCTGAACAAGTGTTACTGTTTTCTGCACAAAAGCGATTCTGCGAAGCAATGTGAACAGGCACAGAGAAGGTGCTAGCAGGGAATTCTCTGCCTGCCTTTCCCCAGTGCTCTGCAAGCTCTCCAGGACAACATAAAATCTGGGGCTCTGTGCTTTCTTTCCTTCTGAACAAGTGTTACTGTTTTCTGCACAAAAGCGATTCTGCGAAGCAATGTGAACAGGCACAGAGAAGGTGCTATCAGGGAATTCTCTGCCTGCCTTTCCCCAGTGCTCTGCAAGCTCTCCAGGACAACATAAAATCTGGGGTTCTGTGCTTTCTTTCCTTCTGAACAAGTGTTACTGTTTTCTGCACAAAAGCGATTCTTGCGAAGCAATGTGAACACTTCTGCTTCCCAGGCTCAGAGAAGGTGCTAGCAGGGAATTCTCTGCCTGCCTTTCCCCAGTGCTCTGCAAGCTCTCCAGACAACATAGAATCTGGGGCTCTGTGCTTTCTTTCGTTCTGAACAACTGTTACTGTTTTCTGCACAAAAGCGATTCTTGCGAAGCAATGTGAACACTTCTGCTTCCCAGGCACAGAGAAGGTGCTATCAGGGAATTCTCTGCCTGCCTTTCCCCAGTGCTCTGCAAGCTCTCCAGGACAACATAGAATCTGGGGCTCTGTGCTTTCTTTCCTTCTGAACAAGTGTTACTGTTTTCTGCACAAAAGCGATTCTGCGAAGCAATGTGAACAGGCACAGAGAAGGTGCTAGCAGGGAATTCTCTGCCTGCCTTTCCCCAGTGCTCTGCAAGCTCTCCAGGACAACATAAAATCTGGGGCTCTGTGCTTTCTTTCCTTCTGAACAAGTGTTACTGTTTTCTGCACAAAAGCGATTCTGCGAAGCAATGTGAACAGGCACAGAGAAGGTGCTAGCAGGGAATTCTCTGCCTGCCTTTCCCCAGTGCTCTGCAAGCTCTCCAGGACAACATAAAATCTGGGGCTCTGTGCTTTCTTTCCTTCTGAACAAGTGTTACTGTTTTCTGCACAAAAGCGATTCTTGCGAAGCAATGTGAACACTTCTGCTTCCCAGGCACAGAGAAGGTGCTAGCAGGGAATTCTCTGCCTGCCTTTCCCCAGTGCTCTGCAAGCTCTCCAGGACAACATAGAATCTGGGTCTCTGTGCTTTCTTTCCTTCTGAACAAGTGTTACTGTTTTCTGCACAAAAGCGATTCTTGCGAAGCAATGTGAACACTTCTGCTTCCCAGGCACAGAGAAGGTGCTAGCAGGGAATTCTCTGCCTGCCTTTCCCCAGTGCTCTGCAAGCTCTCCAGGACAACATAGAATCTGGGGCTCTGTGCTTTCTTTCCTTCTGAACAAGTGTTACTGTTTTCTGCACAAAAGCGATTCTTGCGAAGCAATGTGAACACTTCTGCTTCCCAGGCACAGAGAAGGTGCTAGCAGGGAATTCTCTGCCTGCCTTTCCCCAGTGCTCTGCAAGCTCTCCAGGACAACATAGAATCTGGGGCGCTGTGCTTTCTTTCCTTCTGAACAAGTGTTACTGTTTTCTGCACAAAAGCGATTCTGCGAAGCAATGTGAAGAGGCACAGAGAAGGTGCTAGCAGGGAATTCTCTGCCTGCCTTTCCCCAGTGCTCTGCAAGCTCTCCAGGACAACATAAAATCTGGGGCTCTGTGCTTTCTTTCGTTCTGAACAACTGTTAATGTTTTCTGCACAAAAGCGATTCTGCGAAGCAATGTGAACACTTCTGCTTCCCAGGCACAGAGAAGGTGCTAGCAGGGAATTCTCTGCCTGCCTTTCCCCAGTGCTCTGCAAGCTCTCCAGGACAACATAGAATCTGGGGCTCTGTGCTTTCTTTCCTTCTGAACAAGTGTTACTGTTTTCTGCACAAAAGCGATTCTTGCGAAGCAATGTGAACACTTCTGCTTCCCAGGCACAGAGAAGGTGCTAGCAGGGAATTCTCTGCCTGCCTTTCCCCAGTGCTCTGCAAGCTCTCCAGGACAACATAGAATCTGGGGCGCTGTGCTTTCTTTCCTTCTGAACAAGTGTTACTGTTTTCTGCACAAAAGCGATTCTGCGAAGCAATGTGAACACTTCTGCTTCCCAGGCACAGAGAAGGTGCTAGCAAGGAATTCTCTGCCTGCCTTTCCCCAGTGCTCTGCAAGCTCTCCAGGACAACATAAAATCTGGGGCTCTGTGCTTTCTTTCGTTCTGAACAACTGTTACTGTTTTCTGCACAAAAGCGATTCTGCGAAGCAATGTGAACACTTCTGCTTCCCAGGCACAGAGAAGGTGCTAGCAAGGAATTCTCTGCCTGCCTTTCCCCAGTGCTCTGCAAGCTCTCCAGGACAACATAAAATCTGGGGCTCTGTGCTTTCTTTCCTTCTGAACAAGTGTTACTGTTTTCTGCACAAAAGCGATTCTTGCGAAGCAATGTGAACACTTCTGCTTCCCAGGCACAGAGAAGGTGCTATCAGGGAATTCTCTGCCTGCCTTTCCCCAGTGCTCTGCAAGCTCTCCAGGACAACATAAAATCTGGGGCTCTGTGCTTTCTTTCCTTCTGAACAAGTGTTACTGTTTTCTGCACAAAAGCGATTCTGCGAAGCAATGTGAACACTTCTGCTTCCCAGGCACAGAGAAGGTGCTAGCAGGGAATTCTCTGCCTGCCTTTCCCCAGTGCTCTGCAAGCTCTCCAGGACAACATAGAATCTGGGGCGCTGTGCTTTCTTTCCTTCTGAACAAGTGTTACTGTTTTCTGCACAAAAGCGATTCTGCGAAGCAATGTGAACAGGCACAGAGAAGGTGCTAGCAGGGAATTCTCTGCCTGCCTTTCCCCAGTGCTCTGCAAGCTCTCCAGGACAACATAAAATCTGGGGCTCTGTGCTTTCTTTCCTTCTGAACAAGTGTTACTGTTTTCTGCACAAAAGCGATTCTGCGAAGCAATGTGAACAGGCACAGAGAAGGTGCTATCAGGGAATTCTCTGCCTGCCTTTCCCCAGTGCTCTGCAAGCTCTCCAGGACAACATAAAATCTGGGGTTCTGTGCTTTCTTTCCTTCTGAACAAGTGTTACTGTTTTCTGCACAAAAGCGATTCTTGCGAAGCAATGTGAACACTTCTGCTTCCCAGGCACAGAGAAGGTGCTATCAGGGAATTCTCTGCCTGCCTTTCCCCAGTGCTCTGCAAGCTCTCCAAGACAACATAGAATCTGGGGCTCTGTGCTTTCTTTCCTTCTGAACAAGTGTTACTGTTTTCTGCACAAAAGCGATTCTGCGAAGCAATGTGAACAGGCACAGAGAAGGTGCTAGCAGGGAATTCTCTGCCTGCCTTTCCCCAGTGCTCTGCAAGCTCTCCAGGACAACATAGAATCTGGGGCTCTGTGCTTTCTTTCGTTCTGAACAAGTGTTACTGTTTTCTTCACAAAAGCGATTCTGCGAAGCAATGTGAACAGGCACAGAGAAGGTGCTATCAGGGAATTCTCTGCCTGCCTTTCCCCAGTGCTCTGCAAGCTCTCCAGGACAACATAGAATCTGGGGCTCTGTGCTTTCTTTCCTTCTGAACAAGTGTTACTGTTTTCTGCACAAAAGCGATTCTGCGAAGCAATGTGAACACTTCTGCTTCCCAGGCACAGAGAAGGTGCTAGCAGGGAATTCTCTGCCTGCCTTTCCCCAGTGCTCTGCAAGCTCTCCAGGACAACATAAAATCTGGGGCTCTGTGCTTTCTTTCCTTCTGAACAAGTGTTACTGTTTTCTGCACAAAAGTGATTCTTGCGAAGCAATGTGAACACTTCTGCTTCCCAGGCACAGAGAAGGTGCTAGCAGGGAATTCTCTGCCTGCCTTTCCCAGTGCTCTGCAAGCTCTCCAGGACAACATAAAATCTGGGGCTCTGTGCTTTCTTTCCTTCTGAACAAGTGTTACTGTTTTCTGCACAAAAGCGATTCTGCGAAGCAATGTGAACACTTCTGCTTCCCAGGCACAGAGAAGGTGCTAGCAGGGAATTCTCTGCCTGCCTTTCCCCAGTGCTCTGCAAGCTCTCCAGGACAACATAAAATCTGGGGCTCTGTGCTTTCTTTCCTTCTGAACAAGTGTTACTGTTTTCTGCACAAAAGCGATTCTGTGAAGCAATGTGAACAGGCACAGAGAAGGTGCTAGCAGGGAATTCTCTGCCTGCCTTTCCCCAGTGCTCTGCAAGCTCTCCAGGACAACATAAAATCTGGGGCTCTGTGCTTTCTTTCCTTCTGAACAAGTGTTACTGTTTTCTGCACAAAAGCGATTCTGCGAAGCAATGTGAACAGGCACAGAGAAGGTGCTAGCAGGGAATTCTCTGCCTGCCTTTCCCCAGTGCTCTGCAAGCTCTCCAGGACAACATAAAATCTGGGGCTCTGTGCTTTCTTTCCTTCTGAACAAGTGTTACTGTTTTCTGCACAAAAGCGATTCTGCGAAGCAATGTGAACAGGCACAGAGAAGGTGCTAGCAGGGAATTCTCTGCCTGCCTTTCCCCAGTGCTCTGCAAGCTCTCCAGGACAACATAAAATCTGGGGCTCTGTGCTTTCTTTCCTTCTGAACAAGTGTTACTGTTTTCTGCACAAAAGCGATTCTTGCGAAGCAATGTGAACACTTCTGCTTCCCAGGCACAGAGAAGGTGCTATCAGGGAATTCTCTGCCTGCCTTTCCCCAGTGCTCTGCAAGCTCTCCAAGACAACATAGAATCTGGGGCTCTGTGCTTTCTTTCCTTCTGAACAAGTGTTACTGTTTTCTGCACAAAAGCGATTCTTGCGAAGCAATGTGAACAGGCACAGAGAAGGTGCTAGCAGGGAATTCTCTGCCTGCCTTTCCCCAGTGCTCTGCAAGCTCTCCAGGACAACATAAAATCTGGGGCTCTGTGCTTTCTTTCCTTCTGAACAAGTGTTACTGTTTTCTGCACAAAAGCGATTCTGCGAAGCAATGTGAACAGGCACAGAGAAGGTGCTATCAGGGAATTCTCTGCCTGCCTTTCCCCAGTGCTCTGCAAGCTCTCCAGGACAACATAGAATCTGGGGCTCTGTGCTTTCTTTCCTTCTGAACAAGTGTTACTGTTTTCTGCACAAAAGCGATTCTGCGAAGCAATGTGAACACTTCTGCTTCCCAGGCACAGAGAAGGTGCTAGCAAGGAATTCTCTGCCTGCCTTTCCCCAGTGCTCTGCAAGCTCTCCAGGACAACATAAAATCTGGGGCTCTGTGCTTTCTTTCCTTCTGAACAAGTGTTACTGTTTTCTGCACAAAAGCGATTCTTGCGAAGCAATGTGAACACTTCTGCTTCCCAGGCACAGAGAAAGTGCTAGCAGGGAATTCTCTGCCTGCCTTTCCCCAGTGCTCTGCAAGCTCTCCAGGACAACATAAAATCTGGGGCTCTGTGCTTTCTTTCGTTCTGAACAACTGTTACTGTTTTCTGCACAAAAGCGATTCTGCGAAGCAATGTGAACACTTCTGCTTCCCAGGCACAGAGAAGGTGCTAGCAGGGAATTCTCTGCCTGCCTTTCCCCAGTGCTCTGCAAGCTCTCCAGGCCAACATAGAATCTGGGGCTCTGTGCTTTCTTTCTTTCTGAACAAGTGTTACTGTTTTCTGCACAAAAGCGATTCTTGCGAAGCAATGTGAACACTTCTGCTTCCCAGGCACAGAGAAGGTGCTAGCAGGGAATTCTCTGCCTGCCTTTCCCCAGTGCTCTGCAAGCTCTCCAGGACAACATAGAATCTGGGGCGCTGTGCTTTCTTTCCTTCTGAACAAGTGTTACTGTTTTCTGCACAAAAGCGATTCTGCGAAGCAATGTGAACACTTCTGCTTCCCAGGCACAGAGAAGGTGCTAGCAGGGAATTCTCTGCCTGCCTTTCCCCAGTGCTCTGCAAGCTCTCCAGGACAACATAGAATCTGGGGCTCTGTGCTTTCTTTCCTTCTGAACAAGTGTTACTGTTTTCTGCACAAAAGCGATTCTTGCGAAGCAATGTGAACACTTCTGCTTCCCAGGCTCAGAGAAGGTGCTAGCAGGGAATTCTCTGCCTGCCTTTCCCCAGTGCTCTGCAAGCTCTCCAGACAACATAGAATCTGGGGCTCTGTGCTTTCTTTCGTTCTGAACAACTGTTACTGTTTTCTGCACAAAAGCGATTCTTGCGAAGCAATGTGAACACTTCTGCTTCCCAGGCACAGAGAAGGTGCTAGCAGGGAATTCTCTGCCTGCCTTTCCCCAGTGCTCTGCAAGCTCTCCAGGACAACATAGAATCTGGGGCTCTGTGCTTTCTTTCGTTCTGAACAAGTGTTACTGTTTTCTGCACAAAAGCGATTCTGCGAAGCAATGTGAACAGGCACAGAGAAGGTGCTAGCAGGGAATTCTCTGCCTGCCTTTCCCCAGTGCTCTGCAAGCTCTCCAGGACAACATAAAATCTGGGGCTCTGTGCTTTCTTTCCTTCTGAACAAGTGTTACTGTTTTCTGCACAAAAGCGATTCTGCGAAGCAATGTGAACAGGCACAGAGAAGGTGCTAGCAGGGAATTCTCTGCCTGCCTTTCCCCAGTGCTCTGCAAGCTCTCCAGGACAACATAAAATCTGGGGCTCTGTGCTTTCTTTCCTTCTGAACAAGTGTTACTGTTTTCTGCACAAAAGCGATTCTTGCGAAGCAATGTGAACACTTCTGCTTCCCAGGCACAGAGAAGGTGCTAGCAGGGAATTCTCTGCCTGCCTTTCCCCAGTGCTCTGCAAGCTCTCCAGGACAACATAGAATCTGGGGCTCTGTGCTTTCTTTCCTTCTGAACAAGTGTTACTGTTTTCTGCACAAAAGCGATTCTGCGAAGCAATGTGAACACTTCTGCTTCCCAGGCACAGAGAAGGTGCTAGCAAGGAATTCTCTGCCTGCCTTTCCCCAGTGCTCTGCAAGCTCTCCAGGACAACATAGAATCTGGGGCTCTGTGCTTTCTTTCCTTCTGAACAAGTGTTACTGTTTTCTGCACAAAAGCGATTCTTGCGAAGCAATGTGAACACTTCTGCTTCCCAGGCACAGAGAAGGTGCTAGCAGGGAATTCTCTGCCTGCCTTTCCCCAGTGCTCTGCAAGCTCTCCAGGACAACATAGAATCTGGGGCGCTGTGCTTTCTTTCCTTCTGAACAAGTGTTACTGTTTTCTGCACAAAAGCGATTCTGCGAAGCAATGTGAAGAGGCACAGAGAAGGTGCTAGCAGGGAATTCTCTGCCTGCCTTTCCCCAGTGCTCTGCAAGCTCTCCAGGACAACATAAAATCTGGGGCTCTGTGCTTTCTTTCGTTCTGAACAACTGTTACTGTTTTCTGCACAAAAGCGATTCTGCGAAGCAATGTGAACACTTCTGCTTCCCAGGCACAGAGAAGGTGCTAGCAGGGAATTCTCTGCCTGCCTTTCCCCAGTGCTCTGCAAGCTCTCCAGGACAACATAGAATCTGGGGCTCTGTGCTTTCTTTCCTTCTGAACAAGTGTTACTGTTTTCTGCACAAAAGCGATTCTTGCGAAGCAATGTGAACACTTCTGCTTCCCAGGCACAGAGAAGGTGCTAGCAGGGAATTCTCTGCCTGCCTTTCCCCAGTGCTCTGCAAGCTCTCCAGGACAACATAGAATCTGGGGCGCTGTGCTTTCTTTCCTTCTGAACAAGTGTTACTGTTTTCTGCACAAAAGCGATTCTGCGAAGCAATGTGAACACTTCTGCTTCCCAGGCACAGAGAAGGTGCTAGCAAGGAATTCTCTGCCTGCCTTTCCCCAGTGCTCTGCAAGCTCTCCAGGACAACATAAAATCTGGGGCTCTGTGCTTTCTTTCGTTCTGAACAACTGTTACTGTTTTCTGCACAAAAGCGATTCTGCGAAGCAATGTGAACACTTCTGCTTCCCAGGCACAGAGAAGGTGCTAGCAAGGAATTCTCTGCCTGCCTTTCCCCAGTGCTCTGCAAGCTCTCCAGGACAACATAAAATCTGGGGCTCTGTGCTTTCTTTCCTTCTGAACAAGTGTTACTGTTTTCTGCACAAAAGCGATTCTTGCGAAGCAATGTGAACACTTCTGCTTCCCAGGCACAGAGAAGGTGCTAGCAGGGAATTCTCTGCCTGCGTTTCCCCAGTGCTCTGCAAGCTCTCCAGGACAACATAAAATCTGGGGCTCTGTGCTTTCTTTCCTTCTGAACAAGTGTTACTGTTTTCTGCACAAAAGCGATTCTGCGAAGCAATGTGAACACTTCTGCTTCCCAGGCACAGAGAAGGTGCTAGCAGGGAATTCTCTGCCTGCCTTTCCCCAGTGCTCTGCAAGCTCTCCAGGACAACATAGAATCTGGGGCTCTGTGCTTTCTTTCCTTCTGAACAAGTGTTACTGTTTTCTGCACAAAAGCGATTCTTGCGAAGCAATGTGAACACTTCTGCTTCCCAGGCACAGAGAAGGTGCTAGCAGGGAATTCTCTGCCTGCCTTTCCCCAGTGCTCTGCAAGCTCTCCAGGACAACATAGAATCTGGGGCGCTGTGCTTTCTTTCCTTCTGAACAAGTGTTACTGTTTTCTGCACAAAAGCGATTCTGCGAAGCAATGTGAACAGGCACAGAGAAGGTGCTAGCAGGGAATTCCATGCCTGCCTTTCCCCAGTGCTCTGCAAGCTCTCCAGGACAACATAAAATCTGGGGCTCTGTGCTTTCTTTCGTTCTGAACAAGTGTTACTGTTTTCTGCACAAAAGCGATTCTTGCGAAGCAATGTGAACACTTCTGCTTCCCAGGCACAGAGAAGGTGCTAGCAGGGAATTCTCTGCCTGCCTTTCCCCAGTGCTCTGCAAGCTCTCCAGGACAACATAGAATCTGGGGCTCTGTGCTTTCTTTCGTTCTGAACAAGTGTTACTGTTTTCTGCACAAAAGCGATTCTTGCGAAGCAATGTGAACACTTCTGCTTCCCAGGCACAGAGAAGGTGCTAGCAGGGAATTCTCTGCCTGCCTTTCCCCAGTGCTCTGCAAGCTCTCCAGGACAACATAAAATCTGGGGCTCTGTGCTTTCTTTCCTTCTGAACAAGTGTTACTGTTTTCTGCACAAAAGCGATTCTGCGAAGCAATGTGAACAGGCACAGAGAAGGTGCTAGCAGGGAATTCTCTGCCTGCCTTTCCCCAGTGCTCTGCAAGCTCTCCAGGACAACATAAAATCTGGGGCTCTGTGCTTTCTTTCCTTCCGAACAAGTGTTACTGTTTTCTGCACAAAAGCGATTCTGCGAAGCAATGTGAACACTTCTGCTTCCCAGGCACAGAGAAGGTGCTAGCAGGGAATTCTCTGCCTGCCTTTCCCCAGTGCTCTGCAAGCTCTCCAGGACAACATAGAATCTGGGGCTCTGTGCTTTCTTTCCTTCTGAACAACTGTTACTGTTTTCTGCACAAAAGCGATTCTTGCGAAGCAATGTGAACACTTCTGCTTCCCAGGCACAGAGAAGGTGCTAGCAAGGAATTCTCTGCCTGCCTTTCCCCAGTGCTCTGCAAGCTCTCCAGGACAACATAGAATCTGGGGCGCTGTGCTTTCTTTCCTTCTGAACAAGTGTTACTGTTTTCTGCACAAAAGCGATTCTGCGAAGCAATGTGAACACTTCTGCTTCCCAGGCACAGAGAAGGTGCTAGCAGGGAATTCTCTGCCTACCTTTCCCCAGTGCTCTGCAAGCTCTCCAGGACAACATAGAATCTGGGGCTCTGTGCTTTCTTTCGTTCTGAGCAAGTGTTACTGTTTTCTGCACAAAAGCGATTCTGCGAAACAATGTGAACAGGCACAGAGAAGGTGCTATCAGGGAATTCTCTGCCTGCCTTTCCCCAGTGCTCTGCAAGCTCTCCAGGACAACATAAAATCTGGGGTTCTGTGCTTTCTTTCCTTCTGAACAAGTGTTACTGTTTTCTGCACAAAAGCGATTCTTGCGAAGCAATGTGAACACTTCTGCTTCCCAGGCACAGAGAAGGTGCTAGCAGGGAATTCTCTGCCTGCCTTTCCCCAGTGCTCTGCAAGCTCTCCAGGACAACATAGAATATGGGGCTCTGTGCTTTCTTTCGTTCTGAACAAGTGTTACTGTTTTCTGCACAAAAGCGATTCTTGCGAAGCAATGTGAACACTTCTGCTTCCCAGGCACAGAGAAGGTGCTAGCAGGGAATTCTCTGCCTGCCTTTCCCCAGTGCTCTGCAAGCTCTCCAGGACAACATAGAATCTGGGGCTCTGTGCTTTCTTTCCTTCTGAACAAGTGTTACTGTTTTCTGCACAAAAGCGATTCTGCGAAGCAATGTGAACAGGCACAGAGAAAGTGCTATCAGGGAATTCTCTGCCTGCCTTTCCCCAGTGCTCTGCAAGCTCTCCAGGACAACATAGAATCTGGGGCTCTGTGCTTTCTTTCCTTCTGAACAAGTGTTACTGTTTTCTGCACAAAAGCGATTCTGCGAAGCAATGTGAACAGGCACAGAGAAGGTGCTAGCAGGGAATTCTCTGCCTGCCTTTCCCCAGTGCTCTGCAAGCTCTCCAGGACAACATAAAATCTGGGGCTCTGTGCTTTCTTTCCTTCTGAACAAGTGTTACTGTTTTCTGCACAAAAGCGATTCTGCGAAGCAATGTGAACAGGCACAGAGAAGGTGCTAGCAGGGAATTCTCTGCCTGCCTTTCCCCAGTGCTCTGCAAGCTCTCCAGGACAACATAGAATCTGGGGCTCTGTGCTTTCTTTCGTTCTGAACAACTGTTACTGTTTTCTGCACAAAAGCGATTCTTGCGAAGCAATGTGAACACTTCTGCTTCCCAGGCACAGAGAAGGTGCTAGCAGGGAATTCTCTGCCTGCCTTTCCCCAGTGCTCTGCAAGCTCTCCAGGACAACATAGAATCTGGGGCGCTGTGCTTTCTTTCCTTCTGAACAAGTGTTACTGTTTTCTGCACAAAAGCGATTCTGCGAAGCAATGTGAACAGGCACAGAGAAGGTGCTATCAGGGAATTCTCTGCCTGCCTTTCCCCAGTGCTCTGCAAGCTCTCCAGGACAACATAAAATCTGGGGCTCTGTGCTTTCTTTCCTTCTGAACAAGTGTTACTGTTTTCTGCACAAAAGCGATTCTGCGAAGCAATGTGAACAGGCACAGAGAAGGTGCTAGCAGGGAATTCTCTGCCTGCCTTTCCCCAGTGCTCTGCAAGCTCTCCAGGACAACATAAAATCTGGGGCTCTGTGCTTTCTTTCCTTCTGAACAAGTGTTACTGTTTTCTGCACAAAAGCGATTCTTGCGAAGCAATGTGAACACTTCTGCTTCCCAGGCACAGAGAAGGTGCTATCAGGGAATTCTCTGCCTGCCTTTCCCCAGTGCTCTGCAAGCTCTCCAAGACAACATAGAATCTGGGGCTCTGTGCTTTCTTTCCTTCTGAACAAGTGTTACTGTTTTCTGCACAAAAGCGATTCTGCGAAGCAATGTGAACAGGCACAGAGAAGGTGCTATCAGGGAATTCTCTGCCTGCCTTTCCCCAGTGCTCTGCAAGCTCTCCAGGACAACATAGAATCTGGGGCTCTGTGCTTTCTTTCGTTCTGAACAACTGTTACTGTTTTCTGCACAAAAGCGATTCTTGCGAAGCAATGTGAACACTTCTGCTTCCCAGGCACAGAGAAGGTGCTAGCAGGGAATTCTCTGCCTGCCTTTCCCCAGTGCTCTGCAAGCTCTCCAGGACAACATAGAATCTGGGGCTCTGTGCTTTCTTTCCTTCTGAACAAGTGTTACTGTTTTCTGCACAAAAGCGATTCTGCGAAGCAATGTGAACAGGCACAGAGAAGGTGCTATCAGGGAATTCTCTGCCTGCCTTTCCCCAGTGCTCTGCAAGCTCTCCAGGACAACATAAAATCTGGGGCTCTGTGCTTTCTTTCCTTCTGAACAAGTGTTACTGTTTTCTGCACAAAAGCGATTCTGCGAAGCAATGTGAACAGGCACAGAGAAGGTGCTAGCAGGGAATTCTCTGCCTGCCTTTCCCCAGTGCTCTGCAAGCTCTCCAGGACAACATAAAATCTGGGGCTCTGTGCTTTCTTTCCTTCCGAACAAGTGTTACTGTTTTCTGCACAAAAGCGATTCTGCGAAGCAATGTGAACACTTCTGCTTCCCAGGCACAGAGAAGGTGCTAGCAGGGAATTCTCTGCCTGCCTTTCCCCAGTGCTCTGCAAGCTCTCCAGGACAACATAGAATCTGGGGCTCTGTGCTTTCTTTCGTTCTGAACAACTGTTACTGTTTTCTGCACAAAAGCGATTCTTGCGAAGCAATGTGAACACTTCTGCTTCCCAGGCACAGAGAAGGTGCTAGCAGGGAATTCTCTGCCTGCCTTTCCCCAGTGCTCTGCAAGCTCTCCAGGACAACATAGAATCTGGGGCGCTGTGCTTTCTTTCCTTCTGAACAAGTGTTACTGTTTTCTGCACAAAAGCGATTCTGCGAAGCAATGTGAACACTTCTGCTTCCCAGGCACAGAGAAGGTGCTAGCAGGGAATTCTCTGCCTACCTTTCCCCAGTGCTCTGCAAGCTCTCCAGGACAACATAGAATCTGGGGCTCTGTGCTTTCTTTCGTTCTGAGCAAGTGTTACTGTTTTCTGCACAAAAGCGATTCTGCGAAACAATGTGAACAGGCACAGAGAAGGTGCTATCAGGGAATTCTCTGCCTGCCTTTCCCCAGTGCTCTGCAAGCTCTCCAGGACAACATAAAATCTGGGGTTCTGTGCTTTCTTTCCTTCTGAACAAGTGTTACTGTTTTCTGCACAAAAGCGATTCTTGCGAAGCAATGTGAACACTTCTGCTTCCCAGGCACAGAGAAGGTGCTAGCAGGGAATTCTCTGCCTGCCTTTCCCCAGTGCTCTGCAAGCTCTCCAGGACAACATAGAATCTGGGGCTCTGTGCTTTCTTTCCTTCTGAACAAGTGTTACTGTTTTCTGCACAAAAGCGATTCTGCGAAGCAATGTGAACAGGCACAGAGAAGGTGCTATCAGGGAATTCTCTGCCTGCCTTTCCCCAGTGCTCTGCAAGCTCTCCAGGACAACATAGAATCTGGGGCTCTGTGCTTTCTTTCCTTCTGAACAAGTGTTACTGTTTTCTGCACAAAAGCGATTCTGCGAAGCAATGTGAACAGGCACAGAGAAGGTGCTATCAGGGAATTCTCTGCCTGCCTTTCCCCAGTGCTCTGCAAGCTCTCCAGGACAACATAAAATCTGGGGCTCTGTGCTTTCTTTCCTTCTGAACAAGTGTTACTGTTTTCTGCACAAAAGCGATTCTGCGAAGCAATGTGAACACTTCTGCTTCCCAGGCACAGAGAAGGTGCTAGCAGGGAATTCTCTGCCTGCCTTTCCCCAGTGCTCTGCAAGCTCTCCAGGACAACATAGAATCTGGGGCGCTGTGCTTTCTTTCCTTCTGAACAAGTGTTACTGTTTTCTGCACAAAAGCGATTCTGCGAAGCAATGTGAACAGGCACAGAGAAGGTGCTATCAGGGAATTCTCTGCCTGCCTTTCCCCAGTGCTCTGCAAGCTCTCCAGGACAACATAAAATCTGGGGCTCTGTGCTTTCTTTCCTTCTGAACAAGTGTTACTGTTTTCTGCACAAAAGCGATTCTGCGAAGCAATGTGAACAGGCACAGAGAAGGTGCTAGCAGGGAATTCTCTGCCTGCCTTTCCCCAGTGCTCTGCAAGCTCTCCAGGACAACATAAAATCTGGGGCTCTGTGCTTTCTTTCCTTCTGAACAAGTGTTACTGTTTTCTGCACAAAAGCGATTCTGCGAAGCAATGTGAACAGGCACAGAGAAGGTGCTATCAGGGAATTCTCTGCCTGCCTTTCCCCAGTGCTCTGCAAGCTCTCCAGGACAACATAGAATCTGGGGCTCTGTGCTTTCTTTCGTTCTGAACAACTGTTACTGTTTTCTGCACAAAAGCGATTCTTGCGAAGCAATGTGAACACTTCTGCTTCCCAGGCACAGAGAAGGTGCTAGCAGGGAATTCTCTGCCTGCCTTTCCCCAGTGCTCTGCAAGCTCTCCAGGACAACATAGAATCTGGGGCTCTGTGCTTTATTTCCTTCTGAACAAGTGTTACTGTTTTCTGCACAAAAGCGATTCTGCGAAGCAATGTGAACACTTCTGCTTCCCAGGCACAGAGAAGGTGCTAGCAGGGAATTCTCTGCCTGCCTTTCCCCAGTGCTCTGCAAGCTCTCCAGGACAACATAGAATCTGGGGCTCTGTGCTTTCTTTCCTTCTGAACAAGTGTTACTGTTTTCTGCACAAAAGCGATTCTGCGAAGCAATGTGAACAGGCACAGAGAAGGTGCTATCAGGGAATTCTCTGCCTGCCTTTCCCCAGTGCTCTGCAAGCTCTCCAGGACAACATAAAATCTGGGGTTCTGTGCTTTCTTTCCTTCTGAACAAGTGTTACTGTTTTCTGCACAAAAGCGATTCTTGCGAAGCAATGTGAACACTTCTGCTTCCCAGGCACAGAGAAGGTGCTAGCAGGGAATTCTCTGCCTGCCTTTCCCCAGTGCTCTGCAAGCTCTCCAGGACAACATAGAATCTGGGGCTCTGTGCTTTCTTTCCTTCTGAACAAGTGTTACTGTTTTCTGCACAAAAGCGATTCTGCGAAGCAATGTGAACAGGCACAGAGAAGGTGCTATCAGGGAATTCTCTGCCTGCCTTTCCCCAGTGCTCTGCAAGCTCTCCAGGACAACATAAAATCTGGGGCTCTGTGCTTTCTTTCCTTCTGAACAAGTGTTACTGTTTTCTGCACAAAAGCGATTCTGCGAAGCAATGTGAACAGGCACAGAGAAGGTGCTAGCAGGGAATTCTCTGCCTGCCTTTCCCCAGTGCTCTGCAAGCTCTCCAGGACAACATAAAATCTGGGGCTCTGTGCTTTCTTTCCTTCTGAACAAGTGTTACTGTTTTCTGCACAAAAGCGATTCTGCGAAGCAATGTGAACACTTCTGCTTCCCAGGCACAGAGAAGGTGCTAGCAGGGAATTCTCTGCCTGCCTTTCCCCAGTGCTCTGCAAGCTCTCCAGGACAACATAGAATCTGGGGCTCTGTGCTTTCTTTCGTTCTGAACAAGTGTTACTGTTTTCTGCACAAAAGCGATTCTGCGAAGCAATGTGAACAGGCACAGAGAAGGTGCTATCAGGGAATTCTCTGCCTGCCTTTCCCCAGTGCTCTGCAAGCTCTCCAGGACAACATAAAATCTGGGGCTCTGTGCTTTCTTTCCTTCTGAACAAGTGTTACTGTTTTCTGCACAAAAGCGATTCTTGCGAAGCAATGTGAACACTTCTGCTTCCCAGGCACAGAGAAGGTGCTAGCAGGGAATTCTCTGCCTGCCTTTCCCCAGTGCTCTGCAAGCTCTCCAGGACAACATAGAATCTGGGGCTCTGTGCTTTCTTTCCTTCTGAACAAGTGTTACTGTTTTCTGCACAAAAGCGATTCTGCGAAGCAATGTGAACAGGCACAGAGAAGGTGCTAGCAGGGAATTCTCTGCCTGCCTTTCCCCAGTGCTCTGCAAGCTCTCCAGGACAACATAAAATCTGGGGCTCTGTGCTTTCTTTCCTTCCGAACAAGTGTTACTGTTTTCTGCACAAAAGCGATTCTGCGAAGCAATGTGAACACTTCTGCTTCCCAGGCACAGAGAAGGTGCTAGCAGGGAATTCTCTGCCTGCCTTTCCCCAGTGCTCTGCAAGCTCTCCAGGACAACATAGAATCTGGGGCTCTGTGCTTTCTTTCCTTCTGAACAAGTGTTACTGTTTTCTGCACAAAAGCGATTCTGCGAAGCAATGTGAACACTTCTGCTTCCCAGGCACAGAGAAGGTGCTAGCAGGGAATTCTCTGCCTGCCTTTCCCCAGTGCTCTGCAAGCTCTCCAGGACAACATAGAATCTGGGGCTCTGTGCTTTCTTTCGTTCTGAACAACTGTTACTGTTTTCTGCACAAAAGCGATTCTTGCGAAGCAATGTGAACACTTCTGCTTCCCAGGCACAGAGAAGGTGCTAGCAGGGAATTCTCTGCCTGCCTTTCCCCAGTGCTCTGCAAGCTCTCCAGGACAACATAGAATCTGGGGCGCTGTGCTTTCTTTCCTTCTGAACAAGTGTTACTGTTTTCTGCACAAAAGCGATTCTGCGAAGCAATGTGAACAGGCACAGAGAAGGTGCTATCAGGGAATTCTCTGCCTGCCTTTCCCCAGTGCTCTGCAAGCTCTCCAGGACAACATAGAATCTGGGGCTCTGTGCTTTCTTTCCTTCTGAACAAGTGTTACTGTTTTCTGCACAAAAGCGATTCTGCGAAGCAATGTGAACAGGCACAGAGAAGGTGCTAGCAGGGAATTCTCTGCCTGCCTTTCCCCAGTGCTCTGCAAGCTCTCCAGGACAACATAAAATCTGGGGCTCTGTGCTTTCTTTCCTTCTGAACAAGTGTTACTGTTTTCTGCACAAAAGCGATTCTGCGAAGCAATGTGAACACTTCTGCTTCCCAGGCACAGAGAAGGTGCTAGCAGGGAATTCTCTGCCTGCCTTTCCCCAGTGCTCTGCAAGCTCTCCAGGACAACATAGAATCTGGGGCTCTGTGCTTTCTTTCCTTCTGAACAAGTGTTACTGTTTTCTGCACAAAAGCGATTCTGCGAAGCAATGTGAACAGGCACAGAGAAGGTGCTAGCAGGGAATTCTCTGCCTGCCTTTCCCCAGTGCTCTGCAAGCTCTCCAGGACAACATAGAATCTGGGGCTCTGTGCTTTCTTTCGTTCTGAACAACTGTTACTGTTTTCTGCACAAAAGCGATTCTTGCGAAGCAATGTGAACACTTCTGCTTCCCAGGCACAGAGAAGGTGCTAGCAGGGAATTCTCTGCCTGACTTTCCCCAGTGCTCTGCAAGCTCTCCAGGACAACATAGAATCTGGGGCGCTGTGCTTTCTTTCCTTCTGAACAAGTGTTACTGTTTTCTGCACAAAAGCGATTCTGCGAAGCAATGTGAACAGGCACAGAGAAGGTGCTATCAGGGAATTCTCTGCCTGCCTTTCCCCAGTGCTCTGCAAGCTCTCCAGGACAACATAAAATCTGGGGCTCTGTGCTTTCTTTCCTTCTGAACAAGTGTTACTGTTTTCTGCACAAAAGCGATTCTGCGAAGCAATGTGAACAGGCACAGAGAAGGTGCTATCAGGGAATTCTCTGCCTGCCTTTCCCCAGTGCTCTGCAAGCTCTCCAGGACAACATAAAATCTGGGGCTCTGTGCTTTCTTTCCTTCTGAACAAGTGTTACTGTTTTCTGCACAAAAGCGATTCTTGCGAAGCAATGTGAACACTTCTGCTTCCCAGGCACAGAGAAGGTGCTAGCAGGGAATTTCTGCCTGCCTTTCCCCAGTGCTCTGCAAGCTCTCCAGGACAACATAAAATCTGGGGCTCTGTGCTTTCTTTCCTTCTGAACAAGTGTTACTGTTTTCTGCACAAAAGCGATTCTGCGAAGCAATGTGAACAGGCACAGAGAAGGTGCTAGCAGGGAATTCTCTGCCTGCCTTTCCCCAGTGCTCTGCAAGCTCTCCAGGACAACATAAAATCTGGGGCTCTGTGCTTTCTTTCCTTCCGAACAAGTGTTACTGTTTTCTGCACAAAAGCGATTCTGCGAAGCAATGTGAACACTTCTGCTTCCCAGGCACAGAGAAGGTGCTAGCAGGGAATTCTCTGCCTGCCTTTCCCCAGTGCTCTGCAAGCTCTCCAGGACAACATAGAATCTGGGGCTCTGTGCTTTCTTTCCTTCTGAACAAGTGTTACTGTTTTCTGCACAAAAGCGATTCTGCGAAGCAATGTGAACACTTCTGCTTCCCAGGCACAGAGAAGGTGCTAGCAGGGAATTCTCTGCCTGCCTTTCCCCAGTGCTCTGCAAGCTCTCCAGGACAACATAGAATCTGGGGCTCTGTGCTTTCTTTCGTTCTGAACAACTGTTACTGTTTTCTGCACAAAAGCGATTCTTGCGAAGCAATGTGAACACTTCTGCTTCCCAGGCACAGAGAAGGTGCTAGCAGGGAATTCTCTGCCTGCCTTTCCCCAGTGCTCTGCAAGCTCTCCAGGACAACATAGAATCTGGGGCGCTGTGCTTTCTTTCCTTCTGAACAAGTGTTACTGTTTTCTGCACAAAAGCGATTCTGCGAAGCAATGTGAACACTTCTGCTTCCCAGGCACAGAGAAGGTGCTAGCAGGGAATTCTCTGCCTACCTTTCCCCAGTGCTCTGCAAGCTCTCCAGGACAACATAGAATCTGGGGCTCTGTGCTTTCTTTCGTTCTGAACAAGTGTTACTGTTTTCTGCACAAAAGCGATTCTGCGAAACAATGTGAACAGGCACAGAGAAGGTGCTATCAGGGAATTCTCTGCCTGCCTTTCCCCAGTGCTCTGCAAGCTCTCCAGGACAACATAAAATCTGGGGTTCTGTGCTTTCTTTCCTTCTGAACAAGTGTTATTGTTTTCTGCACAAAAGCGATTCTTGCGAAGCAATGTGAACACTTCTGCTTCCCAGACACAGAGAAGGTGCTAGCAGGGAATTCTCTGCCTGCCTTTCCCCAGTGCTCTGCAAGCTCTCCAGGACAACATAGAATATGGGGCTCTGTGCTTTCTTTCGTTCTGAACAAGTGTTACTGTTTTCTGCACAAAAGCGATTCTTGCGAAGCAATGTGAACACTTCTGCTTCCCAGGCACAGAGAAGGTGCTAGCAGGGAATTCTCTGCCTGCCTTTCCCCAGTGCTCTGCAAGCTCTCCAGGACAACATAGAATCTGGGGCTCTGTGCTTTCTTTCCTTCTGAACAAGTGTTACTGTTTTCTGCACAAAAGCGATTCTGCGAAGCAATGTGAACAGGCACAGAGAAGGTGCTATCAGGGAATTCTCTGCCTGCCTTTCCCCAGTGCTCTGCAAGCTCTCCAGGACAACATAGAATCTGGGGCTCTGTGCTTTCTTTCCTTCTGAACAAGTGTTACTGTTTTCTGCACAAAAGCGATTCTGCGAAGCAATGTGAACAGGCACAGAGAAGGTGCTAGCAGGGAATTCTCTGCCTGCCTTTCCCCAGTGCTCTGCAAGCTCTCCAGGACAACATAAAATCTGGGGCTCTGTGCTTTCTTTCCTTCTGAACAAGTGTTACTGTTTTCTGCACAAAAGCGATTCTGCGAAGCAATGTGAACACTTCTGCTTCCCAGGCACAGAGAAGGTGCTAGCAGGGAATTCTCTGCCTGCCTTTCCCCAGTGCTCTGCAAGCTCTCCAGGACAACATAGAATCTGGGGCTCTGTGCTTTCTTTCGTTCTGAACAACTGTTACTGTTTTCTGCACAAAAGCGATTCTTGCGAAGCAATGTGAACACTTCTGCTTCCCAGGCACAGAGAAGGTGCTAGCAGGGAATTCTCTGCCTGCCTTTCCCCAGTGCTCTGCAAGCTCTCCAGGACAACATAGAATCTGGGGCGCTGTGCTTTCTTTCCTTCTGAACAAGTGTTACTGTTTTCTGCACAAAAGCGATTCTGCGAAGCAATGTGAAGAGGCACAGAGAAGGTGCTAGCAGGGAATTCTCTGCCTGCCTTTCCCCAGTGCTCTGCAAGCTCTCCAGGACAACATAAAATCTGGGGCTCTGTGCTTTCTTTCCTTCTGAACAAGTGTTACTGTTTTCTGCACAAAAGCGATTCTGCGAAGCAATGTGAACAGGCACAGAGAAGGTGCTAGCAGGGAATTCTCTGCCTGCCTTTCCCTAGTGCTCTGCAAGCTCTCCAGGACAACATAAAATCTGGGGCTCTGTGCTTTCTTTCCTTCTGAACAAGTGTTACTGTTTTCTGCACAAAAGCGATTCTTGCGAAGCAATGTGAACACTTCTGCTTCCCAGGCACAGAGAAGGTGCTATCAGGGAATTCTCTGCCTGCCTTTCCCCAGTGCTCTGCAAGCTCTCCAGGACAACATAGAATCTGGGGCTCTGTGCTTTCTTTCCTTCTGAACAAGTGTTACTGTTTTCTGCACAAAAGCGATTCTGCGAAGCAATGTGAACAGGCACAGAGAAGGTGCTATCAGGGAATTCTCTGCCTGCCTTTCCCCAGTGCTCTGCAAGCTCTCCAGGACAACATAGAATCTGGGGCTCTGTGCTTTCTTTCGTTCTGAACAACTGTTACTGTTTTCTGCACAAAAGCGATTCTGCGAAGCAATGTGAACACTTCTGCTTCCCAGGCACAGAGAAGGTGCTAGCAGGGAATTCTCTGCCTGCCTTTCCCCAGTGCTCTGCAAGCTCTCCAGGACAACATAGAATATGGGGCTCTGTGCTTTCTTTCGTTCTGAACAAGTGTTACTGTTTTCTGCACAAAAGCGATTCTGCGAAGCAATGTGAACACTTCTGCTTCCCAGGCACAGAGAAGGTGCTAGCAGGGAATTCTCTGCCTACCTTTCCCCAGTGCTCTGCAAGCTCTCCAGGACAACATAGAATCTGGGGATCTGTGCTTTCTTTCGTTCTGAACAAGTGTTACTGTTTTCTGCACAAAAGCGATTCTGCGAAGCAATGTGAACAGGCACAGAGAAGGTGCTATCAGGGAATTCTCTGCCTGCCTTTCCCCAGTGCTCTGCAAGCTCTCCAGGACAACATAAAATCTGGGGTTCTGTGCTTTCTTTCGTTCTGAACAAGTGTTACTGTTTTCTGCACAAAAGCGATTCTTGCGAAGCAATGTGAACACTTCTGCTTCCCAGGCACAGAGAAGGTGCTAGCAGGGAATTCTCTGCCTGCCTTTCCCCAGTGCTCTGCAAGCTCTCCAGGACAACATAGAATATGGGGCTCTGTGCTTTCTTTCGTTCTGAACAAGTGTTACTGTTTTCTGCACAAAAGCGATTCTTGCGAAGCAATGTGAACACTTCTGCTTCCCAGGCACAGAGAAGGTGCTAGCAGGGAATTCTCTGCCTGCCTTTCCCCAGTGCTCTGCAAGCTCTCCAGGACAACATAGAATCTGGGGCTCTGTGCTTTCTTTCCTTCTGAACAAGTGTTACTGTTTTCTGCACAAAAGCGATTCTGCGAAGCAATGTGAACAGGCACAGAGAAGGTGCTATCAGGGAATTCTCTGCCTGCCTTTCCCCAGTGCTCTGCAAGCTCTCCAGGACAACATAAAATCTGGGGCTCTGTGCTTTCTTTCCTTCTGAACAAGTGTTACTGTTTTCTGCACAAAAGCGATTCTGCGAAGCAATGTGAACAGGCACAGAGAAGGTGCTAGCAGGGAATTCTCTGCCTGCCTTTCCCCAGTGCTCTGCAAGCTCTCCAGGACAACATAGAATCTGGGGCTCTGTGCTTTCTTTCGTTCTGAACAACTGTTACTGTTTTCTGCACAAAAGCGATTCTTGCGAAGCAATGTGAACACATCTGCTTCCCAGGCACAGAGAAGGTGCTAGCAGGGAATTCTCTGCCTGCCTTTCCCCAGTGCTCTGCAAGCTCTCCAGGACAACATAGAATCTGGGGCGCTGTGCTTTCTTTCCTTCTGAACAAGTGTTACTGTTTTCTGCACAAAAGCGATTCTGCGAAGCAATGTGAACAGGCACAGAGAAGGTGCTATCAGGGAATTCTCTGCCTGCCTTTCCCCAGTGCTCTGCAAGCTCTCCAGGACAACATAAAATCTGGGGCTCTGTGCTTTCTTTCCTTCTGAACAAGTGTTACTGTTTTCTGCACAAAAGCGATTCTGCGAAGCAATGTGAACAGGCACAGAGAAGGTGCTAGCAGGGAATTCTCTGCCTGCCTTTCCCCAGTGCTCTGCAAGCTCTCCAGGACAACATAAAATCTGGGGCTCTGTGCTTTCTTTCCTTCTGAACAAGTGTTACTGTTTTCTGCACAAAAGCGATTCTGCGAAACAATGTGAACAGGCACAGAGAAGGTGCTATCAGGGAATTCTCTGCCTGCCTTTCCCCAGTGCTCTGCAAGCTCTCCAGGACAACATAAAATCTGGGGCTCTGTGCTTTCTTTCCTTCTGAACAAGTGTTACTGTTTTCTGCACAAAAGCGATTCTTGCGAAGCAATGTGAACACTTCTGCTTCCCAGGCACAGAGAAGGTGCTATCAGGGAATTCTCTGCCTGCCTTTCCCCAGTGCTCTGCAAGCTCTCCAGGACAACATAGAATCTGGGGCTCTGTGCTTTCTTTCCTTCTGAACAAGTGTTACTGTTTTCTGCACAAAAGCGATTCTGCGAAGCAATGTGAACAGGCACAGAGAAGGTGCTAGCAGGGAATTCTCTGCCTGCCTTTCCCCAGTGCTCTGCAAGCTCTCCAGGACAACATAGAATCTGGGGCTCTGTGCTTTCTTTCGTTCTGAACAAGTGTTACTGTTTTCTGCACAAAAGCGATTCTGCGAAGCAATGTGAACAGGCACAGAGAAGGTGCTATCAGGGAATTCTCTGCCTGCCTTTCCCCAGTGCTCTGCAAGCTCTCCAGGACAACATAGAATCTGGGGCTCTGTGCTTTCTTTCCTTCTGAACAAGTGTTACTGTTTTCTGCACAAAAGCGATTCTGCGAAGCAATGTGAACACTTCTGCTTCCCAGGCACAGAGAAGGTGCTAGCAAGGAATTCTCTGCCTGCCTTTCCCCAGTGCTCTGCAAGCTCTCCAGGACAACATAATATCTGGGGCTCTGTGCTTTCTTTCCTTCTGAACAAGTGTTACTGTTTTCTGCACAAAAGCAATTCTTGCGAAGCAATGTGAACACTTCTGCTTCCCAGGCACAGAGAAGGTGCTATCAGGGAATTCTCTGCCTGCCTTTCCCCAGTGCTCTGCAAGCTCTCCAGGACAACATAGAATATGGGGCTCTGTGCTTTCTTTCGTTCTGAACAAGTGTTACTGTTTTCTGCAGAAAAGCGATTCTTGCGAAGCAATGTGAACACTTCTGCTTCCCAGGCACAGAGAAGGTGCTAGCAGGGAATTCTCTGCCTGCCTTTCCCCAGTGCTCTGCAAGCTCTCCAGGACAACATAGAATCTGGGGCGCTGTGCTTTCTTTCCTTCTGAACAAGTGTTACTGTTTTCTGCACAAAAGCGATTCTGCGAAGCAATGTGAACAGGCACAGAGAAGGTGCTATCAGGGAATTCTCTGCCTGCCTTTCCCCAGTGCTCTGCAAGCTCTCCAGGACAACATAAAATCTGGGGCTCTGTGCTTTCTTTCCTTCTGAACAAGTGTTACTGTTTTCTGCACAAAAGCGATTCTGCGAAGCAATGTGAACAGGCACAGAGAAGGTGCTAGCAGGGAATTCTCTGCCTGCCTTTCCCCAGTGCTCTGCAAGCTCTCCAGGACAACATAAAATCTGGGGCTCTGTGCTTTCTTTCCTTCTGAACAAGTGTTACTGTTTTCTGCACAAAAGCGATTCTGCGAAGCAATGTGAACACTTCTGCTTCCCAGGCACAGAGAAGGTGCTAGCAGGGAATTCTCTGCCTACCTTTCCCCAGTGCTCTGCAAGCTCTCCAGGACAACATAGAATCTGGGGATCTGTGCTTTCTTTCGTTCTGAACAAGTGTTACTGTTTTCTGCACAAAAGCGATTCTGCGAAGCAATGTGAACAGGCACAGAGAAGGTGCTATCAGGGAATTCTCTGCCTGCCTTTCCCCAGTGCTCTGCAAGCTCTCCAGGACAACATAAAATCTGGGGTTCTGTGCTTTCTTTCCTTCTGAACAAGTGTTACTGTTTTCTGCACAAAAGCGATTCTTGCGAAGCAATGTGAACACTTCTGCTTCCCAGGCACAGAGAAGGTGCTAGCAGGGAATTCTCTGCCTGCCTTTCCCCAGTGCTCTGCAAGCTCTCCAGGACAACATAGAATATGGGGCTCTGTGCTTTCTTTCGTTCTGAACAAGTGTTACTGTTTTCTGCACAAAAGCGATTCTTGCGAAGCAATGTGAACACTTCTGCTTCCCAGGCACAGAGAAGGTGCTAGCAGGGAATTCTCTGCCTGCCTTTCCCCAGTGCTCTGCAAGCTCTCCAGGACAACATAGAATCTGGGGCTCTGTGCTTTCTTTCCTTCTGAACAAGTGTTACTGTTTTCTGCACAAAAGCGATTCTGCGAAGCAATGTGAACAGGCACAGAGAAGGTGCTATCAGGGAATTCTCTGCCTGCCTTTCCCCAGTGCTCTGCAAGCTCTCCAGGACAACATAAAATCTGGGGCTCTGTGCTTTCTTTCCTTCTGAACAAGTGTTACTGTTTTCTGCACAAAAGCGATTCTTGCGAAGCAATGTGAACACTTCTGCTTCCCAGGCACAGAGAAGGTGCTATCAGGGAATTCTCTGCCTGCCTTTCCCCAGTGCTCTGCAAGCTCTCCAGGACAACATAAAATCTGGGGCTCTGTGCTTTCTTTCCTTCTGAACAAGTGTTACTGTTTTCTGCACAAAAGCGATTCTGCGAAGCAATGTGAACAGGCACAGAGAAGGTGCTAGCAGGGAATTCTCTGCCTGCCTTTCCCCAGTGCTCTGCAAGCTCTCCAGGACAACATAGAATCTGGGGCTCTGTGCTTTCTTTCGTTCTGAACAACTGTTACTGTTTTCTGCACAAAAGCGATTCTTGCGAAGCAATGTGAACACATCTGCTTCCCAGGCACAGAGAAGGTGCTAGCAGGGAATTCTCTGCCTGCCTTTCCCCAGTGCTCTGCAAGCTCTCCAGGACAACATAGAATCTGGGGCGCTGTGCTTTCTTTCCTTCTGAACAAGTGTTACTGTTTTCTGCACAAAAGCGATTCTGCGAAGCAATGTGAACAGGCACAGAGAAGGTGCTATCAGGGAATTCTCTGCCTGCCTTTCCCCAGTGCTCTGCAAGCTCTCCAGGACAACATAAAATCTGGGGCTCTGTGCTTTCTTTCCTTCTGAACAAGTGTTACTGTTTTCTGCACAAAAGCGATTCTGCGAAGCAATGTGAACAGGCACAGAGAAGGTGCTAGCAGGGAATTCTCTGCCTGCCTTTCCCCAGTGCTCTGCAAGCTCTCCAGGACAACATAAAATCTGGGGCTCTGTGCTTTCTTTCCTTCTGAACAAGTGTTACTGTTTTCTGCACAAAAGCGATTCTGCGAAACAATGTGAACAGGCACAGAGAAGGTGCTATCAGGGAATTCTCTGCCTGCCTTTCCCCAGTGCTCTGCAAGCTCTCCAGGACAACATAAAATCTGGGGCTCTGTGCTTTCTTTCCTTCTGAACAAGTGTTACTGTTTTCTGCACAAAAGCGATTCTTGCGAAGCAATGTGAACACTTCTGCTTCCCAGGCACAGAGAAGGTGCTATCAGGGAATTCTCTGCCTGCCTTTCCCCAGTGCTCTGCAAGCTCTCCAGGACAACATAGAATCTGGGGCTCTGTGCTTTCTTTCCTTCTGAACAAGTGTTACTGTTTTCTGCACAAAAGCGATTCTGCGAAGCAATGTGAACAGGCACAGAGAAGGTGCTAGCAGGGAATTCTCTGCCTGCCTTTCCCCAGTGCTCTGCAAGCTCTCCAGGACAACATAGAATCTGGGGCTCTGTGCTTTCTTTCGTTCTGAACAAGTGTTACTGTTTTCTGCACAAAAGCGATTCTGCGAAGCAATGTGAACAGGCACAGAGAAGGTGCTATCAGGGAATTCTCTGCCTGCCTTTCCCCAGTGCTCTGCAAGCTCTCCAGGACAACATAGAATCTGGGGCTCTGTGCTTTCTTTCCTTCTGAACAAGTGTTACTGTTTTCTGCACAAAAGCGATTCTGCGAAGCAATGTGAACACTTCTGCTTCCCAGGCACAGAGAAGGTGCTAGCAAGGAATTCTCTGCCTGCCTTTCCCCAGTGCTCTGCAAGCTCTCCAGGACAACATAATATCTGGGGCTCTGTGCTTTCTTTCCTTCTGAACAAGTGTTACTGTTTTCTGCACAAAAGCAATTCTTGCGAAGCAATGTGAACACTTCTGCTTCCCAGGCACAGAGAAGGTGCTATCAGGGAATTCTCTGCCTGCCTTTCCCCAGTGCTCTGCAAGCTCTCCAGGACAACATAGAATATGGGGCTCTGTGCTTTCTTTCGTTCTGAACAAGTGTTACTGTTTTCTGCAGAAAAGCGATTCTTGCGAAGCAATGTGAACACTTCTGCTTCCCAGGCACAGAGAAGGTGCTAGCAGGGAATTCTCTGCCTGCCTTTCCCCAGTGCTCTGCAAGCTCTCCAGGACAACATAGAATCTGGGGCGCTGTGCTTTCTTTCCTTCTGAACAAGTGTTACTGTTTTCTGCACAAAAGCGATTCTGCGAAGCAATGTGAACAGGCACAGAGAAGGTGCTATCAGGGAATTCTCTGCCTGCCTTTCCCCAGTGCTCTGCAAGCTCTCCAGGACAACATAAAATCTGGGGCTCTGTGCTTTCTTTCCTTCTGAACAAGTGTTACTGTTTTCTGCACAAAAGCGATTCTGCGAAGCAATGTGAACAGGCACAGAGAAGGTGCTAGCAGGGAATTCTCTGCCTGCCTTTCCCCAGTGCTCTGCAAGCTCTCCAGGACAACATAAAATCTGGGGCTCTGTGCTTTCTTTCCTTCTGAACAAGTGTTACTGTTTTCTGCACAAAAGCGATTCTGCGAAGCAATGTGAACACTTCTGCTTCCCAGGCACAGAGAAGGTGCTAGCAGGGAATTCTCTGCCTACCTTTCCCCAGTGCTCTGCAAGCTCTCCAGGACAACATAGAATCTGGGGATCTGTGCTTTCTTTCGTTCTGAACAAGTGTTACTGTTTTCTGCACAAAAGCGATTCTGCGAAGCAATGTGAACAGGCACAGAGAAGGTGCTATCAGGGAATTCTCTGCCTGCCTTTCCCCAGTGCTCTGCAAGCTCTCCAGGACAACATAAAATCTGGGGTTCTGTGCTTTCTTTCCTTCTGAACAAGTGTTACTGTTTTCTGCACAAAAGCGATTCTTGCGAAGCAATGTGAACACTTCTGCTTCCCAGGCACAGAGAAGGTGCTAGCAGGGAATTCTCTGCCTGCCTTTCCCCAGTGCTCTGCAAGCTCTCCAGGACAACATAGAATATGGGGCTCTGTGCTTTCTTTCGTTCTGAACAAGTGTTACTGTTTTCTGCACAAAAGCGATTCTTGCGAAGCAATGTGAACACTTCTGCTTCCCAGGCACAGAGAAGGTGCTAGCAGGGAATTCTCTGCCTGCCTTTCCCCAGTGCTCTGCAAGCTCTCCAGGACAACATAGAATCTGGGGCTCTGTGCTTTCTTTCCTTCTGAACAAGTGTTACTGTTTTCTGCACAAAAGCGATTCTGCGAAGCAATGTGAACAGGCACAGAGAAGGTGCTATCAGGGAATTCTCTGCCTGCCTTTCCCCAGTGCTCTGCAAGCTCTCCAGGACAACATAAAATCTGGGGCTCTGTGCTTTCTTTCCTTCTGAACAAGTGTTACTGTTTTCTGCACAAAAGCGATTCTTGCGAAGCAATGTGAACACTTCTGCTTCCCAGGCACAGAGAAGGTGCTAGCAGGGAATTCTCTGCCTGCCTTTCCCCAGTGCTCTGCAAGCTCTCCAGGACAACATAAAATCTGGGGCTCTGTGCTTTCTTTCCTTCTGAACAAGTGTTACTGTTTTCTGCACAAAAGCGATTCTGCGAAGCAATGTGAACAGGCACAGAGAAGGTGCTAGCAGGGAATTCTCTGCCTGCCTTTCCCCAGTGCTCTGCAAGCTCTCCAGGACAACATAAAATCTGGGGCTCTGTGCTTTCTTTCCTTCCGAACAAGTGTTACTGTTTTCTGCACAAAAGCGATTCTGCGAAGCAATGTGAACACTTCTGCTTCCCAGGCACAGAGAAGGTGCTAGCAGGGAATTCTCTGCCTGCCTTTCCCCAGTGCTCTGCAAGCTCTCCAGGACAACATAGAATCTGGGGCTCTGTGCTTTCTTTCCTTCTGAACAAGTGTTACTGTTTTCTGCACAAAAGCGATTCTGCGAAGCAATGTGAACACTTCTGCTTCCCAGGCACAGAGAAGGTGCTAGCAGGGAATTCTCTGCCTGCCTTTCCCCAGTGCTCTGCAAGCTCTCCAGGACAACATAGAATCTGGGGCTCTGTGCTTTCTTTCGTTCTGAACAACTGTTACTGTTTTCTGCACAAAAGCGATTCTTGCGAAGCAATGTGAACACTTCTGCTTCCCAGGCACAGAGAAGGTGCTAGCAGGGAATTCTCTGCCTGCCTTTCCCCAGTGCTCTGCAAGCTCTCCAGGACAACATAGAATCTGGGGCGCTGTGCTTTCTTTCCTTCTGAACAAGTGTTACTGTTTTCTGCACAAAAGCGATTCTGCGAAGCAATGTGAACAGGCACAGAGAAGGTGCTATCAGGGAATTCTCTGCCTGCCTTTCCCCAGTGCTCTGCAAGCTCTCCAGGACAACATAGAATCTGGGGCTCTGTGCTTTCTTTCCTTCTGAACAAGTGTTACTGTTTTCTGCACAAAAGCGATTCTGCGAAGCAATGTGAACAGGCACAGAGAAGGTGCTAGCAGGGAATTCTCTGCCTGCCTTTCCCCAGTGCTCTGCAAGCTCTCCAGGACAACATAAAATCTGGGGCTCTGTGCTTTCTTTCCTTCTGAACAAGTGTTACTGTTTTCTGCACAAAAGCGATTCTGCGAAGCAATGTGAACACTTCTGCTTCCCAGGCACAGAGAAGGTGCTAGCAGGGAATTCTCTGCCTGCCTTTCCCCAGTGCTCTGCAAGCTCTCCAGGACAACATAGAATCTGGGGCTCTGTGCTTTCTTTCCTTCTGAACAAGTGTTACTGTTTTCTGCACAAAAGCGATTCTGCGAAGCAATGTGAACAGGCACAGAGAAGGTGCTAGCAGGGAATTCTCTGCCTGCCTTTCCCCAGTGCTCTGCAAGCTCTCCAGGACAACATAGAATCTGGGGCTCTGTGCTTTCTTTCGTTCTGAACAACTGTTACTGTTTTCTGCACAAAAGCGATTCTTGCGAAGCAATGTGAACACTTCTGCTTCCCAGGCACAGAGAAGGTGCTAGCAGGGAATTCTCTGCCTGACTTTCCCCAGTGCTCTGCAAGCTCTCCAGGACAACATAGAATCTGGGGCGCTGTGCTTTCTTTCCTTCTGAACAAGTGTTACTGTTTTCTGCACAAAAGCGATTCTGCGAAGCAATGTGAACAGGCACAGAGAAGGTGCTATCAGGGAATTCTCTGCCTGCCTTTCCCCAGTGCTCTGCAAGCTCTCCAGGACAACATAAAATCTGGGGCTCTGTGCTTTCTTTCCTTCTGAACAAGTGTTACTGTTTTCTGCACAAAAGCGATTCTGCGAAGCAATGTGAACAGGCACAGAGAAGGTGCTATCAGGGAATTCTCTGCCTGCCTTTCCCCAGTGCTCTGCAAGCTCTCCAGGACAACATAAAATCTGGGGCTCTGTGCTTTCTTTCCTTCTGAACAAGTGTTACTGTTTTCTGCACAAAAGCGATTCTTGCGAAGCAATGTGAACACTTCTGCTTCCCAGGCACAGAGAAGGTGCTAGCAGGGAATTTCTGCCTGCCTTTCCCCAGTGCTCTGCAAGCTCTCCAGGACAACATAAAATCTGGGGCTCTGTGCTTTCTTTCCTTCCGAACAAGTGTTACTGTTTTCTGCACAAAAGCGATTCTGCGAAGCAATGTGAACACTTCTGCTTCCCAGGCACAGAGAAGGTGCTAGCAGGGAATTCTCTGCCTGCCTTTCCCCAGTGCTCTGCAAGCTCTCCAGGACAACATAGAATCTGGGGCTCTGTGCTTTCTTTCCTTCTGAACAAGTGTTACTGTTTTCTGCACAAAAGCGATTCTGCGAAGCAATGTGAACACTTCTGCTTCCCAGGCACAGAGAAGGTGCTAGCAGGGAATTCTCTGCCTGCCTTTCCCCAGTGCTCTGCAAGCTCTCCAGGACAACATAGAATCTGGGGCTCTGTGCTTTCTTTCGTTCTGAACAACTGTTACTGTTTTCTGCACAAAAGCGATTCTTGCGAAGCAATGTGAACACTTCTGCTTCCCAGGCACAGAGAAGGTGCTAGCAGGGAATTCTCTGCCTGCCTTTCCCCAGTGCTCTGCAAGCTCTCCAGGACAACATAGAATCTGGGGCGCTGTGCTTTCTTTCCTTCTGAACAAGTGTTACTGTTTTCTGCACAAAAGCGATTCTGCGAAGCAATGTGAACACTTCTGCTTCCCAGGCACAGAGAAGGTGCTAGCAGGGAATTCTCTGCCTACCTTTCCCCAGTGCTCTGCAAGCTCTCCAGGACAACATAGAATCTGGGGCTCTGTGCTTTCTTTCGTTCTGAACAAGTGTTACTGTTTTCTGCACAAAAGCGATTCTGCGAAACAATGTGAACAGGCACAGAGAAGGTGCTATCAGGGAATTCTCTGCCTGCCTTTCCCCAGTGCTCTGCAAGCTCTCCAGGACAACATAAAATCTGGGGTTCTGTGCTTTCTTTCCTTCTGAACAAGTGTTACTGTTTTCTGCACAAAAGCGATTCTTGCGAAGCAATGTGAACACTTCTGCTTCCCAGACACAGAGAAGGTGCTAGCAGGGAATTCTCTGCCTGCCTTTCCCCAGTGCTCTGCAAGCTCTCCAGGACAACATAGAATATGGGGCTCTGTGCTTTCTTTCGTTCTGAACAAGTGTTACTGTTTTCTGCACAAAAGCGATTCTTGCGAAGCAATGTGAACACTTCTGCTTCCCAGGCACAGAGAAGGTGCTAGCAGGGAATTCTCTGCCTGCCTTTCCCCAGTGCTCTGCAAGCTCTCCAGGACAACATAGAATCTGGGGCTCTGTGCTTTCTTTCCTTCTGAACAAGTGTTACTGTTTTCTGCACAAAAGCGATTCTGCGAAGCAATGTGAACAGGCACAGAGAAGGTGCTATCAGGGAATTCTCTGCCTGCCTTTCCCCAGTGCTCTGCAAGCTCTCCAGGACAACATAGAATCTGGGGCTCTGTGCTTTCTTTCCTTCTGAACAAGTGTTACTGTTTTCTGCACAAAAGCGATTCTGCGAAGCAATGTGAACAGGCACAGAGAAGGTGCTAGCAGGGAATTCTCTGCCTGCCTTTCCCCAGTGCTCTGCAAGCTCTCCAGGACAACATAAAATCTGGGGCTCTGTGCTTTCTTTCCTTCTGAACAAGTGTTACTGTTTTCTGCACAAAAGCGATTCTGCGAAGCAATGTGAACACTTCTGCTTCCCAGGCACAGAGAAGGTGCTAGCAGGGAATTCTCTGCCTGCCTTTCCCCAGTGCTCTGCAAGCTCTCCAGGACAACATAGAATCTGGGGCTCTGTGCTTTCTTTCGTTCTGAACAACTGTTACTGTTTTCTGCACAAAAGCGATTCTTGCGAAGCAATGTGAACACTTCTGCTTCCCAGGCACAGAGAAGGTGCTAGCAGGGAATTCTCTGCCTGCCTTTCCCCAGTGCTCTGCAAGCTCTCCAGGACAACATAGAATCTGGGGCGCTGTGCTTTCTTTCCTTCTGAACAAGTGTTACTGTTTTCTGCACAAAAGCGATTCTGCGAAGCAATGTGAAGAGGCACAGAGAAGGTGCTAGCAGGGAATTCTCTGCCTGCCTTTCCCCAGTGCTCTGCAAGCTCTCCAGGACAACATAAAATCTGGGGCTCTGTGCTTTCTTTCCTTCTGAACAAGTGTTACTGTTTTCTGCACAAAAGCGATTCTGCGAAGCAATGTGAACAGGCACAGAGAAGGTGCTATCAGGGAATTCTCTGCCTGCCTTTCCCCAGTGCTCTGCAAGCTCTCCAGGACAACATAGAATCTGGGGCTCTGTGCTTTCTTTCCTTCTGAACAAGTGTTACTGTTTTCTGCACAAAAGCGATTCTGCGAAGCAATGTGAACAGGCACAGAGAAGGTGCTAGCAGGGAATTCTCTGCCTGCCTTTCCCCAGTGCTCTGCAAGCTCTCCAGGACAACATAAAATCTGGGGCTCTGTGCTTTCTTTCCTTCTGAACAAGTGTTACTGTTTTCTGCACAAAAGCGATTCTGCGAAGCAATGTGAACACTTCTGCTTCCCAGGCACAGAGAAGGTGCTAGCAGGGAATTCTCTGCCTGCCTTTCCCCAGTGCTCTGCAAGCTCTCCAGGACAACATAGAATCTGGGGCTCTGTGCTTTCTTTCCTTCTGAACAAGTGTTACTGTTTTCTGCACAAAAGCGATTCTGCGAAGCAATGTGAACAGGCACAGAGAAGGTGCTAGCAGGGAATTCTCTGCCTGCCTTTCCCCAGTGCTCTGCAAGCTCTCCAGGACAACATAGAATCTGGGGCTCTGTGCTTTCTTTCGTTCTGAACAACTGTTACTGTTTTCTGCACAAAAGCGATTCTTGCGAAGCAATGTGAACACTTCTGCTTCCCAGGCACAGAGAAGGTGCTAGCAGGGAATTCTCTGCCTGACTTTCCCCAGTGCTCTGCAAGCTCTCCAGGACAACATAGAATCTGGGGCGCTGTGCTTTCTTTCCTTCTGAACAAGTGTTACTGTTTTCTGCACAAAAGCGATTCTGCGAAGCAATGTGAACAGGCACAGAGAAGGTGCTATCAGGGAATTCTCTGCCTGCCTTTCCCCAGTGCTCTGCAAGCTCTCCAGGACAACATAAAATCTGGGGCTCTGTGCTTTCTTTCCTTCTGAACAAGTGTTACTGTTTTCTGCACAAAAGCGATTCTGCGAAGCAATGTGAACAGGCACAGAGAAGGTGCTATCAGGGAATTCTCTGCCTGCCTTTCCCCAGTGCTCTGCAAGCTCTCCAGGACAACATAAAATCTGGGGCTCTGTGCTTTCTTTCCTTCTGAACAAGTGTTACTGTTTTCTGCACAAAAGCGATTCTTGCGAAGCAATGTGAACACTTCTGCTTCCCAGGCACAGAGAAGGTGCTAGCAGGGAATTTCTGCCTGCCTTTCCCCAGTGCTCTGCAAGCTCTCCAGGACAACATAAAATCTGGGGCTCTGTGCTTTCTTTCCTTCTGAACAAGTGTTACTGTTTTCTGCACAAAAGCGATTCTGCGAAGCAATGTGAACAGGCACAGAGAAGGTGCTAGCAGGGAATTCTCTGCCTGCCTTTCCCCAGTGCTCTGCAAGCTCTCCAGGACAACATAAAATCTGGGGCTCTGTGCTTTCTTTCCTTCCGAACAAGTGTTACTGTTTTCTGCACAAAAGCGATTCTGCGAAGCAATGTGAACACTTCTGCTTCCCAGGCACAGAGAAGGTGCTAGCAGGGAATTCTCTGCCTGCCTTTCCCCAGTGCTCTGCAAGCTCTCCAGGACAACATAGAATCTGGGGCTCTGTGCTTTCTTTCCTTCTGAACAAGTGTTACTGTTTTCTGCACAAAAGCGATTCTGCGAAGCAATGTGAACACTTCTGCTTCCCAGGCACAGAGAAGGTGCTAGCAGGGAATTCTCTGCCTGCCTTTCCCCAGTGCTCTGCAAGCTCTCCAGGACAACATAGAATCTGGGGCTCTGTGCTTTCTTTCGTTCTGAACAACTGTTACTGTTTTCTGCACAAAAGCGATTCTTGCGAAGCAATGTGAACACTTCTGCTTCCCAGGCACAGAGAAGGTGCTAGCAGGGAATTCTCTGCCTGCCTTTCCCCAGTGCTCTGCAAGCTCTCCAGGACAACATAGAATCTGGGGCGCTGTGCTTTCTTTCCTTCTGAACAAGTGTTACTGTTTTCTGCACAAAAGCGATTCTGCGAAGCAATGTGAACACTTCTGCTTCCCAGGCACAGAGAAGGTGCTAGCAGGGAATTCTCTGCCTACCTTTCCCCAGTGCTCTGCAAGCTCTCCAGGACAACATAGAATCTGGGGCTCTGTGCTTTCTTTCGTTCTGAACAAGTGTTACTGTTTTCTGCACAAAAGCGATTCTGCGAAACAATGTGAACAGGCACAGAGAAGGTGCTATCAGGGAATTCTCTGCCTGCCTTTCCCCAGTGCTCTGCAAGCTCTCCAGGACAACATAAAATCTGGGGTTCTGTGCTTTCTTTCCTTCTGAACAAGTGTTACTGTTTTCTGCACAAAAGCGATTCTTGCGAAGCAATGTGAACACTTCTGCTTCCCAGACACAGAGAAGGTGCTAGCAGGGAATTCTCTGCCTGCCTTTCCCCAGTGCTCTGCAAGCTCTCCAGGACAACATAGAATATGGGGCTCTGTGCTTTCTTTCGTTCTGAACAAGTGTTACTGTTTTCTGCACAAAAGCGATTCTTGCGAAGCAATGTGAACACTTCTGCTTCCCAGGCACAGAGAAGGTGCTAGCAGGGAATTCTCTGCCTGCCTTTCCCCAGTGCTCTGCAAGCTCTCCAGGACAACATAGAATCTGGGGCTCTGTGCTTTCTTTCCTTCTGAACAAGTGTTACTGTTTTCTGCACAAAAGCGATTCTGCGAAGCAATGTGAACAGGCACAGAGAAGGTGCTATCAGGGAATTCTCTGCCTGCCTTTCCCCAGTGCTCTGCAAGCTCTCCAGGACAACATAGAATCTGGGGCTCTGTGCTTTCTTTCCTTCTGAACAAGTGTTACTGTTTTCTGCACAAAAGCGATTCTGCGAAGCAATGTGAACAGGCACAGAGAAGGTGCTATCAGGGAATTCTCTGCCTGCCTTTCCCCAGTGCTCTGCAAGCTCTCCAGGACAACATAAAATCTGGGGCTCTGTGCTTTCTTTCCTTCTGAACAAGTGTTACTGTTTTCTGCACAAAAGCGATTCTTGCGAAGCAATGTGAACACTTCTGCTTCCCAGGCACAGAGAAGGTGCTAGCAGGGAATTTCTGCCTGCCTTTCCCCAGTGCTCTGCAAGCTCTCCAGGACAACATAAAATCTGGGGCTCTGTGCTTTCTTTCCTTCCGAACAAGTGTTACTGTTTTCTGCACAAAAGCGATTCTGCGAAGCAATGTGAACACTTCTGCTTCCCAGGCACAGAGAAGGTGCTAGCAGGGAATTCTCTGCCTGCCTTTCCCCAGTGCTCTGCAAGCTCTCCAGGACAACATAGAATCTGGGGCTCTGTGCTTTCTTTCCTTCTGAACAAGTGTTACTGTTTTCTGCACAAAAGCGATTCTGCGAAGCAATGTGAACACTTCTGCTTCCCAGGCACAGAGAAGGTGCTAGCAGGGAATTCTCTGCCTGCCTTTCCCCAGTGCTCTGCAAGCTCTCCAGGACAACATAGAATCTGGGGCTCTGTGCTTTCTTTCGTTCTGAACAACTGTTACTGTTTTCTGCACAAAAGCGATTCTTGCGAAGCAATGTGAACACTTCTGCTTCCCAGGCACAGAGAAGGTGCTAGCAGGGAATTCTCTGCCTGCCTTTCCCCAGTGCTCTGCAAGCTCTCCAGGACAACATAGAATCTGGGGCGCTGTGCTTTCTTTCCTTCTGAACAAGTGTTACTGTTTTCTGCACAAAAGCGATTCTGCGAAGCAATGTGAACACTTCTGCTTCCCAGGCACAGAGAAGGTGCTAGCAGGGAATTCTCTGCCTACCTTTCCCCAGTGCTCTGCAAGCTCTCCAGGACAACATAGAATCTGGGGCTCTGTGCTTTCTTTCGTTCTGAACAAGTGTTACTGTTTTCTGCACAAAAGCGATTCTGCGAAACAATGTGAACAGGCACAGAGAAGGTGCTATCAGGGAATTCTCTGCCTGCCTTTCCCCAGTGCTCTGCAAGCTCTCCAGGACAACATAAAATCTGGGGTTCTGTGCTTTCTTTCCTTCTGAACAAGTGTTACTGTTTTCTGCACAAAAGCGATTCTTGCGAAGCAATGTGAACACTTCTGCTTCCCAGACACAGAGAAGGTGCTAGCAGGGAATTCTCTGCCTGCCTTTCCCCAGTGCTCTGCAAGCTCTCCAGGACAACATAGAATATGGGGCTCTGTGCTTTCTTTCGTTCTGAACAAGTGTTACTGTTTTCTGCACAAAAGCGATTCTTGCGAAGCAATGTGAACACTTCTGCTTCCCAGGCACAGAGAAGGTGCTAGCAGGGAATTCTCTGCCTGCCTTTCCCCAGTGCTCTGCAAGCTCTCCAGGACAACATAGAATCTGGGGCTCTGTGCTTTCTTTCCTTCTGAACAAGTGTTACTGTTTTCTGCACAAAAGCGATTCTGCGAAGCAATGTGAACAGGCACAGAGAAGGTGCTATCAGGGAATTCTCTGCCTGCCTTTCCCCAGTGCTCTGCAAGCTCTCCAGGACAACATAGAATCTGGGGCTCTGTGCTTTCTTTCCTTCTGAACAAGTGTTACTGTTTTCTGCACAAAAGCGATTCTGCGAAGCAATGTGAACAGGCACAGAGAAGGTGCTAGCAGGGAATTCTCTGCCTGCCTTTCCCCAGTGCTCTGCAAGCTCTCCAGGACAACATAAAATCTGGGGCTCTGTGCTTTCTTTCCTTCTGAACAAGTGTTACTGTTTTCTGCACAAAAGCGATTCTGCGAAGCAATGTGAACACTTCTGCTTCCCAGGCACAGAGAAGGTGCTAGCAGGGAATTCTCTGCCTGCCTTTCCCCAGTGCTCTGCAAGCTCTCCAGGACAACATAGAATCTGGGGCTCTGTGCTTTCTTTCGTTCTGAACAACTGTTACTGTTTTCTGCACAAAAGCGATTCTTGCGAAGCAATGTGAACACTTCTGCTTCCCAGGCACAGAGAAGGTGCTAGCAGGGAATTCTCTGCCTGCCTTTCCCCAGTGCTCTGCAAGCTCTCCAGGACAACATAGAATCTGGGGCGCTGTGCTTTCTTTCCTTCTGAACAAGTGTTACTGTTTTCTGCACAAAAGCGATTCTGCGAAGCAATGTGAACAGGCACAGAGAAGGTGCTAGCAGGGAATTCTCTGCCTGCCTTTCCCCAGTGCTCTGCAAGCTCTCCAGGACAACATAAAATCTGGGGCTCTGTGCTTTCTTTCCTTCTGAACAAGTGTTACTGTTTTCTGCACAAAAGCGATTCTGCGAAGCAATGTGAACAGGCACAGAGAAGGTGCTATCAGGGAATTCTCTGCCTGCCTTTCCCCAGTGCTCTGCAAGCTCTCCAGGACAACATAGAATCTGGGGCTCTGTGCTTTCTTTCCTTCTGAACAAGTGTTACTGTTTTCTGCACAAAAGCGATTCTGCGAAGCAATGTGAACAGGCACAGAGAAGGTGCTAGCAGGGAATTCTCTGCCTGCCTTTCCCCAGTGCTCTGCAAGCTCTCCAGGACAACATAAAATCTGGGGCTCTGTGCTTTCTTTCCTTCTGAACAAGTGTTACTGTTTTCTGCACAAAAGCGATTCTGCGAAGCAATGTGAACACTTCTGCTTCCCAGGCACAGAGAAGGTGCTAGCAGGGAATTCTCTGCCTGCCTTTCCCCAGTGCTCTGCAAGCTCTCCAGGACAACATAGAATCTGGGGCTCTGTGCTTTCTTTCCTTCTGAACAAGTGTTACTGTTTTCTGCACAAAAGCGATTCTGCGAAGCAATGTGAACAGGCACAGAGAAGGTGCTAGCAGGGAATTCTCTGCCTGCCTTTCCCCAGTGCTCTGCAAGCTCTCCAGGACAACATAGAATCTGGGGCTCTGTGCTTTCTTTCGTTCTGAACAACTGTTACTGTTTTCTGCACAAAAGCGATTCTTGCGAAGCAATGTGAACACTTCTGCTTCCCAGGCACAGAGAAGGTGCTAGCAGGGAATTCTCTGCCTGACTTTCCCCAGTGCTCTGCAAGCTCTCCAGGACAACATAGAATCTGGGGCGCTGTGCTTTCTTTCCTTCTGAACAAGTGTTACTGTTTTCTGCACAAAAGCGATTCTGCGAAGCAATGTGAACAGGCACAGAGAAGGTGCTATCAGGGAATTCTCTGCCTGCCTTTCCCCAGTGCTCTGCAAGCTCTCCAGGACAACATAAAATCTGGGGCTCTGTGCTTTCTTTCCTTCTGAACAAGTGTTACTGTTTTCTGCACAAAAGCGATTCTGCGAAGCAATGTGAACAGGCACAGAGAAGGTGCTATCAGGGAATTCTCTGCCTGCCTTTCCCCAGTGCTCTGCAAGCTCTCCAGGACAACATAAAATCTGGGGCTCTGTGCTTTCTTTCCTTCTGAACAAGTGTTACTGTTTTCTGCACAAAAGCGATTCTTGCGAAGCAATGTGAACACTTCTGCTTCCCAGGCACAGAGAAGGTGCTAGCAGGGAATTTCTGCCTGCCTTTCCCCAGTGCTCTGCAAGCTCTCCAGGACAACATAAAATCTGGGGCTCTGTGCTTTCTTTCCTTCCGAACAAGTGTTACTGTTTTCTGCACAAAAGCGATTCTGCGAAGCAATGTGAACACTTCTGCTTCCCAGGCACAGAGAAGGTGCTAGCAGGGAATTCTCTGCCTGCCTTTCCCCAGTGCTCTGCAAGCTCTCCAGGACAACATAGAATCTGGGGCTCTGTGCTTTCTTTCCTTCTGAACAAGTGTTACTGTTTTCTGCACAAAAGCGATTCTGCGAAGCAATGTGAACACTTCTGCTTCCCAGGCACAGAGAAGGTGCTAGCAGGGAATTCTCTGCCTGCCTTTCCCCAGTGCTCTGCAAGCTCTCCAGGACAACATAGAATCTGGGGCTCTGTGCTTTCTTTCGTTCTGAACAACTGTTACTGTTTTCTGCACAAAAGCGATTCTTGCGAAGCAATGTGAACACTTCTGCTTCCCAGGCACAGAGAAGGTGCTAGCAGGGAATTCTCTGCCTGCCTTTCCCCAGTGCTCTGCAAGCTCTCCAGGACAACATAGAATCTGGGGCGCTGTGCTTTCTTTCCTTCTGAACAAGTGTTACTGTTTTCTGCACAAAAGCGATTCTGCGAAGCAATGTGAACACTTCTGCTTCCCAGGCACAGAGAAGGTGCTAGCAGGGAATTCTCTGCCTACCTTTCCCCAGTGCTCTGCAAGCTCTCCAGGACAACATAGAATCTGGGGCTCTGTGCTTTCTTTCGTTCTGAACAAGTGTTACTGTTTTCTGCACAAAAGCGATTCTGCGAAACAATGTGAACAGGCACAGAGAAGGTGCTATCAGGGAATTCTCTGCCTGCCTTTCCCCAGTGCTCTGCAAGCTCTCCAGGACAACATAAAATCTGGGGTTCTGTGCTTTCTTTCCTTCTGAACAAGTGTTACTGTTTTCTGCACAAAAGCGATTCTTGCGAAGCAATGTGAACACTTCTGCTTCCCAGACACAGAGAAGGTGCTAGCAGGGAATTCTCTGCCTGCCTTTCCCCAGTGCTCTGCAAGCTCTCCAGGACAACATAGAATATGGGGCTCTGTGCTTTCTTTCGTTCTGAACAAGTGTTACTGTTTTCTGCACAAAAGCGATTCTTGCGAAGCAATGTGAACACTTCTGCTTCCCAGGCACAGAGAAGGTGCTAGCAGGGAATTCTCTGCCTGCCTTTCCCCAGTGCTCTGCAAGCTCTCCAGGACAACATAGAATCTGGGGCTCTGTGCTTTCTTTCCTTCTGAACAAGTGTTACTGTTTTCTGCACAAAAGCGATTCTGCGAAGCAATGTGAACAGGCACAGAGAAGGTGCTATCAGGGAATTCTCTGCCTGCCTTTCCCCAGTGCTCTGCAAGCTCTCCAGGACAACATAGAATCTGGGGCTCTGTGCTTTCTTTCCTTCTGAACAAGTGTTACTGTTTTCTGCACAAAAGCGATTCTGCGAAGCAATGTGAACAGGCACAGAGAAGGTGCTAGCAGGGAATTCTCTGCCTGCCTTTCCCCAGTGCTCTGCAAGCTCTCCAGGACAACATAAAATCTGGGGCTCTGTGCTTTCTTTCCTTCTGAACAAGTGTTACTGTTTTCTGCACAAAAGCGATTCTGCGAAGCAATGTGAACACTTCTGCTTCCCAGGCACAGAGAAGGTGCTAGCAGGGAATTCTCTGCCTGCCTTTCCCCAGTGCTCTGCAAGCTCTCCAGGACAACATAGAATCTGGGGCTCTGTGCTTTCTTTCGTTCTGAACAACTGTTACTGTTTTCTGCACAAAAGCGATTCTTGCGAAGCAATGTGAACACTTCTGCTTCCCAGGCACAGAGAAGGTGCTAGCAGGGAATTCTCTGCCTGCCTTTCCCCAGTGCTCTGCAAGCTCTCCAGGACAACATAGAATCTGGGGCGCTGTGCTTTCTTTCCTTCTGAACAAGTGTTACTGTTTTCTGCACAAAAGCGATTCTGCGAAGCAATGTGAACAGGCACAGAGAAGGTGCTAGCAGGGAATTCTCTGCCTGCCTTTCCCCAGTGCTCTGCAAGCTCTCCAGGACAACATAAAATCTGGGGCTCTGTGCTTTCTTTCCTTCTGAACAAGTGTTACTGTTTTCTGCACAAAAGCGATTCTGCGAAGCAATGTGAACACTTCTGCTTCCCAGGCACAGAGAAGGTGCTAGCAGGGAATTCTCTGCCTGCCTTTCCCCAGTGCTCTGCAAGCTCTCCAGGACAACATAGAATCTGGGGCTCTGTGCTTTCTTTCCTTCTGAACAAGTGTTACTGTTTTCTGCACAAAAGCGATTCTGCGAAGCAATGTGAACAGGCACAGAGAAGGTGCTAGCAGGGAATTCTCTGCCTGCCTTTCCCCAGTGCTCTGCAAGCTCTCCAGGACAACATAGAATCTGGGGCTCTGTGCTTTCTTTCGTTCTGAACAACTGTTACTGTTTTCTGCACAAAAGCGATTCTTGCGAAGCAATGTGAACACTTCTGCTTCCCAGGCACAGAGAAGGTGCTAGCAGGGAATTCTCTGCCTGACTTTCCCCAGTGCTCTGCAAGCTCTCCAGGACAACATAGAATCTGGGGCGCTGTGCTTTCTTTCCTTCTGAACAAGTGTTACTGTTTTCTGCACAAAAGCGATTCTGCGAAGCAATGTGAACAGGCACAGAGAAGGTGCTATCAGGGAATTCTCTGCCTGCCTTTCCCCAGTGCTCTGCAAGCTCTCCAGGACAACATAAAATCTGGGGCTCTGTGCTTTCTTTCCTTCTGAACAAGTGTTACTGTTTTCTGCACAAAAGCGATTCTGCGAAGCAATGTGAACAGGCACAGAGAAGGTGCTATCAGGGAATTCTCTGCCTGCCTTTCCCCAGTGCTCTGCAAGCTCTCCAGGACAACATAAAATCTGGGGCTCTGTGCTTTCTTTCCTTCTGAACAAGTGTTACTGTTTTCTGCACAAAAGCGATTCTTGCGAAGCAATGTGAACACTTCTGCTTCCCAGGCACAGAGAAGGTGCTAGCAGGGAATTCTCTGCCTGCCTTTCCCCAGTGCTCTGCAAGCTCTCCAGGACAACATAAAATCTGGGGCTCTGTGCTTTCTTTCCTTCTGAACAAGTGTTACTGTTTTCTGCACAAAAGCGATTCTGCGAAGCAATGTGAACAGGCACAGAGAAGGTGCTAGCAGGGAATTCTCTGCCTGCCTTTCCCCAGTGCTCTGCAAGCTCTCCAGGACAACATAAAATCTGGGGCTCTGTGCTTTCTTTCCTTCCGAACAAGTGTTACTGTTTTCTGCACAAAAGCGATTCTGCGAAGCAATGTGAACACTTCTGCTTCCCAGGCACAGAGAAGGTGCTAGCAGGGAATTCTCTGCCTGCCTTTCCCCAGTGCTCTGCAAGCTCTCCAGGACAACATAGAATCTGGGGCTCTGTGCTTTCTTTCGTTCTGAACAACTGTTACTGTTTTCTGCACAAAAGCGATTCTTGCGAAGCAATGTGAACACTTCTGCTTCCCAGGCACAGAGAAGGTGCTAGCAGGGAATTCTCTGCCTGCCTTTCCCCAGTGCTCTGCAAGCTCTCCAGGACAACATAGAATCTGGGGCGCTGTGCTTTCTTTCCTTCTGAACAAGTGTTACTGTTTTCTGCACAAAAGCGATTCTGCGAAGCAATGTGAACACTTCTGCTTCCCAGGCACAGAGAAGGTGCTAGCAGGGAATTCTCTGCCTACCTTTCCCCAGTGCTCTGCAAGCTCTCCAGGACAACATAGAATCTGGGGCTCTGTGCTTTCTTTCGTTCTGAACAAGTGTTACTGTTTTCTGCACAAAAGCGATTCTGCGAAACAATGTGAACAGGCACAGAGAAGGTGCTATCAGGGAATTCTCTGCCTGCCTTTCCCCAGTGCTCTGCAAGCTCTCCAGGACAACATAAAATCTGGGGTTCTGTGCTTTCTTTCCTTCTGAACAAGTGTTACTGTTTTCTGCACAAAAGCGATTCTTGCGAAGCAATGTGAACACTTCTGCTTCCCAGACACAGAGAAGGTGCTAGCAGGGAATTCTCTGCCTGCCTTTCCCCAGTGCTCTGCAAGCTCTCCAGGACAACATAGAATCTGGGGCTCTGTGCTTTCTTTCCTTCTGAACAAGTGTTACTGTTTTCTGCACAAAAGCGATTCTTGCGAAGCAATGTGAACACTTCTGCTTCCCAGGCACAGAGAAGGTGCTAGCAGGGAATTCTCTGCCTGCCTTTCCCCAGTGCTCTGCAAGCTCTCCAGGACAACATAGAATCTGGGGCTCTGTGCTTTCTTTCCTTCTGAACAAGTGTTACTGTTTTCTGCACAAAAGCGATTCTGCGAAGCAATGTGAACAGGCACAGAGAAGGTGCTATCAGGGAATTCTCTGCCTGCCTTTCCCCAGTGCTCTGCAAGCTCTCCAGGACAACATAGAATCTGGGGCTCTGTGCTTTCTTTCCTTCTGAACAAGTGTTACTGTTTTCTGCACAAAAGCGATTCTGCGAAGCAATGTGAACAGGCACAGAGAAGGTGCTAGCAGGGAATTCTCTGCCTGCCTTTCCCCAGTGCTCTGCAAGCTCTCCAGGACAACATAAAATCTGGGGCTCTGTGCTTTCTTTCCTTCTGAACAAGTGTTACTGTTTTCTGCACAAAAGCGATTCTGCGAAGCAATGTGAACACTTCTGCTTCCCAGGCACAGAGAAGGTGCTAGCAGGGAATTCTCTGCCTGCCTTTCCCCAGTGCTCTGCAAGCTCTCCAGGACAACATAGAATCTGGGGCTCTGTGCTTTCTTTCGTTCTGAACAACTGTTACTGTTTTCTGCACAAAAGCGATTCTTGCGAAGCAATGTGAACACTTCTGCTTCCCAGGCACAGAGAAGGTGCTAGCAGGGAATTCTCTGCCTGCCTTTCCCCAGTGCTCTGCAAGCTCTCCAGGACAACATAGAATCTGGGGCGCTGTGCTTTCTTTCCTTCTGAACAAGTGTTACTGTTTTCTGCACAAAAGCGATTCAGCGAAGCAATGTGAAGAGGCACAGAGAAGGTGCTAGCAGGGAATTCTCTGCCTGCCTTTCCCCAGTGCTCTGCAAGCTCTCCAGGACAACATAAAATCTGGGGCTCTGTGCTTTCTTTCCTTCTGAACAAGTGTTACTGTTTTCTGCACAAAAGCGATTCTGCGAAGCAATGTGAACAGGCACAGAGAAGGTGCTAGCAGGGAATTCTCTGCCTGCCTTTCCCCAGTGCTCTGCAAGCTCTCCAGGACAACATAAAATCTGGGGCTCTGTGCTTTCTTTCCTTCTGAACAAGTGTTACTGTTTTCTGCACAAAAGCGATTCTTGCGAAGCAATGTGAACACTTCTGCTTCCCAGGCACAGAGAAGGTGCTATCAGGGAATTCTCTGCCTGCCTTTCCCCAGTGCTCTGCAAGCTCTCCAGGACAACATAGAATCTGGGGCTCTGTGCTTTCTTTCCTTCTGAACAAGTGTTACTGTTTTCTGCACAAAAGCGATTCTGCGAAGCAATGTGAACAGGCACAGAGAAGGTGCTATCAGGGAATTCTCTGCCTGCCTTTCCCCAGTGCTCTGCAAGCTCTCCAGGACAACATAGAATCTGGGGCTCTGTGCTTTCTTTCGTTCTGAACAAGTGTTACTGTTTTCTGCACAAAAGCGATTCTGCGAAGCAATGTGAACACTTCTGCTTCCCAGGCACAGAGAAGGTGCTAGCAGGGAATTCTCTGCCTGCCTTTCCCCAGTGCTCTGCAAGCTCTCCAGGACAACATAGAATATGGGGCTCTGTGCTTTCTTTCGTTCTGAACAAGTGTTACTGTTTTCTGCACAAAAGCGATTCTGCGAAGCAATGTGAACACTTCTGCTTCCCAGGCACAGAGAAGGTGCTAGCAGGGAATTCTCTGCCTACCTTTCCCCAGTGCTCTGCAAGCTCTCCAGGACAACATAGAATCTGGGGATCTGTGCTTTCTTTCGTTCTGAACAAGTGTTACTGTTTTCTGCACAAAAGCGATTCTGCGAAGCAATGTGAACAGGCACAGAGAAGGGGCTATCAGGGAATTCTCTGCCTGCCTTTCCCCAGTGCTCTGCAAGCTCTCCAGGACAACATAAAATCTGGGGTTCTGTGCTTTCTTTCGTTCTGAACAAGTGTTACTGTTTTCTGCACAAAAGCGATTCTTGCGAAGCAATGTGAACACTTCTGCTTCCCAGGCACAGAGAAGGTGCTAGCAGGGAATTCTCTGCCTGCCTTTCCCCAGTGCTCTGCAAGCTCTCCAGGACAACATAGAATATGGGGCTCTGTGCTTTCTTTCGTTCTGAACAAGTGTTACTGTTTTCTGCACAAAAGCGATTCTTGCGAAGCAATGTGAACACTTCTGCTTCCCAGGCACAGAGAAGGTGCTAGCAGGGAATTCTCTGCCTGCCTTTCCCCAGTGCTCTGCAAGCTCTCCAGGACAACATAGAATCTGGGGCTCTGTGCTTTCTTTCGTTCTGAACAACTGTTACTGTTTTCTGCACAAAAGCGATTCTGCGAAGCAATGTGAACAGGCACAGAGAAGGTGCTATCAGGGAATTCTCTGCCTGCCTTTCCCCAGTGCTCTGCAAGCTCTCCAGGACAACATAAAATCTGGGGCTCTGTGCTTTCTTTCCTTCTGAACAAGTGTTACTGTTTTCTGCACAAAAGCGATTCTGCGAAGCAATGTGAACAGGCACAGAGAAGGTGCTAGCAGGGAATTCTCTGCCTGCCTTTCCCCAGTGCTCTGCAAGCTCTCCAGGACAACATAGAATCTGGGGCTCTGTGCTTTCTTTCGTTCTGAACAACTGTTACTGTTTTCTGCACAAAAGCGATTCTTGCGAAGCAATGTGAACACTTCTGCTTCCCAGGCACAGAGAAGGTGCTATCAGGGAATTCTCTGCCTGCCTTTCCCCAGTGCTCTGCAAGCTCTCCAGGACAACATAGAATCTGGGGCGCTGTGCTTTCTTTCCTTCTGAACAAGTGTTACTGTTTTCTGCACAAAAGCGATTCTGCGAAGCAATGTGAACAGGCACAGAGAAGGTGCTATCAGGGAATTCTCTGCCTGCCTTTCCCCAGTGCTCTGCAAGCTCTCCAGGACAACATAAAATCTGGGGCTCTGTGCTTTCTTTCCTTCTGAACAAGTGTTACTGTTTTCTGCACAAAAGCGATTCTGCGAAGCAATGTGAACAGGCACAGAGAAGGTGCTAGCAGGGAATTCTCTGCCTGCCTTTCCCCAGTGCTCTGCAAGCTCTCCAGGACAACATAAAATCTGGGGCTCTGTGCTTTCTTTCCTTCTGAACAAGTGTTACTGTTTTCTGCACAAAAGCGATTCTGCGAAACAATGTGAACAGGCACAGAGAAGGTGCTATCAGGGAATTCTCTGCCTGCCTTTCCCCAGTGCTCTGCAAGCTCTCCAGGACAACATAAAATCTGGGGCTCTGTGCTTTCTTTCCTTCTGAACAAGTGTTACTGTTTTCTGCACAAAAGCGATTCTTGCGAAGCAATGTGAACACTTCTGCTTCCCAGGCACAGAGAAGGTGCTATCAGGGAATTCTCTGCCTGCCTTTCCCCAGTGCTCTGCAAGCTCTCCAAGACAACATAGAATCTGGGGCTCTGTGCTTTCTTTCCTTCTGAACAAGTGTTACTGTTTTCTGCACAAAAGCGATTCTGCGAAGCAATGTGAACAGGCACAGAGAAGGTGCTAGCAGGGAATTCTCTGCCTGCCTTTCCCCAGTGCTCTGCAAGCTCTCCAGGACAACATAGAATCTGGGGCTCTGTGCTTTCTTTCGTTCTGAACAAGTGTTACTGTTTTCTGCACAAAAGCGATTCTGCGAAGCAATGTGAACAGGCACAGAGAAGGTGCTATCAGGGAATTCTCTGCCTGCCTTTCCCCAGTGCTCTGCAAGCTCTCCAGGACAACATAGAATCTGGGGCTCTGTGCTTTCTTTCCTTCTGAACAAGTGTTACTGTTTTCTGCACAAAAGCGATTCTGCGAAGCAATGTGAACACTTCTGCTTCCCAGGCACAGAGAAGGTGCTAGCAAGGAATTCTCTGCCTGCCTTTCCCCAGTGCTCTGCAAGCTCTCCAGGACAACATAAAATCTGGGGCTCTGTGCTTTCTTTCCTTCTGAACAAGTGTTACTGTTTTCTGCACAAAAGCGATTCTGCGAAGCAATGTGAACAGGCACAGAGAAGGTGCTAGCAGGGAATTCTCTGCCTGCCTTTCCCCAGTGCTCTGCAAGCTCTCCAGGACAACATAAAATCTGGGGCTCTGTGCTTTCTTTCCTTCTGAACAAGTGTTACTGTTTTCTGCACAAAAGCGATTCTGCGAAGCAATGTGAACACTTCTGTTTCCCAGGCACAGAGAAGGTGCTAGCAGGGAATTCTCTGCCTGCCTTTCCCCAGTGCTCTGCAAGCTCTCCAGGACAACATAAAATCTGGGGATCTGTGCTTTCTTTCGTTCTGAACAAGTGTTACTGTTTTCTGCACAAAAGCGATTCTGCGAAGCAATGTGAACAGGCACAGAGAAGGTGCTATCAGGGAATTCTCTGCCTGCCTTTCCCCAGTGCTCTGCAAGCTCTCCAGGACAACATAAAATCTGGGGTTCTGTGCTTTCTTTCCTTCTGAACAAGTGTTACTGTTTTCTGCACAAAAGCGATTCTTGCGAAGCAATGTGAACACTTCTGCTTCCCAGGCACAGAGAAGGTGCTAGCAGGGAATTCTCTGCCTGCCTTTCCCCAGTGCTCTGCAAGCTCTCCAGGACAACATAGAATATGGGGCTCTGTGCTTTCTTTCGTTCTGAACAAGTGTTACTGTTTTCTGCACAAAAGCGATTCTTGCGAAGCAATGTGAACACTTCTGCTTCCCAGGCACAGAGAAGGTGCTAGCAGGGAATTCTCTGCCTGCCTTTCCCCAGTGCTCTGCAAGCTCTCCAGGACAACATAGAATCTGGGGCTCTGTGCTTTCTTTCCTTCTGAACAAGTGTTACTGTTTTCTGCACAAAAGCGATTCTGCGAAGCAATGTGAACAGGCACAGAGAAGGTGCTATCAGGGAATTCTCTGCCTGCCTTTCCCCAGTGCTCTGCAAGCTCTCCAGGACAACATAAAATCTGGGGCTCTGTGCTTTCTTTCCTTCTGAACAAGTGTTACTGTTTTCTGCACAAAAGCGATTCTGCGAAGCAATGTGAACAGGCACAGAGAAGGTGCTAGCAGGGAATTCTCTGCCTGCCTTTCCCCAGTGCTCTGCAAGCTCTCCAGGACAACATAGAATCTGGGGCTCTGTGCTTTCTTTCGTTCTGAACAAGTGTTACTGTTTTCTGCAGAAAAGCGATTCTTGCGAAGCAATGTGAACACTTCTGCTTCCCAGGCACAGAGAAGGTGCTAGCAGGGAATTCTCTGCCTGCCTTTCCCCAGTGCTCTGCAAGCTCTCCAGGACAACATAGAATCTGGGGCTCTGTGCTTTCTTTCCTTCTGAACAAGTGTTACTGTTTTCTGCACAAAAGCGATTCTGCGAAGCAATGTGAACAGGCACAGAGAAGGTGCTATCAGGGAATTCTCTGCCTGCCTTTCCCCAGTGCTCTGCAAGCTCTCCAGGACAACATAGAATCTGGGGCTCTGTGCTTTCTTTCGTTCTGAACAAGTGTTACTGTTTTCTGCACAAAAGCGATTCTGCGAAGCAATGTGAAGAGGCACAGAGAAGGTGCTAGCAGGGAATTCTCTGCCTGCCTTTCCCCAGTGCTCTGCAAGCTCTCCAGGACAACGTAAAATCTGGGGCTCTGTGCTTCCTTTCCTTCTGAACAAGTGTTACTGTTTTCTGCACAAAAGCGATTCTGCGAAGCAATGTGAACACTTCTGCTTCCCAGGCACAGAGAAGGTGCTAGCAGGGAATTCTCTGCCTGCCTTTCCCCAGTGCTCTGCAAGCTCTCCAGGACAACATAGAATATGGGGCTCTGTGCTTTCTTTCGTTCTGAACAAGTGTTACTGTTTTCTGCAGAAAAGCGATTCTTGCGAAGCAATGTGAACACTTCTGCTTCCCAGGCACAGAGAAGGTGCTAGCAGGGAATTCTCTGCCTGCCTTTCCCCAGTGCTCTGCAAGCTCTCCAGGACAACATAGAATCTGGGGCTCTGTGCTTTCTTTCCTTCTGAACAAGTGTTACTGTTTTCTGCACAAAAGCGATTCTGCGAAGCAATGTGAACAGGCACAGAGAAGGTGCTAGCAGGGAATTCTCTGCCTGCCTTTCCCCAGTGCTCTGCAAGCTCTCCAGGACAACATAAAATCTGGGGCTCTGTGCTTTCTTTCCTTCTGAACAAGTGTTACTGTTTTCTGCACAAAAGCGATTCTGCGAAGCAATGTGAACACTTCTGCTTCCCAGGCACAGAGAAGGTGCTAGCAGGGAATTCTCTGCCTGCCTTTCCCCAGTGCTCTGCAAGCTCTCCAGGACAACATAGAATCTGGGGCTCTGTGCTTTCTTTCGTTCTGAACAACTGTTACTGTTTTCTGCACAAAAGCGATTCTTGCGAAGCAATGTGAACACTTCTGCTTCCCAGGCACAGAGAAGGTGCTAGCAGGGAATTCTCTGCCTGCCTTTCCCCAGTGCTCTGCAAGCTCTCCAGGACAACATAGAATCTGGGGCGCTGTGCTTTCTTTCCTTCTGAAAAAGTGTTACTGTTTTCTGCACAAAAGCGATTCTGCGAAGCAATGTGAACAGGCACAGAGAAGGTGCTAGCAGGGAATTCTCTGCCTGCCTTTCCCCAGTGCTCTGCAAGCTCTCCAGGACAACATAAAATCTGGGGCTCTGTGCTTTCTTTCCTTCTGAACAAGTGTTACTGTTTTCTGCACAAAAGCGATTCTGCGAAGCAATGTGAACAGGCACAGAGAAGGTGCTAGCAGGGAATTCTCTGCCTGCCTTTCCCCAGTGCTCTGCAAGCTCTCCAGGACAACATAAAATCTGGGGCTCTGTGCTTTCTTTCCTTCTGAACAAGTGTTACTGTTTTCTGCACAAAAGCGATTCTTGCGAAGCAATGTGAACACTTCTGCTTCCCAGGCACAGAGAAGGTGCTATCAGGGAATTCTCTGCCTGCCTTTCCCCAGTGCTCTGCAAGCTCTCCAGGACAACATAGAATCTGGGGCTCTGTGCTTTCTTTCCTTCTGAACAAGTGTTACTGTTTTCTGCACAAAAGCGATTCTGCGAAGCAATGTGAACAGGCACAGAGAAGGTGCTATCAGGGAATTCTCTGCCTGCCTTTCCCCAGTGCTCTGCAAGCTCTCCAGGACAACATAGAATCTGGGGCTCTGTGCTTTCTTTCGTTCTGAACAACTGTTACTGTTTTCTGCACAAAAGCGATTCTTGCGAAGCAATGTGAACACTTCTGCTTCCCAGGCACAGAGAAGGTGCTAGCAGGGAATTCTCTGCCTGCCTTTCCCCAGTGCTCTGCAAGCTCTCCAGGACAACATAGAATCTGGGGCTCTGTGCTTTCTTTCGTTCTGAACAAGTGTTACTGTTTTCTGCACAAAAGCGATTCTGCGAAGCAATGTGAACACTTCTGCTTCCCAGGCACAGAGAAGGTGCTAGCAGGGAATTCTCTGCCTACCTTTCCCCAGTGCTCTGCAAGCTCTCCAGGACAACATAGAATCTGGGGATCTGTGCTTTCTTTCGTTCTGAACAAGTGTTACTGTTTTCTGCACAAAAGCGATTCTGCGAAGCAATGTGAACAGGCACAGAGAAGGTGCTATCAGGGAATTCTCTGCCTGCCTTTCCCCAGTGCTCTGCAAGCTCTCCAGGACAACATAAAATCTGGGGTTCTGTGCTTTCTTTCCTTCTGAACAAGTGTTACTGTTTTCTGCACAAAAGCGATTCTTGCGAAGCAATGTGAACACTTCTGCTTCCCAGGCACAGAGAAGGTGCTAGCAGGGAATTCTCTGCCTGCCTTTCCCCAGTGCTCTGCAAGCTCTCCAGGACAACATAGAATATGGGGCTCTGTGCTTTCTTTCCTTCTGAACAAGTGTTACTGTTTTCTGCACAAAAGCGATTCTTGCGAAGCAATGTGAACACTTCTGCTTCCCAGGCACAGAGAAGGTGCTAGCAGGGAATTCTCTGCCTGCCTTTCCCCAGTGCTCTGCAAGCTCTCCAGGACAACATAAAATCTGGGGCTCTGTGCTTTCTTTCCTTCCGAACAAGTGTTACTGTTTTCTGCACAAAAGCGATTCTGCGAAGCAATGTGAACAGGCACAGAGAAGGTGCTATCAGGGAATTCTCTGCCTGCCTTTCCCCAGTGCTCTGCAAGCTCTCCAGGACAACATAAAATCTGGGGCTCTGTGCTTTCTTTCCTTCTGAACAAGTGTTACTGTTTTCTGCACAAAAGCGATTCTGCGAAGCAATGTGAACAGGCACAGAGAAGGTGCTAGCAGGGAATTCTCTGCCTGCCTTTCCCCAGTGCTCTGCAAGCTCTCCAGGACAACATAGAATCTGGGGCTCTGTGCTTTCTTTCGTTCTGAACAACTGTTACTGTTTTCTGCACAAAAGCGATTCTTGCGAAGCAATGTGAACACTTCTGCTTCCCAGGCACAGAGAAGGTGCTAGCAGGGAATTCTCTGCCTGACTTTCCCCAGTGCTCTGCAAGCTCTCCAGGACAACATAGAATCTGGGGCGCTGTGCTTTCTTTCCTTCTGAACAAGTGTTACTGTTTTCTGCACAAAAGCGATTCTGCGAAGCAATGTGAACAGGCACAGAGAAGGTGCTATCAGGGAATTCTCTGCCTGCCTTTCCCCAGTGCTCTGCAAGCTCTCCAGGACAACATAAAATCTGGGGCTCTGTGCTTTCTTTCCTTCTGAACAAGTGTTACTGTTTTCTGCACAAAAGCGATTCTGCGAAGCAATGTGAACAGGCACAGAGAAGGTGCTAGCAGGGAATTCTCTGCCTGCCTTTCCCCAGTGCTCTGCAAGCTCTCCAGGACAACATAAAATCTGGGGCGCTGTGCTTTCTTTCCTTCTGAACAAGTGTTACTGTTTTCTGCACAAAAGCGATTCTTGCGAAGCAATGTGAACACTTCTGCTTCCCAGGCACAGAGAAGGTGCTATCAGGGAATTCTCTGCCTGCCTTTCCCCAGTGCTCTGCAAGCTCTCCAAGACAACATAGAATCTGGGGCTCTGTGCTTTCTTTCCTTCTGAACAAGTGTTACTGTTTTCTGCACAAAAGCGATTCTGCGAAGCAATGTGAACAGGCACAGAGAAGGTGCTAGCAGGGAATTCTCTGCCTGCCTTTCCCCAGTGCTCTGCAAGCTCTCCAGGACAACATAGAATCTGGGGCTCTGTGCTTTCTTTCGTTCTGAACAAGTGTTACTGTTTTCTGCACAAAAGCGATTCTGCGAAGCAATGTGAACAGGCACAGAGAAGGTGCTATCAGGGAATTCTCTGCCTGCCTTTCCCCAGTGCTCTGCAAGCTCTCCAGGACAACATAGAATCTGGGGCTCTGTGCTTTCTTTCCTTCTGAACAAGTGTTACTGTTTTCTGCACAAAAGCGATTCTGCGAAGCAATGTGAACACTTCTGCTTCCCAGGCACAGAGAAGGTGCTAGCAAGGAATTCTCTGCCTGCCTTTCCCCAGTGCTCTGCAAGCTCTCCAGGACAACATAAAATCTGGGGCTCTGTGCTTTCTTTCCTTCTGAACAAGTGTTACTGTTTTCTGCACAAAAGCGATTCTTGCGAAGCAATGTGAACACTTCTGCTTCCCAGGCACAGAGAAGGTGCTATCAGGGAATTCTCTGCCTGCCTTTCCCCAGTGCTCTGCAAGCTCTCCAGGACAACATAGAATATGGGGCTCTGTGCTTTCTTTCGTTCTGAACAAGTGTTACTGTTTTCTGCACAAAAGCGATTCTTGCGAAGCAATGTGAACACTTCTGCTTCCCAGGCACAGAGAAGGTGCTAGCAGGGAATTCTCTGCCTGCCTTTCCCCAGTGCTCTGCAAGCTCTCCAGGACAACATAGAATCTGGGGCGCTGTGCTTTCTTTCCTTCTGAACAAGTGTTACTGTTTTCTGCACAAAAGCGATTCTGCGAAGCAATGTGAACAGGCACAGAGAAGGTGCTAGCAGGGAATTCTCTGCCTGCCTTTCCCCAGTGCTCTGCAAGCTCTCCAGGACAACATAAAATCTGGGGCTCTGTGCTTTCTTTCCTTCCGAACAAGTGTTACTGTTTTCTGCACAAAAGCGATTCTGCGAAGCAATGTGAACAGGCACAGAGAAGGTGCTATCAGGGAATTCTCTGCCTGCCTTTCCCCAGTGCTCTGCAAGCTCTCCAGGACAACATAAAATCTGGGGCTCTGTGCTTTCTTTCCTTCTGAACAAGTGTTACTGTTTTCTGCACAAAAGCGATTCTGCGAAGCAATGTGAACAGGCACAGAGAAGGTGCTAGCAGGGAATTCTCTGCCTGCCTTTCCCCAGTGCTCTGCAAGCTCTCCAGGACAACATAGAATCTGGGGCTCTGTGCTTTCTTTCGTTCTGAACAACTGTTACTGTTTTCTGCACAAAAGCGATTCTTGCGAAGCAATGTGAACACTTCTGCTTCCCAGGCACAGAGAAGGTGCTAGCAGGGAATTCTCTGCCTGACTTTCCCCAGTGCTCTGCAAGCTCTCCAGGACAACATAGAATCTGGGGCGCTGTGCTTTCTTTCCTTCTGAACAAGTGTTACTGTTTTCTGCACAAAAGCGATTCTGCGAAGCAATGTGAACAGGCACAGAGAAGGTGCTATCAGGGAATTCTCTGCCTGCCTTTCCCCAGTGCTCTGCAAGCTCTCCAGGACAACATAAAATCTGGGGCTCTGTGCTTTCTTTCCTTCTGAACAAGTGTTACTGTTTTCTGCACAAAAGCGATTCTGCGAAGCAATGTGAACAGGCACAGAGAAGGTGCTAGCAGGGAATTCTCTGCCTGCCTTTCCCCAGTGCTCTGCAAGCTCTCCAGGACAACATAAAATCTGGGGCGCTATGCTTTCTTTCCTTCTGAACAAGTGTTACTGTTTTCTGCACAAAAGCGATTCTTGCGAAGCAATGTGAACACTTCTGCTTCCCAGGCACAGAGAAGGTGCTATCAGGGAATTCTCTGCCTGCCTTTCCCCAGTGCTCTGCAAGCTCGCCAAGACAACATAGAATCTGGGGCTCTGTGCTTTCTTTCCTTCTGAACAAGTGTTACTGTTTTCTGCACAAAAGCGATTCTGCGAAGCAATGTGAACAGGCACAGAGAAGGTGCTAGCAGGGAATTCTCTGCCTGCCTTTCCCCAGTGCTCTGCAAGCTCTCCAGGACAACATAGAATCTGGGGCTCTGTGCTTTCTTTCGTTCTGAACAAGTGTTACTGTTTTCTGCACAAAAGCGATTCTGCGAAGCAATGTGAACAGGCACAGAGAAGGTGCTATCAGGGAATTCTCTGCCTGCCTTTCCCCAGTGCTCTGCAAGCTCTCCAGGACAACATAGAATCTGGGGCTCTGTGCTTTCTTTCCTTCTGAACAAGTGTTACTGTTTTCTGCACAAAAGCGATTCTGCGAAGCAATGTGAACACTTCTGCTTCCCAGGCACAGAGAAGGTGCTAGCAAGGAATTCTCTGCCTGCCTTTCCCCAGTGCTCTGCAAGCTCTCCAGGACAACATAAAATCTGGGGCTCTGTGCTTTCTTTCCTTCTGAACAAGTGTTACTGTTTTCTGCACAAAAGCGATTCTTGCGAAGCAATGTGAACACTTCTGCTTCCCAGGCACAGAGAAGGTGCTATCAGGGAATTCTCTGCCTGCCTTTCCCCAGTGCTCTGCAAGCTCTCCAGGACAACATAGAATATGGGGCTCTGTGCTTTCTTTCGTTCTGAACAAGTGTTACTGTTTTCTGCACAAAAGCGATTCTTGCGAAGCAATGTGAACACTTCTGCTTCCCAGGCACAGAGAAGGTGCTAGCAGGGAATTCTCTGCCTGCCTTTCCCCAGTGCTCTGCAAGCTCTCCAGGACAACATAGAATCTGGGGCGCTGTGCTTTCTTTCCTTCTGAACAAGTATTACTGTTTTCTGCACAAAAGCGATTCTGCGAAGCAATGTGAACAGGCACAGAGAAGGTGCTATCAGGGAATTCTCTGCCTGCCTTTCCCCAGTGCTCTGCAAGCTCTCCAGGACAACATAAAATCTGGGGCTCTGTGCTTTCTTTCCTTCTGAACAAGTGTTACTGTTTTCTGCACAAAAGCGATTCTGCGAAGCAATGTGAACAGGCACAGAGAAGGTGCTAGCAGGGAATTCTCTGCCTGCCTTTCCCCAGTGCTCTGCAAGCTCTCCAGGACAACATAAAATCTGGGGCTCTGTGCTTTCTTTCCTTCTGAACAAGTGTTACTGTTTTCTGCACAAAAGCGATTCTGCGAAGCAATGTGAACACTTCTGCTTCCCAGGCACAGAGAAGGTGCTAGCAGGGAATTCTCTGCCTACCTTTCCCCAGTGCTCTGCAAGCTCTCCAGGACAACATAGAATCTGGGGATCTGTGCTTTCTTTCGTTCTGAACAAGTGTTACTGTTTTCTGCACAAAAGCGATTCTGCGAAGCAATGTGAACAGGCACAGAGAAGGTGCTAGCAGGGAATTCTCTGCCTGCCTTTCCCCAGTGCTCTGCAAGCTCTCCAGGACAACATAAAATCTGGGGTTCTGTGCTTTCTTTCCTTCTGAACAAGTGTTACTGTTTTCTGCACAAAAGCGATTCTTGCGAAGCAATGTGAACACTTCTGCTTCCCAGGCACAGAGAAGGTGCTAGCAGGGAATTCTCTGCCTGCCTTTCCCCAGTGCTCTGCAAGCTCTCCAGGACAACATAGAATATGGGGCTCTGTGCTTTCTTTCGTTCTGAACAAGTGTTACTGTTTTCTGCACAAAAGCGATTCTTGCGAAGCAATGTGAACACTTCTGCTTCCCAGGCACAGAGAAGGTGCTAGCAGGGAATTCTCTGCCTGCCTTTCCCCAGTGCTCTGCAAGCTCTCCAGGACAACATAGAATCTGGGGCTCTGTGCTTTCTTTCCTTCTGAACAAGTGTTACTGTTTTCTGCACAAAAGCGATTCTGCGAAGCAATGTGAACAGGCACAGAGAAGGTGCTAGCAGGGAATTCTCTGCCTGCCTTTCCCCAGTGCTCTGCAAGCTCTCCAGGACAACATAAAATCTGGGGCTCTGTGCTTTCTTTCCTTCTGAACAAGTGTTACTGTTTTCTGCACAAAAGCGATTCTGCGAAGCAATGTGAACAGGCACAGAGAAGGTGCTAGCAGGGAATTCTCTGCCTGCCTTTCCCCAGTGCTCTGCAAGCTCTCCAGGACAACATAGAATCTGGGGCTCTGTGCTTTCTTTCGTTCTGAACAACTGTTACTGTTTTCTGCACAAAAGCGATTCTTGCGAAGCAATGTGAACACTTCTGCTTCCCAGGCACAGAGAAGGTGCTAGCAGGGAATTCTCTGCCTGCCTTTCCCCAGTGCTCTGCAAGCTCTCCAGGACAACATAGAATCTGGGGCGCTGTGCTTTCTTTCCTTCTGAACAAGTGTTACTGTTTTCTGCACAAAAGCGATTCTGCGAAGCAATGTGAACAGGCACAGAGAAGGTGCTATCAGGGAATTCTCTGCCTGCCTTTCCCCAGTGCTCTGCAAGCTCTCCAGGACAACATAAAATCTGGGGCTCTGTGCTTTCTTTCCTTCTGAACAAGTGTTACTGTTTTCTGCACAAAAGCGATTCTGCGAAGCAATGTGAACAGGCACAGAGAAGGTGCTATCAGGGAATTCTCTGCCTGCCTTTCCCCAGTGCTCTGCAAGCTCTCCAGGACAACATAAAATCTGGGGCTCTGTGCTTTCTTTCCTTCTGAACAAGTGTTACTGTTTTCTGCACAAAAGCGATTCTTGCGAAGCAATGTGAACACTTCTGCTTCCCAGGCACAGAGAAGGTGCTAGCAGGGAATTTCTGCCTGCCTTTCCCCAGTGCTCTGCAAGCTCTCCAGGACAACATAAAATCTGGGGCTCTGTGCTTTCTTTCCTTCTGAACAAGTGTTACTGTTTTCTGCACAAAAGCGATTCTGCGAAGCAATGTGAACAGGCACAGAGAAGGTGCTAGCAGGGAATTCTCTGCCTGCCTTTCCCCAGTGCTCTGCAAGCTCTCCAGGACAACATAAAATCTGGGGCTCTGTGCTTTCTTTCCTTCCGAACAAGTGTTACTGTTTTCTGCACAAAAGCGATTCTGCGAAGCAATGTGAACACTTCTGCTTCCCAGGCACAGAGAAGGTGCTAGCAGGGAATTCTCTGCCTGCCTTTCCCCAGTGCTCTGCAAGCTCTCCAGGACAACATAGAATCTGGGGCTCTGTGCTTTCTTTCCTTCTGAACAAGTGTTACTGTTTTCTGCACAAAAGCGATTCTGCGAAGCAATGTGAACACTTCTGCTTCCCAGGCACAGAGAAGGTGCTAGCAGGGAATTCTCTGCCTACCTTTCCCCAGTGCTCTGCAAGCTCTCCAGGACAACATAGAATCTGGGGCTCTGTGCTTTCTTTCGTTCTGAACAAGTGTTACTGTTTTCTGCACAAAAGCGATTCTGCGAAACAATGTGAACAGGCACAGAGAAGGTGCTATCAGGGAATTCTCTGCCTGCCTTTCCCCAGTGCTCTGCAAGCTCTCCAGGACAACATAAAATCTGGGGTTCTGTGCTTTCTTTCCTTCTGAACAAGTGTTACTGTTTTCTGCACAAAAGCGATTCTTGCGAAGCAATGTGAACACTTCTGCTTCCCAGACACAGAGAAGGTGCTAGCAGGGAATTCTCTGCCTGCCTTTCCCCAGTGCTCTGCAAGCTCTCCAGGACAACATAGAATATGGGGCTCTGTGCTTTCTTTCGTTCTGAACAAGTGTTACTGTTTTCTGCACAAAAGCGATTCTTGCGAAGCAATGTGAACACTTCTGCTTCCCAGGCACAGAGAAGGTGCTAGCAGGGAATTCTCTGCCTGCCTTTCCCCAGTGCTCTGCAAGCTCTCCAGGACAACATAGAATCTGGGGCTCTGTGCTTTCTTTCCTTCTGAACAAGTGTTACTGTTTTCTGCACAAAAGCGATTCTGCGAAGCAATGTGAACAGGCACAGAGAAGGTGCTATCAGGGAATTCTCTGCCTGCCTTTCCCCAGTGCTCTGCAAGCTCTCCAGGACAACATAGAATCTGGGGCTCTGTGCTTTCTTTCCTTCTGAACAAGTGTTACTGTTTTCTGCACAAAAGCGATTCTGCGAAGCAATGTGAACAGGCACAGAGAAGGTGCTAGCAGGGAATTCTCTGCCTGCCTTTCCCCAGTGCTCTGCAAGCTCTCCAGGACAACATAAAATCTGGGGCTCTGTGCTTTCTTTCCTTCTGAACAAGTGTTACTGTTTTCTGCACAAAAGCGATTCTGCGAAGCAATGTGAACACTTTTGCTTCCCAGGCACAGAGAAGGTGCTAGCAGGGAATTCTCTGCCTGCCTTTCCCCAGTGCTCTGCAAGCTCTCCAGGACAACATAGAATCTGGGGCTCTGTGCTTTCTTTCGTTCTGAACAACTGTTACTCTTTTCTGCACAAAAGCGATTCTTGCGAAGCAATGTGAACACTTCTGCTTCCCAGGCACAGAGAAGGTGCTAGCAGGGAACTCTCTGCCTGCCTTTCCCCAGTGCTCTGCAAGCTCTCCAGGACAACATAGAATCTGGGGCGCTGTGCTTTCTTTCCTTCTGAACAAGTGTTACTGTTTTCTGCACAAAAGCGATTCTGCGAAGCAATGTGAAGAGGCACAGAGAAGGTGCTAGCAGGGAATTCTCTGCCTGCCTTTCCCCAGTGCTCTGCAAGCTCTCCAGGACAACATAAAATCTGGGGCTCTGTGCTTTCTTTCCTTCTGAACAAGTGTTACTGTTTTCTGCACAAAAGCGATTCTGCGAAGCAATGTGAACAGGCACAGAGAAGGTGCTAGCAGGGAATTCTCTGCCTGCCTTTCCCCAGTGCTCTGCAAGCTCTCCAGGACAACATAAAATCTGGGGCTCTGTGCTTTCTTTCCTTCCGAACAAGTGTTACTGTTTTCTGCACAAAAGCGATTCTGCGAAGCAATGTGAACACTTCTGCTTCCCAGGCACAGAGAAGGTGCTAGCAGGGAATTCTCTGCCTGCCTTTCCCCAGTGCTCTGCAAGCTCTCCAGGACAACATAGAATCTGGGGCTCTGTGCTTTCTTTCCTTCTGAACAAGTGTTACTGTTTTCTGCACAAAAGCGATTCTGCGAAGCAATGTGAACACTTCTGCTTCCCAGGCACAGAGAAGGTGCTAGCAGGGAATTCTCTGCCTACCTTTCCCCAGTGCTCTGCAAGCTCTCCAGGACAACATAGAATCTGGGGCTCTGTGCTTTCTTTCGTTCTGAACAAGTGTTACTGTTTTCTGCACAAAAGCGATTCTGCGAAACAATGTGAACAGGCACAGAGAAGGTGCTATCAGGGAATTCTCTGCCTGCCTTTCCCCAGTGCTCTGCAAGCTCTCCAGGACAACATAAAATCTGGGGTTCTGTGCTTTCTTTCCTTCTGAACAAGTGTTACTGTTTTCTGCACAAAAGCGATTCTTGCGAAGCAATGTGAACACTTCTGCTTCCCAGACACAGAGAAGGTGCTAGCAGGGAATTCTCTGCCTGCCTTTCCCCAGTGCTCTGCAAGCTCTCCAGGACAACATAGAATATGGGGCTCTGTGCTTTCTTTCGTTCTGAACAAGTGTTACTGTTTTCTGCACAAAAGCGATTCTTGCGAAGCAATGTGAACACTTCTGCTTCCCAGGCACAGAGAAGGTGCTAGCAGGGAATTCTCTGCCTGCCTTTCCCCAGTGCTCTGCAAGCTCTCCAGGACAACATAGAATCTGGGGCTCTGTGCTTTCTTTCCTTCTGAACAAGTGTTACTGTTTTCTGCACAAAAGCGATTCTGCGAAGCAATGTGAACAGGCACAGAGAAGGTGCTATCAGGGAATTCTCTGCCTGCCTTTCCCCAGTGCTCTGCAAGCTCTCCAGGACAACATAGAATCTGGGGCTCTGTGCTTTCTTTCCTTCTGAACAAGTGTTACTGTTTTCTGCACAAAAGCGATTCTGCGAAGCAATGTGAACAGGCACAGAGAAGGTGCTAGCAGGGAATTCTCTGCCTGCCTTTCCCCAGTGCTCTGCAAGCTCTCCAGGACAACATAAAATCTGGGGCTCTGTGCTTTCTTTCCTTCTGAACAAGTGTTACTGTTTTCTGCACAAAAGCGATTCTGCGAAGCAATGTGAACACTTTTGCTTCCCAGGCACAGAGAAGGTGCTAGCAGGGAATTCTCTGCCTGCCTTTCCCCAGTGCTCTGCAAGCTCTCCAGGACAACATAGAATCTGGGGCTCTGTGCTTTCTTTCGTTCTGAACAACTGTTACTGTTTTCTGCACAAAAGCGATTCTTGCGAAGCAATGTGAACACTTCTGCTTCCCAGGCACAGAGAAGGTGCTAGCAGGGAACTCTCTGCCTGCCTTTCCCCAGTGCTCTGCAAGCTCTCCAGGACAACATAGAATCTGGGGCGCTGTGCTTTCTTTCCTTCTGAACAAGTGTTACTGTTTTCTGCACAAAAGCGATTCTGCGAAGCAATGTGAAGAGGCACAGAGAAGGTGCTAGCAGGGAATTCTCTGCCTGCCTTTCCCCAGTGCTCTGCAAGCTCTCCAGGACAACATAAAATCTGGGGCTCTGTGCTTTCTTTCCTTCTGAACAAGTGTTACTGTTTTCTGCACAAAAGCGATTCTGCGAAGCAATGTGAACAGGCACAGAGAAGGTGCTAGCAGGGAATTCTCTGCCTGCCTTTCCCCAGTGCTCTGCAAGCTCTCCAGGACAACATAAAATCTGGGGCTCTGTGCTTTCTTTCCTTCTGAACAAGTGTTACTGTTTTCTGCACAAAAGCGATTCTTGCGAAGCAATGTGAACACTTCTGCTTCCCAGGCACAGAGAAGGTGCTATCAGGGAATTCTCTGCCTGCCTTTCCCCAGTGCTCTGCAAGCTCTCCAGGACAACATAGAATCTGGGGCTCTGTGCTTTCTTTCTTTCTGAACAAGTGTTACTGTTTTCTGCACAAAAGCGATTCTGCGAAGCAATGTGAACAGGCACAGAGAAGGTGCTATCAGGGAATTCTCTGCCTGCCTTTCCCCAGTGCTCTGCAAGCTCTCCAGGACAACATAGAATCTGGGGCTCTGTGCTTTCTTTCGTTCTGAACAACTGTTACTGTTTTCTGCACAAAAGCGATTCTGCGAAGCAATGTGAACACTTCTGCTTCCCAGGCACAGAGAAGGTGCTAGCAGGGAATTCTCTGCCTGCCTTTCCCCAGTGCTCTGCAAGCTCTCCAGGACAACATAGAATATGGGGCTCTGTGCTTTCTTTCGTTCTGAACAAGTGTTACTGTTTTCTGCACAAAAGCGATTCTGCGAAGCAATGTGAACACTTCTGCTTCCCAGGCACAGAGAAGGTGCTAGCAGGGAATTCTCTGCCTACCTTTCCCCAGTGCTCTGCAAGCTCTCCAGGACAACATAGAATCTGGGGATCTGTGCTTTCTTTCGTTCTGAACAAGTGTTACTGTTTTCTGCACAAAAGCGATTCTGCGAAGCAATGTGAACAGGCACAGAGAAGGTGCTATCAGGGAATTCTCTGCCTGCCTTTCCCCAGTGCTCTGCAAGCTCTCCAGGACAACATAAAATCTGGGGTTCTGTGCTTTCTTTCGTTCTGAACAAGTGTTACTGTTTTCTGCACAAAAGCGATTCTTGCGAAGCAATGTGAACACTTCTGCTTCCCAGGCACAGAGAAGGTGCTAGCAGGGAATTCTCTGCCTGCCTTTCCCCAGTGCTCTGCAAGCTCTCCAGGACAACATAGAATCTGGGGCTCTGTGCTTTCTTTCGTTCTGAACAAGTGTTACTGTTTTCTGCACAAAAGCGATTCTTGCGAAGCAATGTGAACACTTCTGCTTCCCAGGCACAGAGAAGGTGCTAGCAGGGAATTCTCTGCCTGCCTTTCCCCAGTGCTCTGCAAGCTCTCCAGGACAACATAGAATCTGGGGCTCTGTGCTTTCTTTCCTTCTGAACAAGTGTTACTGTTTTCTGCACAAAAGCGATTCTGCGAAGCAATGTGAACAGGCACAGAGAAGGTGCTATCAGGGAATTCTCTGCCTGCCTTTCCCCAGTGCTCTGCAAGCTCTCCAGGACAACATAAAATCTGGGGCTCTGTGCTTTCTTTCCTTCTGAACAAGTGTTACTGTTTTCTGCACAAAAGCGATTCTGCGAAGCAATGTGAACAGGCACAGAGAAGGTGCTAGCAGGGAATTCTCTGCCTGCCTTTCCCCAGTGCTCTGCAAGCTCTCCAGGACAACATAGAATCTGGGGCTCTGTGCTTTCTTTCGTTCTGAACAACTGTTACTGTTTTCTGCACAAAAGCGATTCTTGCGAAGCAATGTGAACACTTCTGCTTCCCAGGCACAGAGAAGGTGCTAGCAGGGAATTCTCTGCCTGCCTTTCCCCAGTGCTCTGCAAGCTCTCCAGGACAACATAGAATCTGGGGCGCTGTGCTTTCTTTCCTTCTGAACAAGTGTTACTGTTTTCTGCACAAAAGCGATTCTGCGAAGCAATGTGAACAGGCACAGAGAAGGTGCTATCAGGGAATTCTCTGCCTGCCTTTCCCCAGTGCTCTGCAAGCTCTCCAGGACAACATAAAATCTGGGGCTCTGTGCTTTCTTTCCTTCTGAACAAGTGTTACTGTTTTCTGCACAAAAGCGATTCTGCGAAGCAATGTGAACAGGCACAGAGAAGGTGCTATCAGGGAATTCTCTGCCTGCCTTTCCCCAGTGCTCTGCAAGCTCTCCAGGACAACATAAAATCTGGGGCTCTGTGCTTTCTTTCCTTCTGAACAAGTGTTACTGTTTTCTGCACAAAAGCGATTCTTGCGAAGCAATGTGAACACTTCTGCTTCCCAGGCACAGAGAAGGTGCTAGCAGGGAATTTCTGCCTGCCTTTCCCCAGTGCTCTGCAAGCTCTCCAGGACAACATAAAATCTGGGGCTCTGTGCTTTCTTTCCTTCTGAACAAGTGTTACTGTTTTCTGCACAAAAGCGATTCTGCGAAGCAATGTGAACAGGCACAGAGAAGGTGCTAGCAGGGAATTCTCTGCCTGCCTTTCCCCAGTGCTCTGCAAGCTCTCCAGGACAACATAAAATCTGGGGCTCTGTGCTTTCTTTCCTTCCGAACAAGTGTTACTGTTTTCTGCACAAAAGCGATTCTGCGAAGCAATGTGAACACTTCTGCTTCCCAGGCACAGAGAAGGTGCTAGCAGGGAATTCTCTGCCTGCCTTTCCCCAGTGCTCTGCAAGCTCTCCAGGACAACATAGAATCTGGGGCTCTGTGCTTTCTTTCCTTCTGAACAAGTGTTACTGTTTTCTGCACAAAAGCGATTCTGCGAAGCAATGTGAACACTTCTGCTTCCCAGGCACAGAGAAGGTGCTAGCAGGGAATTCTCTGCCTGCCTTTCCCCAGTGCTCTGCAAGCTCTCCAGGACAACATAGAATCTGGGGCTCTGTGCTTTCTTTCGTTCTGAACAACTGTTACTGTTTTCTGCACAAAAGCGATTCTTGCGAAGCAATGTGAACACTTCTGCTTCCCAGGCACAGAGAAGGTGCTAGCAGGGAATTCTCTGCCTGCCTTTCCCCAGTGCTCTGCAAGCTCTCCAGGACAACATAGAATCTGGGGCGCTGTGCTTTCTTTCCTTCTGAACAAGTGTTACTGTTTTCTGCACAAAAGCGATTCTGCGAAGCAATGTGAACACTTCTGCTTCCCAGGCACAGAGAAGGTGCTAGCAGGGAATTCTCTGCCTACCTTTCCCCAGTGCTCTGCAAGCTCTCCAGGACAACATAGAATCTGGGGCTCTGTGCTTTCTTTCGTTCTGAACAAGTGTTACTGTTTTCTGCACAAAAGCGATTCTGCGAAACAATGTGAACAGGCACAGAGAAGGTGCTATCAGGGAATTCTCTGCCTGCCTTTCCCCAGTGCTCTGCAAGCTCTCCAGGACAACATAAAATCTGGGGTTCTGTGCTTTCTTTCCTTCTGAACAAGTGTTACTGTTTTCTGCACAAAAGCGATTCTTGCGAAGCAATGTGAACACTTCTGCTTCCCAGACACAGAGAAGGTGCTAGCAGGGAATTCTCTGCCTGCCTTTCCCCAGTGCTCTGCAAGCTCTCCAGGACAACATAGAATATGGGGCTCTGTGCTTTCTTTCGTTCTGAACAAGTGTTACTGTTTTCTGCACAAAAGCGATTCTTGCGAAGCAATGTGAACACTTCTGCTTCCCAGGCACAGAGAAGGTGCTAGCAGGGAATTCTCTGCCTGCCTTTCCCCAGTGCTCTGCAAGCTCTCCAGGACAACATAGAATCTGGGGATCTGTGCTTTCTTTCCTTCTGAACAAGTGTTACTGTTTTCTGCACAAAAGCGATTCTGCGAAGCAATGTGAACAGGCACAGAGAAGGTGCTATCAGGGAATTCTCTGCCTGCCTTTCCCCAGTGCTCTGCAAGCTCTCCAGGACAACATAGAATCTGGGGCTCTGTGCTTTCTTTCCTTCTGAACAAGTGTTACTGTTTTCTGCACAAAAGCGATTCTGCGAAGCAATGTGAACAGGCACAGAGAAGGTGCTAGCAGGGAATTCTCTGCCTGCCTTTCCCCAGTGCTCTGCAAGCTCTCCAGGACAACATAAAATCTGGGGCTCTGTGCTTTCTTTCCTTCTGAACAAGTGTTACTGTTTTCTGCACAAAAGCGATTCTGCGAAGCAATGTGAACACTTCTGCTTCCCAGGCACAGAGAAGGTGCTAGCAGGGAATTCTCTGCCTGCCTTTCCCCAGTGCTCTGCAAGCTCTCCAGGACAACATAGAATCTGGGGCTCTGTGCTTTCTTTCGTTCTGAACAACTGTTACTGTTTTCTGCACAAAAGCGATTCTTGCGAAGCAATGTGAACACTTCTGCTTCCCAGGCACAGAGAAGGTGCTAGCAGGGAATTCTCTGCCTGCCTTTCCCCAGTGCTCTGCAAGCTCTCCAGGACAACATAGAATCTGGGGCGCTGTGCTTTCTTTCCTTCTGAACAAGTGTTACAGTTTTCTGCACAAAAGCGATTCTGCGAAGCAATGTGAAGAGGCACAGAGAAGGTGCTAGCAGGGAATTCTCTGCCTGCCTTTCCCCAGTGCTCTGCAAGCTCTCCAGGACAACATAAAATCTGGGGCTCTGTGCTTTCTTTCCTTCTGAACAAGTGTTACTGTTTTCTGCACAAAAGCGATTCTGCGAAGCAATGTGAACAGGCACAGAGAAGGTGCTAGCAGGGAATTCTCTGCCTGCCTTTCCCCAGTGCTCTGCAAGCTCTCCAGGACAACATAAAATCTGGGGCTCTGTGCTTTCTTTCCTTCTGAACAAGTGTTACTGTTTTCTGCACAAAAGCGATTCTTGCGAAGCAATGTGAACACTTCTGCTTCCCAGGCACAGAGAAGGTGCTATCAGGGAATTCTCTGCCTGCCTTTCCCCAGTGCTCTGCAAGCTCTCCAGGACAACATAGAATCTGGGGCTCTGTGCTTTCTTTCCTTCTGAACAAGTGTTACTGTTTTCTGCACAAAAGCGATTCTGCGAAGCAATGTGAACAGGCACAGAGAAGGTGCTATCAGGGAATTCTCTGCCTGCCTTTCCCCAGTGCTCTGCAAGCTCTCCAGGACAACATAAAATCTGGGGCTCTGTGCTTTCTTTCGTTCTGAACAACTGTTACTGTTTTCTGCACAAAAGCGATTCTGCGAAGCAATGTGAACACTTCTGCTTCCCAGGCACAGAGAAGGTGCTAGCAGGGAATTCTCTGCCTGCCTTTCCCCAGTGCTCTGCAAGCTCTCCAGGACAACATAGAATATGGGGCTCTGTGCTTTCTTTCGTTCTGAACAAGTGTTACTGTTTTCTGCACAAAAGCGATTCTGCGAAGCAATGTGAACACTTCTGCTTCCCAGGCACAGAGAAGGTGCTAGCAGGGAATTCTCTGCCTACCTTTCCCCAGTGCTCTGCAAGCTCTCCAGGACAACATAGAATCTGGGGATCTGTGCTTTCTTTCGTTCTGAACAAGTGTTACTGTTTTCTGCACAAAAGCGATTCTGCGAAGCAATGTGAACAGGCACAGAGAAGGGGCTATCAGGGAATTCTCTGCCTGCCTTTCCCCAGTGCTCTGCAAGCTCTCCAGGACAACATAAAATCTGGGGTTCTGTGCTTTCTTTCGTTCTGAACAAGTGTTACTGTTTTCTGCACAAAAGCGATTCTTGCGAAGCAATGTGAACACTTCTGCTTCCCAGGCACAGAGAAGGTGCTAGCAGGGAATTCTCTGCCTGCCTTTCCCCAGTGCTCTGCAAGCTCTCCAGGACAACATAGAATATGGGGCTCTGTGCTTTCTTTCGTTCTGAACAAGTGTTACTGTTTTCTGCACAAAAGCGATTCTTGCGAAGCAATGTGAACACTTCTGCTTCCCAGGCACAGAGAAGGTGCTATCAGGGAATTCTCTGCCTGCCTTTCCCCAGTGCTCTGCAAGCTCTCCAGGACAACATAGAATCTGGGGCTCTGTGCTTTCTTTCGTTCTGAACAAGTGTTACTGTTTTCTGCACAAAAGCGATTCTGCGAAGCAATGTGAACAGGCACAGAGAAGGTGCTATCAGGGAATTCTCTGCCTGCCTTTCCCCAGTGCTCTGCAAGCTCTCCAGGACAACATAAAATCTGGGGCTCTGTGCTTTCTTTCCTTCTGAACAAGTGTTACTGTTTTCTGCACAAAAGCGATTCTGCGAAGCAATGTGAACAGGCACAGAGAAGGTGCTAGCAGGGAATTCTCTGCCTGCCTTTCCCCAGTGCTCTGCAAGCTCTCCAGGACAACATAGAATCTGGGGCTCTGTGCTTTCTTTCGTTCTGAACAACTGTTACTGTTTTCTGCACAAAAGCGATTCTTGCGAAGCAATGTGAACACTTCTGCTTCCCAGGCACAGAGAAGGTGCTAGCAGGGAATTCTCTGCCTGCCTTTCCCCAGTGCTCTGCAAGCTCTCCAGGACAACATAGAATCTGGGGCGCTGTGCTTTCTTTCCTTCTGAACAAGTGTTACTGTTTTCTGCACAAAAGCGATTCTGCGAAGCAATGTGAACAGGCACAGAGAAGGTGCTATCAGGGAATTCTCTGCCTGCCTTTCCCCAGTGCTCTGCAAGCTCTCCAGGACAACATAGAATCTGGGGATCTGTGCTTTCTTTCCTTCTGAACAAGTGTTACTGTTTTCTGCACAAAAGCGATTCTGCGAAGCAATGTGAACAGGCACAGAGAAGGTGCTAGCAGGGAATTCTCTGCCTGCCTTTCCCCAGTGCTCTGCAAGCTCTCCAGGACAACATAGAATCTGGGGCTCTGTGCTTTCTTTCCTTCTGAACAAGTGTTACTGTTTTCTGCACAAAAGCGATTCTGCGAAACAATGTGAACAGGCACAGAGAAGGTGCTATCAGGGAATTCTCTGCCTGCCTTTCCCCAGTGCTCTGCAAGCTCTCCAGGACAACATAAAATCTGGGGCTCTGTGCTTTCTTTCCTTCTGAACAAGTGTTACTGTTTTCTGCACAAAAGCGATTCTTGCGAAGCAATGTGAACACTTCTGCTTCCCAGGCACAGAGAAGGTGCTATCAGGGAATTCTCTGCCTGCCTTTCCCCAGTGCTCTGCAAGCTCTCCAAGACAACATAGAATCTGGGGCTCTGTGCTTTCTTTCCTTCTGAACAAGTGTTACTGTTTTCTGCACAAAAGCGATTCTGCGAAGCAATGTGAACAGGCACAGAGAAGGTGCTAGCAGGGAATTCTCTGCCTGCCTTTCCCCAGTGCTCTGCAAGCTCTCCAGGACAACATAGAATCTGGGGCTCTGTGCTTTCTTTCGTTCTGAACAAGTGTTACTGTTTTCTGCACAAAAGCGATTCTGCGAAGCAATGTGAACAGGCACAGAGAAGGTGCTATCAGGGAATTCTCTGCCTGCCTTTCCCCAGTGCTCTGCAAGCTCTCCAGGACAACATAGAATCTGGGGCTCTGTGCTTTCTTTCCTTCTGAACAAGTGTTACTGTTTTCTGCACAAAAGCGATTCTGCGAAGCAATGTGAACACTTCTGCTTCCCAGGCACAGAGAAGGTGCTAGCAAGGAATTCTCTGCCTGCCTTTCCCCAGTGCTCTGCAAGCTCTCCAGGACAACATAAAATCTGGGGCTCTGTGCTTTCTTTCCTTCTGAACAAGTGTTACTGTTTTCTGCACAAAAGCAATTCTTGCGAAGCAATGTGAACACTTCTGCTTCCCAGGCACAGAGAAGGTGCTATCAGGGAATTCTCTGCCTGCCTTTCCCCAGTGCTCTGCAAGCTCTCCAGGACAACATAGAATATGGGGCTCTGTGCTTTCTTTCGTTCTGAACAAGTGTTACTGTTTTCTGCAGAAAAGCGATTCTTGCGAAGCAATGTGAACACTTCTGCTTCCCAGGCACAGAGAAGGTGCTAGCAGGGAATTCTCTGCCTGCCTTTCCCCAGTGCTCTGCAAGCTCTCCAGGACAACATAGAATCTGGGGCGCTGTGCTTTCTTTCCTTCTGAACAAGTGTTACTGTTTTCTGCACAAAAGCGATTCTGCGAAGCAATGTGAACAGGCACAGAGAAGGTGCTATCAGGGAATTCTCTGCCTGCCTTTCCCCAGTGCTCTGCAAGCTCTCCAGGACAACATAAAATCTGGGGCTCTGTGCTTTCTTTCCTTCTGAACAAGTGTTACTGTTTTCTGCACAAAAGCGATTCCGCGAAGCAATGTGAACAGGCACAGAGAAGGTGCTAGCAGGGAATTCTCTGCCTGCCTTTCCCCAGTGCTCTGCAAGCTCTCCAGGACAACATAAAATCTGGGGCTCTGTGCTTTCTTTCCTTCTGAACAAGTGTTACTGTTTTCTGCACAAAAGCGATTCTGCGAAGCAATGTGAACACTTCTGCTTCCCAGGCACAGAGAAGGTGCTAGCAGGGAATTCTCTGCCTACCTTTCCCCAGTGCTCTGCAAGCTCTCCAGGACAACATAGAATCTGGGGATCTGTGCTTTCTTTCGTTCTGAACAAGTGTTACTGTTTTCTGCACAAAAGCGATTCTGCGAAGCAATGTGAACAGGCACAGAGAAGGTGCTATCAGGGAATTCTCTGCCTGCCTTTCCCCAGTGCTCTGCAAGCTCTCCAGGACAACATAAAATCTGGGGTTCTGTGCTTTCTTTCCTTCTGAACAAGTGTTACTGTTTTCTGCACAAAAGCGATTCTTGCGAAGCAATGTGAACACTTCTGCTTCCCAGGCACAGAGAAGGTGCTAGCAGGGAATTCTCTGCCTGCCTTTCCCCAGTGCTCTGCAAGCTCTCCAGGACAACATAGAATATGGGGCTCTGTGCTTTCTTTCGTTCTGAACAAGTGTTACTGTTTTCTGCACAAAAGCGATTCTTGCGAAGCAATGTGAACACTTCTGCTTCCCAGGCACAGAGAAGGTGCTAGCAGGGAATTCTCTGCCTGCCTTTCCCCAGTGCTCTGCAAGCTCTCCAGGACAACATAGAATCTGGGGCTCTGTGCTTTCTTTCCTTCTGAACAAGTGTTACTGTTTTCTGCACAAAAGCGATTCTGCGAAGCAATGTGAACAGGCACAGAGAAGGTGCTATCAGGGAATTCTCTGCCTGCCTTTCCCCAGTGCTCTGCAAGCTCTCCAGGACAACATAAAATCTGGGGCTCTGTGCTTTCTTTCCTTCTGAACAAGTGTTACTGTTTTCTGCACAAAAGCGATTCTGCGAAGCAATGTGAACAGGCACAGAGAAGGTGCTAGCAGGGAATTCTCTGCCTGCCTTTCCCCAGTGCTCTGCAAGCTCTCCAGGACAACATAGAATCTGGGGCTCTGTGCTTTCTTTCGTTCTGAACAAGTGTTACTGTTTTCTGCACAAAAGCGATTCTTGCGAAGCAATGTGAACACTTCTGCTTCCCAGGCACAGAGAAGGTGCTAGCAGGGAATTCTCTGCCTGCCTTTCCCCAGTGCTCTGCAAGCTCTCCAGGACAACATAGAATCTGGGGCGCTGTGCTTTCTTTCCTTCTGAACAAGTGTTACTGTTTTCTGCACAAAAGCGATTCTGCGAAGCAATGTGAACAGGCACAGAGAAGGTGCTAGCAGGGAATTCTCTGCCTGCCTTTCCCCAGTGCTCTGCAAGCTCTCCAGGACAACATAGAATCTGGGGCTCTGTGCTTTCTTTCGTTCTGAACAAGTGTTACTGTTTTCTGCACAAAAGCGATTCTGCGAAGCAATGTGAAGAGGCACAGAGAAGGTGCTAGCAGGGAATTCTCTGCCTGCCTTTCCCCAGTGCTCTGCAAGCTCTCCAGGACAACGTAAAATCTGGGGCTCTGTGCTTCCTTTCCTTCTGAACAAGTGTTAATGTTTTCTGCACAAAAGCGATTCTGCGAAGCAATGTGAACACTTCTGCTTCCCAGGCACAGAGAATGTGCTAGCAGGGAATTCTCTGCCTGCCTTTCCCCAGTGCTCTGCAAGCTCTCCAGGACAACATAGAATATGGGGCTCTGTGCTTTCTTTCGTTCTGAACAAGTGTTACTGTTTTCTGCAGAAAAGCGATTCTTGCGAAGCAATGTGAACACTTCTGCTTCCCAGGCACAGAGAAGGTGCTAGCAGGGAATTCTCTGCCTGCCTTTCCCCAGTGCTCTGCAAGCTCTCCAGGACAACATAGAATCTGGGGCTCTGTGCTTTCTTTCCTTCTGAACAAGTGTTACTGTTTTCTGCACAAAAGCGATTCTGCGAAGCAATGTGAAGAGGCACAGAGAAGGTGCTAGCAGGGAATTCTCTGCCTGCCTTTCCCCAGTGCTCTGCAAGCTCTCCAGGACAACATAAAATCTGGGGCTCTGTGCTTTCTTTCCTTCTGAACAAGTGTTACTGTTTTCTGCACAAAAGCGATTCTGCGAAGCAATGTGAACACTTCTGCTTCCCAGGCACAGAGAAGGTGCTAGCAGGGAATTCTCTGCCTGCCTTTCCCCAGTGCTCTGCAAGCTCTCCAGGACAACATAGAATCTGGGGCTCTGTGCTTTCTTTCGTTCTGAACAACTGTTACTGTTTTCTGCACAAAAGCGATTCTTGCGAAGCAATGTGAACACTTCTGCTTCCCAGGCACAGAGAAGGTGCTAGCAGGGAATTCTCTGCCTGCCTTTCCCCAGTGCTCTGCAAGCTCTCCAGGACAACATAGAATCTGGGGCGCTGTGCTTTCTTTCCTTCTGAAAAAGTGTTACTGTTTTCTGCACAAAAGCGATTCTGCGAAGCAATGTGAACAGGCACAGAGAAGGTGCTAGCAGGGAATTCTCTGCCTGCCTTTCCCCAGTGCTCTGCAAGCTCTCCAGGACAACATAAAATCTGGGGCTCTGTGCTTTCTTTCCTTCTGAACAAGTGTTACTGTTTTCTGCACAAAAGCGATTCTGCGAAGCAATGTGAACAGGCACAGAGAAGGTGCTAGCAGGGAATTCTCTGCCTGCCTTTCCCCAGTGCTCTGCAAGCTCTCCAGGACAACATAAAATCTGGGGCTCTGTGCTTTCTTTCCTTCTGAACAAGTGTTACTGTTTTCTGCACAAAAGCGATTCTTGCGAAGCAATGTGAACACTTCTGCTTCCCAGGCACAGAGAAGGTGCTATCAGGGAATTCTCTGCCTGCCTTTCCCCAGTGCTCTGCAAGCTCTCCAGGACAACATAGAATCTGGGGCTCTGTGCTTTCTTTCCTTCTGAACAAGTGTTACTGTTTTCTGCACAAAAGCGATTCTGCGAAGCAATGTGAACAGGCACAGAGAAGGTGCTATCAGGGAATTCTCTGCCTGCCTTTCCCCAGTGCTCTGCAAGCTCTCCAGGACAACATAGAATCTGGGGCTCTGTGCTTTCTTTCGTTCTGAACAAGTGTTACTGTTTTCTGCACAAAAGCGATTCTTGCGAAGCAATGTGAACACTTCTGCTTCCCAGGCACAGAGAAGGTGCTAGCAGGGAATTCTCTGCCTGCCTTTCCCCAGTGCTCTGCAAGCTCTCCAGGACAACATAGAATCTGGGGCTCTGTGCTTTCTTTCGTTCTGAACAAGTGTTACTGTTTTCTGCACAAAAGCGATTCTGGGAAGCAATGTGAACACTTCTGCTTCCCAGGCACAGAGAAGGTGCTAGCAGGGAATTCTCTGCCTACCTTTCCCCAGTGCTCTGCAAGCTCTCCAGGACAACATAGAATCTGGGGATCTGTGCTTTCTTTCGTTCTGAACAAGTGTTACTGTTTTCTGCACAAAAGCGATTCTGCGAAGCAATGTGAACAGGCACAGAGAAGGTGCTATCAGGGAATTCTCTGCCTGCCTTTCCCCAGTGCTCTGCAAGCTCTCCAGGACAACATAAAATCTGGGGTTCTGTGCTTTCTTTCCTTCTGAACAAGTGTTACTGTTTTCTGCACAAAAGCGATTCTTGCGAAGCAATGTGAACACTTCTGCTTCCCAGGCACAGAGAAGGTGCTAGCAGGGAATTCTCTGCCTGCCTTTCCCCAGTGCTCTGCAAGCTCTCCAGGACAACATAGAATATGGGGCTCTGTGCTTTCTTTCGTTCTGAACAAGTGTTACTGTTTTCTGCACAAAAGCGATTCTTGCGAAGCAATGTGAACACTTCTGCTTCCCAGGCACAGAGAAGGTGCTAGCAGGGAATTCTCTGCCTGCCTTTCCCCAGTGCTCTGCAAGCTCTCCAGGACAACATAGAATCTGGGGCGCTGTGCTTTCTTTCCTTCTGAACAAGTGTTACTGTTTTCTGCACAAAAGCGATTCTGCGAAGCAATGTGAACAGGCACAGAGAAGGTGCTATCAGGGAATTCTCTGCCTGCCTTTCCCCAGTGCTCTGCAAGCTCTCCAGGACAACATAAAATCTGGGGCTCTGTGCTTTCTTTCCTTCTGAACAAGTGTTACTGTTTTCTGCACAAAAGCGATTCTGCGAAGCAATGTGAACAGGCACAGAGAAGGTGCTAGCAGGGAATTCTCTGCCTGCCTTTCCCCAGTGCTCTGCAAGCTCTCCAGGACAACATAGAATCTGGGGCTCTGTGCTTTCTTTCGTTCTGAACAACTGTTACTGTTTTCTGCACAAAAGCGATTCTTGCGAAGCAATGTGAACACTTCTGCTTCCCAGGCACAGAGAAGGTGCTAGCAGGGAATTCTCTGCCTGACTTTCCCCAGTGCTCTGCAAGCTCTCCAGGACAACATAGAATCTGGGGCGCTGTGCTTTCTTTCCTTCTGAACAAGTGTTACTGTTTTCTGCACAAAAGCGATTCTGCGAAGCAATGTGAACAGGCACAGAGAAGGTGCTATCAGGGAATTCTCTGCCTGCCTTTCCCCAGTGCTCTGCAAGCTCTCCAGGACAACATAAAATCTGGGGCTCTGTGCTTTCTTTCCTTCTGAACAAGTGTTACTGTTTTCTGCACAAAAGCGATTCTGCGAAGCAATGTGAACAGGCACAGAGAAGGTGCTAGCAGGGAATTCTCTGCCTGCCTTTCCCCAGTGCTCTGCAAGCTCTCCAGGACAACATAAAATCTGGGGCGCTGTGCTTTCTTTCCTTCTGAACAAGTGTTACTGTTTTCTGCACAAAAGCGATTCTTGCGAAGCAATGTGAACACTTCTGCTTCCCAGGCACAGAGAAGGTGCTATCAGGGAATTCTCTGCCTGCCTTTCCCCAGTGCTCTGCAAGCTCTCCAAGACAACATAGAATCTGGGGCTCTGTGCTTTCTTTCCTTCTGAACAAGTGTTACTGTTTTCTGCACAAAAGCGATTCTGCGAAGCAATGTGAACAGGCACAGAGAAGGTGCTAGCAGGGAATTCTCTGCCTGCCTTTCCCCAGTGCTCTGCAAGCTCTCCAGGACAACATAGAATCTGGGGCTCTGTGCTTTCTTTCCTTCTGAACAAGTGTTACTGTTTTCTGCACAAAAGCGATTCTGCGAAGCAATGTGAACAGGCACAGAGAAGGTGCTATCAGGGAATTCTCTGCCTGCCTTTCCCCAGTGCTCTGCAAGCTCTCCAGGACAACATAGAATCTGGGGCTCTGTGCTTTCTTTCCTTCTGAACAAGTGTTACTGTTTTCTGCACAAAAGCGATTCTGCGAAGCAATGTGAACACTTCTGCTTCCCAGGCACAGAGAAGGTGCTAGCAAGGAATTCTCTGCCTGCCTTTCCCCAGTGCTCTGCAAGCTCTCCAGGACAACATAAAATCTGGGGCTCTGTGCTTTCTTTCCTTCTGAACAAGTGTTACTGTTTTCTGCACAAAAGCGATTCTTGCGAAGCAATGTGAACACTTCTGCTTCCCAGGCACAGAGAAGGTGCTATCAGGGAATTCTCTGCCTGCCTTTCCCCAGTGCTCTGCAAGCTCTCCAGGACAACATAGAATATGGGGCTCTGTGCTTTCTTTCGTTCTGAACAAGTGTTACTGTTTTCTGCACAAAAGCGATTCTTGCGAAGCAATGTGAACACTTCTGCTTCCCAGGCACAGAGAAGGTGCTAGCAGGGAATTCTCTGCCTGCCTTTCCCCAGTGCTCTGCAAGCTCTCCAGGACAACATAGAATCTGGGGCGCTGTGCTTTCTTTCCTTCTGAACAAGTGTTACTGTTTTCTGCACAAAAGCGATTCTGCGAAGCAATGTGAACAGGCACAGAGAAGGTGCTATCAGGGAATTCTCTGCCTGCCTTTCCCCAGTGCTCTGCAAGCTCTCCAGGACAACATAAAATCTGGGGCTCTGTGCTTTCTTTCCTTCTGAACAAGTGTTACTGTTTTCTGCACAAAAGCGATTCTGCGAAGCAATGTGAACAGGCACAGAGAAGGTGCTATCAGGGAATTCTCTGCCTGCCTTTCCCCAGTGCTCTGCAAGCTCTCCAGGACAACATAAAATCTGGGGCTCTGTGCTTTCTTTCCTTCTGAACAAGTGTTACTGTTTTCTGCACAAAAGCGATTCTGCGAAGCAATGTGAACACTTCTGCTTCCCAGGCACAGAGAAGGTGCTAGCAGGGAATTCTCTGCCTGCCTTTCCCCAGTGCTCTGCAAGCTCTCCAGGACAACATAGAATCTGGGGCTCTGTGCTTTCTTTCCTTCTGAACAAGTGTTACTGTTTTCTGCACAAAAGCGATTCTGCGAAGCAATGTGAACAGGCACAGAGAAGGTGCTAGCAGGGAATTCTCTGCCTGCCTTTCCCCAGTGCTCTGCAAGCTCTCCAGGACAACATAAAATCTGGGGTTCTGTGCTTTCTTTCCTTCTGAACAAGTGTTACTGTTTTCTGCACAAAAGCGATTCTTGCGAAGCAATGTGAACACTTCTGCTTCCCAGGCACAGAGAAGGTGCTAGCAGGGAATTCTCTGCCTGCCTTTCCCCAGTGCTCTGCAAGCTCTCCAGGACAACATAGAATATGGGGCTCTGTGCTTTCTTTCGTTCTGAACAAGTGTTACTGTTTTCTGCACAAAAGCGATTCTTGCGAAGCAATGTGAACACTTCTGCTTCCCAGGCACAGAGAAGGTGCTATCAGGGAATTCTCTGCCTGCCTTTCCCCAGTGCTCTGCAAGCTCTCCAGGACAACATAGAATCTGGGGCTCTGTGCTTTCTTTCCTTCTGAACAAGTGTTACTGTTTTCTGCACAAAAGCGATTCTGCGAAGCAATGTGAACAGGCACAGAGAAGGTGCTATCAGGGAATTCTCTGCCTGCCTTTCCCCAGTGCTCTGCAAGCTCTCCAGGACAACATAAAATCTGGGGCTCTGTGCTTTCTTTCCTTCTGAACAAGTGTTACTGTTTTCTGCACAAAAGCGATTCTGCGAAGCAATGTGAACAGGCACAGAGAAGGTGCTAGCAGGGAATTCTCTGCCTGCCTTTCCCCAGTGCTCTGCAAGCTCTCCAGGACAACATAGAATCTGGGGCTCTGTGCTTTCTTTCGTTCTGAACAACTGTTACTGTTTTCTGCACAAAAGCGATTCTTGCGAAGCAATGTGAACACTTCTGCTTCCCAGGCACAGAGAAGGTGCTAGCAGGGAATTCTCTGCCTGCCTTTCCCCAGTGCTCTGCAAGCTCTCCAGGACAACATAGAATCTGGGGCTCTGTGCTTTCTTTCCTTCTGAACAAGTGTTACTGTTTTCTGCACAAAAGCGATTCTGCGAAGCAATGTGAACAGGCACAGAGAAGGTGCTAGCAGGGAATTCTCTGCCTGCCTTTCCCCAGTGCTCTGCAAGCTCTCCAGGACAACATAGAATCTGGGGCTCTGTGCTTTCTTTCGTTCTGAACAAGTGTTACTGTTTTCTGCACAAAAGCGATTCTGCGAAGCAATGTGAAGAGGCACAGAGAAGGTGCTAGCAGGGAATTCTCTGCCTGCCTTTCCCCAGTGCTCTGCAAGCTCTCCAGGACAACGTAAAATCTGGGGCTCTGTGCTTTCTTTCCTTCTGAACAAGTGTTACTGTTTTCTGCACAAAAGCGATTCTGCGAAGCAATGTGAACACTTCTGCTTCGCAGGCACAGAGAAGGTGCTAGCAGGGAATTCTCTGCCTGCCTTTCCCCAGTGCTCTGCAAGCTCTCCAGGACAACATAGAATATGGGGCTCTGTGCTTTCTTTCGTTCTGAACAAGTGTTACTGTTTTCTGCAGAAAAGCGATTCTTGCGAAGCAATGTGAACACTTCTGCTTCCCAGGCACAGAGAAGGTGCTAGCAGGGAATTCTCTGCCTGCCTTTCCCCAGTGCTCTGCAAGCTCTCCAGGACAACATAGAATCTGGGGCTCTGTGCTTTCTTTCCTTCTGAACAAGTGTTACTGTTTTCTGCACAAAAGCGATTCTGCGAAGCAATGTGAACAGGCACAGAGAAGGTGCTATCAGGGAATTCTCTGCCTGCCTTTCCCCAGTGCTCTGCAAGCTCTCCAGGACAACATAAAATCTGGGGCTCTGTGCTTTCTTTCCTTCTGAACAAGTGTTACTGTTTTCTGCACAAAAGCGATTCTGCGAAGCAATGTGAACAGGCACAGAGAAGGTGCTAGCAGGGAATTCTCTGCCTGCCTTTCCCCAGTGCTCTGCAAGCTCTCCAGGACAACATAAAATCTGGGGCTCTGTGCTTTCTTTCCTTCTGAACAAGTGTTACTGTTTTCTGCACAAAATCGATTCTGCGAAGCAATGTGAACACTTCTGCTTCCCAGGCACAGAGAAGGTGCTAGCAGGGAATTCTCTGCCTGCCTTTCCCCAGTGCTCTGCAAGCTCTCCAGGACAACATAGAATCTGGGGCTCTGTGCTTTCTTTCGTTCTGAACAACTGTTACTGTTTTCTGCACAAAAGCGATTCTTGCGAAGCAATGTGAACACTTCTGCTTCCCAGGCACAGAGAAGGTGCTAGCAGGGAATTCTCTGCCTGCCTTTCCCCAGTGCTCTGCAAGCTCTCCAGGACAGCATAGAATCTGGGGCGCTGTGCTTTCTTTCCTTCTGAACAAGTGTTACTGTTTTCTGCACAAAAGCGATTCTGCGAAGCAATGTGAACAGGCACAGAGAAGGTGCTAGCAGGGAATTCTCTGCCTGCCTTTCCCCAGTGCTCTGCAAGCTCTCCAGGACAACATAAAATCTGGGGCTCTGTGCTTTCTTTCCTTCTGAACAAGTGTTACTGTTTTCTGCACAAAAGCGATTCTGCGAAGCAATGTGAACAGGCACAGAGAAGGTGCTAGCAGGGAATTCTCTGCCTGCCTTTCCCCAGTGCTCTGCAAGCTCTCCAGGACAACATAAAATCTGGGCCTCTGTGCTTTCTTTCCTTCTGAACAAGTGTTACTGTTTTCTGCACAAAAGCGATTCTTGCGAAGCAATGTGAACACTTCTGCTTCCCAGGCACAGAGAAGGTGCTATCAGGGAATTCTCTGCCTGCCTTTCCCCAGTGCTCTGCAAGCTCTCCAGGACAACATAAAATCCGGGGCTCTGTGCTTTCTTTCCTTCTGAACAAGTGTTACTGTTTTCTGCACAAAAGCGATTCTGCGAAGCAATGTGAACAGGCACAGAGAAGGTGCTATCAGGGAATTCTCTGCCTGCCTTTCCCCAGTGCTCTGCAAGCTCTCCAGGACAACATAGAATCTGGGGCTCTGTGCTTTCTTTCGTTCTGAACAACTGTTACTGTTTTCTGCACAAAAGCGATTCTTGCGAAGCAATGTGAACACTTCTGCTTCCCAGGCACAGAGAAGGTGCTAGCAGGGAATTCTCTGCCTGCCTTTCCCCAGTGCTCTGCAAGCTCTCCAGGACAACATAGAATCTGGGGCGCTGTGCTTTCTTTCCTTCTGAACAAGTGTTACTGTTTTCTGCACAAAAGCGATTCTGCGAAGCAATGTGAACACTTCTGCTTCCCAGGCACAGAGAAGGTGCTAGCAGGGAATTCTCTGCCTACCTTTCCCCAGTGCTCTGCAAGCTCTCCAGGACAACATAAAATCTGGGGTTCTGTGCTTTCTTTCGTTCTGAACAAGTGTTACTGTTTTCTGCACAAAAGCGATTCTTGCGAAGCAATGTGAACACTTCTGCTTCCCAGGCACAGAGAAGGTGATAGCAGGGAATTCTCTGCCTGCCTTTCCCCAGTGCTCTGCAAGCTCTCCAGGACAACATAGAATCTGGGGCTCTGTGCTTTCTTTCGTTCTGAACAACTGTTACTGTTTTCTGCACAAAAGCGATTCTTGCGAAGCAATGTGAACACTTCTGCTTCCCAGGCACAGAGAAGGTGCTAGCAGGGAATTCTCTGCCTGCCTTTCCCCAGTGCTCTGCAAGCTCTCCAGGACAACATAGAATCTGGGGCTCTGTGCTTTCTTTCGTTCTGAACAACTGTTACTGTTTTCTGCACAAAAGCGATTCTTGGGAAGCAATGTGAACACTTCTGCTTCCCAGGCACAGAGAAGGTGCTAGCAGGGAATTCTCTGCCTGCCTTTCCCCAGTGCTCTGCAAGCTCTCCAGGACAACGTAAAATCTGGGGCTCTGTGCTTTCTTTCCTTCTGAACAAGTGTTACTGTTTTCTGCACAAAAGCGATTCTGCGAAGCAATGTGAACACTTCTGCTTCCCAGGCACAGAGAAGGTGCTAGCAGGGAATTCTCTGCCTGCCTTTCCCCAGTGCTCTGCAAGCTCTCCAGGACAACATAGAATATGGGGCTCTGTGCTTTCTTTCGTTCTGAACAAGTGTTACTGTTTTCTGCAGAAAAGCGATTCTTGCGAAGCAATGTGAACACTTCTGCTTCCCAGGCACAGAGAAGGTGCTAGCAGGGAATTCTCTGCCTGCCTTTCCCCAGTGCTCTGCAAGCTCTCCAGGACAACATAGAATCTGGGGCTCTGTGCTTTCTTTCCTTCTGAACAAGTGTTACTGTTTTCTGCACAAAAGCGATTCTGCGAAGCAATGTGAACAGGCACAGAGAAGGTGCTATCAGGGAATTCTCTGCCTGCCTTTCCCCAGTGCTCTGCAAGCTCTCCAGGACAACATAAAATCTGGGGCTCTGTGCTTTCTTTCCTTCTGAACAAGTGTTACTGTTTTCTGCACAAAAGCGATTCTGCGAAGCAATGTGAACAGGCACAGAGAAGGTGCTAGCAGGGAATTCTCTGCCTGCCTTTCCCCAGTGCTCTGCAAGCTCTCCAGGACAACATAAAATCTGGGGCTCTGTGCTTTCTTTCCTTCTGAACAAGTGTTACTGTTTTCTGCACAAAATCGATTCTGCGAAGCAATGTGAACACTTCTGCTTCCCAGGCACAGAGAAGGTGCTAGCAGGGAATTCTCTGCCTGCCTTTCCCCAGTGCTCTGCAAGCTCTCCAGGACAACATAGAATCTGGGGCTCTGTGCTTTCTTTCGTTCTGAACAACTGTTACTGTTTTCTGCACAAAAGCGATTCTTGGGAAGCAATGTGAACACTTCTGCTTCCCAGGCACAGAGAAGGTGCTAGCAGGGAATTCTCTGCCTGCCTTTCCCCAGTGCTCTGCAAGCTCTCCAGGACAGCATAGAATCTGGGGCGCTGTGCTTTCTTTCCTTCTGAACAAGTGTTACTGTTTTCTGCACAAAAGCGATTCTGCGAAGCAATGTGAACAGGCACAGAGAAGGTGCTAGCAGGGAATTCTCTGCCTGCCTTTCCCCAGTGCTCTGCAAGCTCTCCAGGACAACATAAAATCTGGGGCTCTGTGCTTTCTTTCCTTCTGAACAAGTGTTACTGTTTTCTGCACAAAAGCGATTCTGCGAAGCAATGTGAACAGGCACAGAGAAGGTGCTAGCAGGGAATTCTCTGCCTGCCTTTCCCCAGTGCTCTGCAAGCTCTCCAGGACAACATAAAATCTGGGCCTCTGTGCTTTCTTTCCTTCTGAACAAGTGTTACTGTTTTCTGCACAAAAGCGATTCTTGCGAAGCAATGTGAACACTTCTGCTTCCCAGGCACAGAGAAGGTGCTATCAGGGAATTCTCTGCCTGCCTTTCCCCAGTGCTCTGCAAGCTCTCCAGGACAACATAAAATCCGGGGCTCTGTGCTTTCTTTCCTTCTGAACAAGTGTTACTGTTTTCTGCACAAAAGCGATTCTGCGAAGCAATGTGAACAGGCACAGAGAAGGTGCTATCAGGGAATTCTCTGCCTGCCTTTCCCCAGTGCTCTGCAAGCTCTCCAGGACAACATAGAATCTGGGGCTCTGTGCTTTCTTTCGTTCTGAACAACTGTTACTGTTTTCTGCACAAAAGCGATTCTTGCGAAGCAATGTGAACACTTCTGCTTCCCAGGCACAGAGAAGGTGCTAGCAGGGAATTCTCTGCCTGCCTTTCCCCAGTGCTCTGCAAGCTCTCCAGGACAACATAGAATCTGGGGCGCTGTGCTTTCTTTCCTTCTGAACAAGTGTTACTGTTTTCTGCACAAAAGCGATTCTGCGAAGCAATGTGAACACTTCTGCTTCCCAGGCACAGAGAAGGTGCTAGCAGGGAATTCTCTGCCTGCCTTTCCCCAGTGCTCTGCAAGCTCTCCAGGACAACATAGAATATGGGGCTCTGTGCTTTCTTTCGTTCTGAACAAGTGTTACTGTTTTCTGCAGAAAAGCGATTCTTGCGAAGCAATGTGAACACTTCTGCTTCCCAGGCACAGAGAAGGTGCTAGCAGGGAATTCTCTGCCTGCCTTTCCCCAGTGCTCTGCAAGCTCTCCAGGACAACATAGAATCTGGGGCTCTGTGCTTTCTTTCCTTCTGAACAAGTGTTACTGTTTTCTGCACAAAAGCGATTCTGCGAAGCAATGTGAACAGGCACAGAGAAGGTGCTATCAGGGAATTCTCTGCCTGCCTTTCCCCAGTGCTCTGCAAGCTCTCCAGGACAACATAAAATCTGGGGCTCTGTGCTTTCTTTCCTTCTGAACAAGTGTTACTGTTTTCTGCACAAAAGCGATTCTGCGAAGCAATGTGAACAGGCACAGAGAAGGTGCTAGCAGGGAATTCTCTGCCTGCCTTTCCCCAGTGCTCTGCAAGCTCTCCAGGACAACATAAAATCTGGGGCTCTGTGCTTTCTTTCCTTCTGAACAAGTGTTACTGTTTTCTGCACAAAATCGATTCTGCGAAGCAATGTGAACACTTCTGCTTCCCAGGCACAGAGAAGGTGCTAGCAGGGAATTCTCTGCCTGCCTTTCCCCAGTGCTCTGCAAGCTCTCCAGGACAACATAGAATCTGGGGCTCTGTGCTTTCTTTCGTTCTGAACAACTGTTACTGTTTTCTGCACAAAAGCGATTCTTGGGAAGCAATGTGAACACTTCTGCTTCCCAGGCACAGAGAAGGTGCTAGCAGGGAATTCTCTGCCTGCCTTTCCCCAGTGCTCTGCAAGCTCTCCAGGACAGCATAGAATCTGGGGCGCTGTGCTTTCTTTCCTTCTGAACAAGTGTTACTGTTTTCTGCACAAAAGCGATTCTGCGAAGCAATGTGAACAGGCACAGAGAAGGTGCTAGCAGGGAATTCTCTGCCTGCCTTTCCCCAGTGCTCTGCAAGCTCTCCAGGACAACATAAAATCTGGGGCTCTGTGCTTTCTTTCCTTCTGAACAAGTGTTACTGTTTTCTGCACAAAAGCGATTCTGCGAAGCAATGTGAACAGGCACAGAGAAGGTGCTAGCAGGGAATTCTCTGCCTGCCTTTCCCCAGTGCTCTGCAAGCTCTCCAGGACAACATAAAATCTGGGCCTCTGTGCTTTCTTTCCTTCTGAACAAGTGTTACTGTTTTCTGCACAAAAGCGATTCTTGCGAAGCAATGTGAACACTTCTGCTTCCCAGGCACAGAGAAGGTGCTATCAGGGAATTCTCTGCCTGCCTTTCCCCAGTGCTCTGCAAGCTCTCCAGGACAACATAAAATCCGGGGCTCTGTGCTTTCTTTCCTTCTGAACAAGTGTTACTGTTTTCTGCACAAAAGCGATTCTGCGAAGCAATGTGAACAGGCACAGAGAAGGTGCTATCAGGGAATTCTCTGCCTGCCTTTCCCCAGTGCTCTGCAAGCTCTCCAGGACAACATAGAATCTGGGGCTCTGTGCTTTCTTTCGTTCTGAACAACTGTTACTGTTTTCTGCACAAAAGCGATTCTTGCGAAGCAATGTGAACACTTCTGCTTCCCAGGCACAGAGAAGGTGCTAGCAGGGAATTCTCTGCCTGCCTTTCCCCAGTGCTCTGCAAGCTCTCCAGGACAACATAGAATCTGGGGCGCTGTGCTTTCTTTCCTTCTGAACAAGTGTTACTGTTTTCTGCACAAAAGCGATTCTGCGAAGCAATGTGAACACTTCTGCTTCCCAGGCACAGAGAAGGTGCTAGCAGGGAATTCTCTGCCTACCTTTCCCCAGTGCTCTGCAAGCTCTCCAGGACAACATAAAATCTGGGGTTCTGTGCTTTCTTTCGTTCTGAACAAGTGTTACTGTTTTCTGCACAAAAGCGATTCTTGCGAAGCAATGTGAACACTTCTGCTTCCCAGGCACAGAGAAGGTGATAGCAGGGAATTCTCTGCCTGCCTTTCCCCAGTGCTCTGCAAGCTCTCCAGGACAACATAGAATCTGGGGCTCTGTGCTTTCTTTCGTTCTGAACAACTGTTACTGTTTTCTGCACAAAAGCGATTCTTGCGAAGCAATGTGAACACTTCTGCTTCCCAGGCACAGAGAAGGTGCTAGCAGGGAATTCTCTGCCTGCCTTTCCCCAGTGCTCTGCAAGCTCTCCAGGACAACATAGAATCTGGGGCTCTGTGCTTTCTTTCGTTCTGAACAACTGTTACTGTTTTCTGCACAAAAGCGATTCTTGGGAAGCAATGTGAACACTTCTGCTTCCCAGGCACAGAGAAGGTGCTAGCAGGGAATTCTCTGCCTGCCTTTCCCCAGTGCTCTGCAAGCTCTCCAGGACAGCATAGAATCTGGGGCGCTGTGCTTTCTTTCCTTCTGAACAAGTGTTACTGTTTTCTGCACAAAAGCGATTCTGCGAAGCAATGTGAACAGGCACAGAGAAGGTGCTATCAGGGAATTCTCTGCCTGCCTTTCCCCAGTGCTCTGCAAGCTCTCCAGGACAACATAAAAACTGGGGCTCTGTGCTTTCTTTCCTTCTGAACAAGTGTTACTGTTTTCTGCACAAAAGCGATTCTGCGAAGCAATGTGAACAGGCACAGAGAAGGTGCTAGCAGGGAATTCTCTGCCTGCCTTTCCCCAGTGCTCTGCAAGCTCTCCAGGACAACATAAAATCTGGGCCTCTGTGCTTTCTTTCCTTCTGAACAAGTGTTACTGTTTTCTGCACAAAAGCGATTCTTGCGAAGCAATGTGAACACTTCTGCTTCCCAGGCACAGAGAAGGTGCTATCAGGGAATTCTCTGCCTGCCTTTCCCCAGTGCTCTGCAAGCTCTCCAGGACAACATAAAATCCGGGGCTCTGTGCTTTCTTTCCTTCTGAAAAAGTGTTACTGTTTTCTGCACAAAAGCGATTCTGCGAAGCAATGTGAACAGGCACAGAGAAGGTGCTATCAGGGAATTCTCTGCCTGCCTTTCCCCAGTGCTCTGCAAGCTCTCCAGGACAACACAGAATCTGGGGCTCTGTGCTTTCTTTCGTTCTGAACAACTGTTACTGTTTTCTGCACAAAAGCGATTCTTGCGAAGCAATGTGAACACTTCTGCTTCCCAGGCACAGAGAAGGTGCTAGCAGGGAATTCTCTGCCTGCCTTTCCCCAGTGCTCTGCAAGCTCTCCAGGACAACATAGAATCTGGGGCGCTGTGCTTTCTTTCCTTCTGAACAAGTGTTACTGTTTTCTGCACAAAAGCGATTCTGCGAAGCAATGTGAACACTTCTGCTTCCCAGGCACAGAGAAGGTGCTAGCAGGGAATTCTCTGCCTACCTTTCCCCAGTGCTCTGCAAGCTCTCCAGGACAACATAAAATCTGGGGTTCTGTGCTTTCTTTCGTTCTGAACAAGTGTTACTGTTTTCTGCACAAAAGCGATTCTTGCGAAGCAATGTGAACACTTCTGCTTCCCAGGCACAGAGAAGGTGATAGCAGGGAATTCTCTGCCTGCCTTTCCCCAGTGCTCTGCAAGCTCTCCAGGACAACATAGAATCTGGGGCTCTGTGCTTTCTTTCGTTCTGAACAACTGTTACTGTTTTCTGCACAAAAGCGATTCTTGCGAAGCAATGTGAACACTTCTGCTTCCCAGGCACAGAGAAGGTGCTAGCAGGGAATTCTCTGCCTGCCTTTCCCCAGTGCTCTGCAAGCTCTCCAGGACAACATAAAATCTGGGGCTCTGTGCTTTCTTTCCTTCTGAACAAGTGTTACTGTTTTCTGCACAAAAGCGATTCTGCGAAGCAATGTGAACAGGCACAGAGAAGGTGCTAGCAGGGAATTCTCTGCCTGCCTTTCCCCAGTGCTCTGCAAGCTCTCCAGGACAACATAAAATCTGGGGCTCTGTGCTTTCTTTCCTTCTGAACAAGTGTTACTGTTTTCTGCACAAAAGCGATTCTGCGAAGCAATGTGAACACTTCTGCTTCCCAGGCACAGTGAAGGTGCTAGCAGGGAATTCTCTGCCTGCCTTTCCCCAGTGCTCTGCAAGCTCTCCAGGACAACATAGAATCTGGGGCTCTGTGCTTTCTTTCGTTCTGAACAAGTGTTACTGTTTTCTGCACAAAAGCGATTCTTGCGAAGCAATGTGAACACTTCTGCTTCCCAGGCACAGAGAAGGTGCTAGCAGGGAATTCTCTGCCTGCCTTTCCCCAGTGCTCTGCAAGCTCTCCAGGACAACATAGAATCTGGGGCGCTGTGCTTTCTTTCCTTCTGAACAAGTGTTACTGTTTTCTGCACAAAAGCGATTCTGCGAAGCAATGTGAACAGGCACAGAGAAGGTGCTATCAGGGAATTCTCTGCCTGCCTTTCCCCAGTGCTCTGCAAGCTCTCCAGGACAACACAAAATCTGGGGCTCTGTGCTTTCTTTCCTTCTGAACAAGTGTTACTGTTTTCTGCACAAAAGCGATTCTGCGAAGCAATGTGAACAGGCACAGAGAAGGTGCTAGCAGGGAATTCTCTGCCTGCCTTTCCCCAGTGCTCTGCAAGCTCTCCAGGACAACATAAAATCTGGGGCTCTGTGCTTTCTTTCCTTCTGAACAAGTGTTACTGTTTTCTGCACAAAAGCGATTCTTGCGAAGCAATGTGAACACTTCTGCTTCCCAGGCACAGAGAAGGTGCTATCAGGGAATTCTCTGCCTGCCTTTCCCCAGTGCTCTGCAAGCTCTCCAAGACAACATAGAATCTGGGGCTCTGTGCTTTCTTTCCTTCTGAACAAGTGTTACTGTTTTCTGCACAAAAGCGATTCTGCGAAGCAATGTGAACAGGCACAGAGAAGGTGCTAGCAGGGAATTCTCTGCCTGCCTTTCCCCAGTGCTCTGCAAGCTCTCCAGGACAACATAGAATCTGGGGCTCTGTGCTTTCTTTCGTTCTGAACAAGTGTTACTGTTTTCTGCACAAAAGCGATTCTTGCGAAGCAATGTGAACACTTCTGCTTCCCAGGCACAGAGAAGGTGCTAGCAGGGAATTCTCTGCCTGCCTTTCCCCAGTGCTCTGCAAGCTCTCCAGGACAACATAGAATCTGGGGCGCTGTGCTTTCTTTCCTTCTGAACAAGTGTTACTGTTTTCTGCACAAAAGCGATTCTGCGAAGCAATGTGAACAGGCACAGAGAAGGTGCTATCAGGGAATTCTCTGCCTGCCTTTCCCCAGTGCTCTGCAAGCTCTCCAGGACAACACAAAATCTGGGGCTCTGTGCTTTCTTTCCTTCTGAACAAGTGTTACTGTTTTCTGCACAAAAGCGATTCTGCGAAGCAATGTGAACAGGCACAGAGAAGGTGCTATCAGGGAATTCTCTGCCTGCCTTTCCCCAGTGCTCTGCAAGCTCTCCAGGACAACATAAAATCTGGGGCTCTGTGCTTTCTTTCCTTCTGAACAAGTGTTACTGTTTTCTGCACAAAAGCGATTCTTGCGAAGCAATGTGAACACTTCTGCTTCCCAGGCACAGAGAAGGTGCTAGCAGGGAATTCTCTGCCTGCCTTTCCCCAGTGCTCTGCAAGCTCTCCAAGACAACATAGAATCTGGGGCTCTGTGCTTTCTTTCCTTCTGAACAAGTGTTACTGTTTTCTGCACAAAAGCGATTCTGCGAAGCAATGTGAACAGGCACAGAGAAGGTGCTAGCAGGGAATTCTCTGCCTGCCTTTCCCCAGTGCTCTGCAAGCTCTCCAGGACAACATAGAATCTGGGGCTCTGTGCTTTCTTTCGTTCTGAACAAGTGTTACTCTTTTCTGCACAAAAGCGATTCTGCGAAGCAATGTGAACAGGCACAGAGAAGGTGCTAGCAGGGAATTCTCTGCCTGCCTTTCCCCAGTGCTCTGCAAGCTCTCCAGGACAACATAGAATCTGGGGCTCTGTGCTTTCTTTCCTTCTGAACAAGTGTTACTGTTTTCTGCACAAAAGCGATTCTGCGAAGCAATGTGAACACTTCTGCTTCCCAGGCACAGAGAAGGTGCTAGCAAGGAATTCTCTGCCTGCCTTTCCCCAGTGCTCTGCAAGCTCTCCAGGACAACATAAAATCTGGGGCTCTGTGCTTTCTTTCCTTCTGAACAAGTGTTACTGTTTTCTGCACAAAAGCGATTCTTGCGAAGCAATGTGAACACTTCTGCTTCCCAGGCACAGAGAAGGTGCTAGCAGGGAATTCTCTGCCTGCCTTTCCCCAGTGCTCTGCAAGCTCTCCAGGACAACATAGAATATGGGGCTCTGTGCTTTCTTTCGTTCTGAACAAGTGTTACTGTTTTCTGCACAAAAGCGATTCTTGCGAAGCAATGTGAACACTTCTGCTTCCCAGGCACAGAGAAGGTGCTAGCAGGGAATTCTCTGCCTGCCTTTCCCCAGTGCTCTGCAAGCTCTCCAGGACAACATAGAATCTGGGGCTCTGTGCTTTCTTTCCTTCTGAACAAGTGTTACTGTTTTCTGCACAAAAGCGATTCTGCGAAGCAATGTGAACAGGCACAGAGAAGGTGCTAGCAGGGAATTCTCTGCCTGCCTTTCCCCAGTGCTCTGCAAGCTCTCCAGGACAACATAAAATCTGGGGCTCTGTGCTTTCTTTCCTTCTGAACAAGTGTTACTGTTTTCTGCACAAAAGCGATTCTGCGAAGCAATGTGAACACTTCTGCTTCCCAGGCACAGAGAAGGTGCTAGCAGGGAATTCTCTGCCTGCCTTTCCCCAGTGCTCTGCAAGCTCTCCAGGACAACATAAAATCTGGGGCTCTGTGCTTTCTTTCCTTCTGAACAAGTGTTACTGTTTTCTGCACAAAAGCGATTCTGCGAAGCAATGTGAACAGGCACAGAGAAGGTGCTAGCAGGGAATTCTCTGCCTGCCTTTCCCCAGTGCTCTGCAAGCTCTCCAGGACAACATAAAATCTGGGGCTCTGTGCTTTCTTTCCTTCTGAACAAGTGTTACTGTTTTCTGCACAAAAGCGATTCTTGCGAAGCAATGTGAACACTTCTGCTTCCCAGGCACAGAGAAGGTGCTAGCAGGGAATTCTCTGCCTGCCTTTCCCCAGTGCTCTGCAAGCTCTCCAGGACAACATAGAATCTGGGGCTCTGTGCTTTCTTTCCTTCTGAACAAGTGTTACTGTTTTCTGCACAAAAGCGATTCTGCGAAGCAATGTGAACAGGCACAGAGAAGGTGCTAGCAGGGAATTCTCTGCCTGCCTTTCCCCAGTGCTCTGCAAGCTCTCCAGGACAACATAAAATCTGGGGCTCTGTGCTTTCTTTCCTTCTGAACAAGTGTTACTGTTTTCTGCACAAAAGCGATTCTGCGAAGCAATGTGAACACTTCTGCTTCCCAGGCACAGAGAAGGTGCTAGCAGGGAATTCTCTGCCTGCCTTTCCCCAGTGCTCTGCAAGCTCTCCAGGACAACATAAAATCTGGGGCTCTGTGCTTTCTTTCCTTCTGAACAAGTGTTACTGTTTTCTGCACAAAAGCGATTCTGCGAAGCAATGTGAACAGGCACAGAGAAGGTGCTAGCAGGGAATTCTCTGCCTGCCTTTCCCCAGTGCTCTGCAAGCTCTCCAGGACAACATAAAATCTGGGGCTCTGTGCTTTCTTTCCTTCTGAACAAGTGTTACTGTTTTCTGCACAAAAGCGATTCTGCGAAGCAATGTGAACAGGCACAGAGAAGGTGCTATCAGGGAATTCTCTGCCTGCCTTTCCCCAGTGCTCTGCAAGCTCTCCAGGACAACACAAAATCTGGGGCTCTGTGCTTTCTTTCCTTCTGAACAAGTGTTACTGTTTTCTGCACAAAAGCGATTCTGCGAAGCAATGTGAACAGGCACAGAGAAGGTGCTATCAGGGAATTCTCTGCCTGCCTTTCCCCAGTGCTCTGCAAGCTCTCCAGGACAACATAAAATCTGGGGCTCTGTGCTTTCTTTCCTTCTGAACAAGTGTTACTGTTTTCTGCACAAAAGCGATTTTGCGAAGCAATGAGAACACTTCTGCTTCCCAGGCACAGAGAAGGTGCTATCAGGGAATTCTCTGCCTGCCTTTCCCCAGTGCTCTGCAAGCTCTCCAAGACAACATAGAATCTGGGGCTCTGTGCTTTCTTTCCTTCTGAACAAGTGTTACTGTTTTCTGCACAAAAGCGATTCTGCGAAGCAATGTGAACAGGCACAGAGAAGGTGCTAGCAGGGAATTCTCTGCCTGCCTTTCCCCAGTGCTCTGCAAGCTCTCCAGGACAACATAGAATCTGGGGCTCTGTGCTTTCTTTCCTTCTGAACAAGTGTTACTGTTTTCTGCACAAAAGCGATTCTGCGAAGCAATGTGAACACTTCTGCTTCCCAGGCACAGAGAAGGTGCTAGCAAGGAATTCTCTGCCTGCCTTTCCCCAGTGCTCTGCAAGCTCTCCAGGACAACATAAAATCTGGGGCTCTGTGCTTTCTTTCGTTCTGAACAAGTGTTACTGTTTTCTGCACAAAAGCGATTCTGCGAAGCAATGTGAACAGGCACAGAGAAGGTGCTAGCAGGGAATTCTCTGCCTGCCTTTCCCCAGTGCTCTGCAAGCTCTCCAGGACAACATAGAATCTGGGGCTCTGTGCTTTCTTTCCTTCTGAACAAGTGTTACTGTTTTCTGCACAAAAGCGATTCTGCGAAGCAATGTGAACACTTCTGCTTCCCAGGCACAGAGAAGGTGCTAGCAAGGAATTCTCTGCCTGCCTTTCCCCAGTGCTCTGCAAGCTCTCCAGGACAACATAAAATCTGGGGCTCTGTGCTTTCTTTCGTTCTGAACAAGTGTTACTGTTTTCTGCACAAAAGCGATTCTTGCGAAGCAATGTGAACACTTCTGCTTCCCAGGCACAGAGAAGGTGCTAGCAGGGAATTCTCTGCCTGCCTTTCCCCAGTGCTCTGCAAGCTCTCCAGGACAACATAGAATATGGGGCTCTGTGCTTTCTTTCGTTCTGAACAAGTGTTACTGTTTTCTGCACAAAAGCGATTCTTGCGAAGCAATGTGAACACTTCTGCTTCCCAGGCACAGAGAAGGTGCTAGCAGGGAATTCTCTGCCTGCCTTTCCCCAGTGCTCTGCAAGCTCTCCAGGACAACATAGAATCTGGGGCTCTGTGCTTTCTTTCCTTCTGAACAAGTGTTACTGTTTTCTGCACAAAAGCGATTCTGCGAAGCAATGTGAACAGGCACAGAGAAGGTGCTAGCAGGGAATTCTCTGCCTGCCTTTCCCCAGTGCTCTGCAAGCTCTCCAGGACAACATAAAATCTGGGGCTCTGTGCTTTCTTTCCTTCTGAACAAGTGTTACTGTTTTCTGCACAAAAGCGATTCTGCGAAGCAATGTGAACACTTCTGCTTCCCAGGCACAGAGAAGGTGCTAGCAGGGAATTCTCTGCCTGCCTTTCCCCAGTGCTCTGCAAGCTCTCCAGGACAACATAAAATCTGGGGCTCTGTGCTTTCTTTCCTTCTGAACAAGTGTTACTGTTTTCTGCACAAAAGCGATTCTGCGAAGCAATGTGAACAGGCACAGAGAAGGTGCTAGCAGGGAATTCTCTGCCTGCCTTTCCCCAGTGCTCTGCAAGCTCTCCAGGACAACATAAAATCTGGGGCTCTGTGCTTTCTTTCCTTCTGAACAAGTGTTACTGTTTTCTGCACAAAAGCGATTCTTGCGAAGCAATGTGAACACTTCTGCTTCCCAGGCACAGAGAAGGTGCTAGCAGGGAATTCTCTGCCTGCCTTTCCCCAGTGCTCTGCAAGCTCTCCAGGACAACATAGAATCTGGGGCTCTGTGCTTTCTTTCGTTCTGAACAACTGTTACTGTTTTCTGCACAAAAGCGATTCTGCGAAGCAATGTGAACACTTCTGCTTCCCAGGCACAGAGAAGGTGCTAGCAGGGAATTCTCTGCCTGCCTTTCCCCAGTGCTCTGCAAGCTCTCCAGGACAGCATAGAATCTGGGGCTCTGTGCTTTCTTTCCTTCTGAACAAGTGTTACTGTTTTCTGCACAAAAGCGATTCTGCGAAGCAATGTGAACAGGCACAGAGAAGGTGCTATCAGGGAATTCTCTGCCTGCCTTTCCCCAGTGCTCTGCAAGCTCTCCAGGACAACATAAAATCTGGGGCTCTGTGCTTTCTTTCCTTCTGAACAAGTGTTACTGTTTTCTGCACAAAAGCGATTCTGCGAAGCAATGTGAACAGGCACAGAGAAGGTGCTAGCAGGGAATTCTCTGCCTGCCTTTCCCCAGTGCTCTGCAAGCTCTCCAGGACAACATAAAATCTGGGGCTCTGTGCTTTCTTTCCTTCTGAACAAGTGTTACTGTTTTCTGCACAAAAGCGATTCTTGCGAAGCAATGTGAACACTTCTGCTTCCCAGGCACAGAGAAGGTGCTATCAGGGAATTCTCTGCCTGCCTTTCCCCAGTGCTCTGCAAGCTCTCCAGGACAACATAGAATCTGGGGCTCTGTGCTTTCTTTCGTTCTGAACAAGTGTTACTCTTTTCTGCACAAAAGCGATTCTGCGAAGCAATGTGAACAGGCACAGAGAAGGTGCTAGCAGGGAATTCTCTGCCTGCCTTTCCCCAGTGCTCTGCAAGCTCTCCAGGACAACATAGAATCTGGGGCTCTGTGCTTTCTTTCCTTCTGAACAAGTGTTACTGTTTTCTGCACAAAAGCGATTCTTGCGAAGCAATGTGAACACTTCTGCTTCCCAGGCACAGAGAAGGTGCTATCAGGGAATTCTCTGCCTGCCTTTCCCCAGTGCTCTGCAAGCTCTCCAGGACAACATAGAATCTGGGGCTCTGTGCTTTCTTTCGTTCTGAACAAGTGTTACTCTTTTCTGCACAAAAGCGATTCTGCGAAGCAATGTGAACAGGCACAGAGAAGGTGCTAGCAGGGAATTCTCTGCCTGCCTTTCCCCAGTGCTCTGCAAGCTCTCCAGGACAACATAGAATCTGGGGCTCTGTGCTTTCTTTCCTTCTGAACAAGTGTTACTGTTTTCTGCACAAAAGCGATTCTGCGAAGCAATGTGAACACTTCTGCTTCCCAGGCACAGAGAAGGTGCTAGCAAGGAATTCTCTGCCTGCCTTTCCCCAGTGCTCTGCAAGCTCTCCAGGACAACATAAAATCTGGGGCTCTGTGCTTTCTTTCGTTCTGAACAAGTGTTACTGTTTTCTGCACAAAAGCGATTCTTGCGAAGCAATGTGAACACTTCTGCTTCCCAGGCACAGAGAAGGTGCTAGCAGGGAATTCTCTGCCTGCCTTTCCCCAGTGCTCTGCAAGCTCTCCAGGACAACATAGAATATGGGGCTCTGTGCTTTCTTTCGTTCTGAACAAGTGTTACTGTTTTCTGCACAAAAGCGATTCTTGCGAAGCAATGTGAACACTTCTGCTTCCCAGGCACAGAGAAGGTGCTAGCAGGGAATTCTCTGCCTGCCTTTCCCCAGTGCTCTGCAAGCTCTCCAGGACAACATAGAATCTGGGGCTCTGTGCTTTCTTTCCTTCTGAACAAGTGTTACTGTTTTCTGCACAAAAGCGATTCTGCGAAGCAATGTGAACAGGCACAGAGAAGGTGCTATCAGGGAATTCTCTGCCTGCCTTTCCCCAGTGCTCTGCAAGCTCTCCAGGACAACATAAAATCTGGGGCTCTGTGCTTTCTTTCCTTCTGAACAAGTGTTACTGTTTTCTGCACAAAAGCGATTCTGCGAAGCAATGTGAACAGGCACAGAGAAGGTGCTAGCAGGGAATTCTCTGCCTGCCTTTCCCCAGTGCTCTGCAAGCTCTCCAGGACAACATAAAATCTGGGGCTCTGTGCTTTCTTTCCTTCTGAACAAGTGTTACTGTTTTCTGCACAAAAGCGATTCTGCGAAGCAATGTGAACACTTCTGCTTCCCAGGCACAGAGAAGGTGCTAGCAGGGAATTCTCTGCCTGCCTTTCCCCAGTGCTCTGCAAGCTCTCCAGGACAACATAGAATCTGGGGCTCTGTGCTTTCTTTCGTTCTGAACAACTGTTACTGTTTTCTGCACAAAAGCGATTCTTGCGAAGCAATGTGAACACTTCTGCTTCCCAGGCACAGAGAAGGTGCTAGCAGGGAATTCTCTGCCTGCCTTTCCCCAGTGCTCTGCAAGCTCTCCAGGACAGCATAGAATCTGGGGCTCTGTGCTTTCTTTCCTTCTGAACAAGTGTTACTGTTTTCTGCACAAAAGCGATTCTGCGAAGCAATGTGAACAGGCACAGAGAAGGTGCTATCAGGGAATTCTCTGCCTGCCTTTCCCCAGTGCTCTGCAAGCTCTCCAGGACAACATAAAATCTGGGGCTCTGTGCTTTCTTTCCTTCTGAACAAGTGTTACTGTTTTCTGCACAAAAGCGATTCTGCGAAGCAATGTGAACAGGCACAGAGAAGGTGCTATCAGGGAATTCTCTGCCTGCCTTTCCCCAGTGCTCTGCAAGCTCTCCAGGACAACATAAAATCTGGGGCTCTGTGCTTTCTTTCCTTCTGAACAAGTGTTACTGTTTTCTGCACAAAAGCGATTCTTGCGAAGCAATGTGAACACTTCTGCTTCCCAGGCACAGAGAAGGTGCTATCAGGGAATTCTCTGCCTGCCTTTCCCCAGTGCTCTGCAAGCTCTCCAAGACAACATAGAATCTGGGGCTCTGTGCTTTCTTTCCTTCTGAACAAGTGTTACTGTTTTCTGCACAAAAGCGATTCTGCGAAGCAATGTGAACAGGCACAGAGAAGGTGCTATCAGGGAATTCTCTGCCTGCCTTTCCCCAGTGCTCTGCAAGCTCTCCAGGACAACATAGAATCTGGGGCTCTGTGCTTTCTTTCCTTCTGAACAAGTGTTACTGTTTTCTGCACAAAAGCGATTCTGCGAAGCAATGTGAACAGGCACAGAGAAGGTGCTATCAGGGAATTCTCTGCCTGCCTTTCCCCAGTGCTCTGCAAGCTCTCCAGGACAACATAGAATCTGGGGCTCTGTGCTTTCTTTCCTTCTGAACAAGTGTTACTGTTTTCTGCACAAAAGCGATTCTTGCGAAGCAATGTGAACACTTCTGCTTCCCAGGCACAGAGAAGGTGCTAGCAGGGAATTCTCTGCCTGCCTTTCCCCAGTGCTCTGCAAGCTCTCCAGGACAACATAAAATCTGGGGCTCTGTGCTTTCTTTCCTTCTGAACAAGTGTTACTGTTTTCTGCACAAAAGCGATTCTGCGAAGCAATGTGAACAGGCACAGAGAAGGTGCTAGCAGGGAATTCTCTGCCTGCCTTTCCCCAGTGCTCTGCAAGCTCTCCAGGACAACATAAAATCTGGGGCTCTGTGCTTTCTTTCCTTCTGAACAAGTGTTACTGTTTTCTGCACAAAAGCGATTCTGCGAAGCAATGTGAACACTTCTGCTTCCCAGGCACAGAGAAGGTGCTAGCAGGGAATTCTCTGCCTGCCTTTCCCCAGTGCTCTGCAAGCTCTCCAGGACAACATAGAATCTGGGGCTCTGTGCTTTCTTTCGTTCTGAACAACTGTTACTGTTTTCTGCACAAAAGCGATTCTTGCGAAGCAATGTGAACACTTCTGCTTCCCAGGCACAGAGAAGGTGCTAGCAGGGAATTCTCTGCCTGCCTTTCCCCAGTGCTCTGCAAGCTCTCCAGGACAACATAGAATCTGGGGCGCTGTGCTTTCTTTCCTTCTGAACAAGTGTTACTGTTTTCTGCACAAAAGCGATTCTGCGAAGCAATGTGAACAGGCACAGAGAAGGTGCTAGCAGGGAATTCTCTGCCTGCCTTTCCCCAGTGCTCTGCAAGCTCTCCAGGACAACATAAAATCTGGGGCTCTGTGCTTTCTTTCCTTCTGAACAAGTGTTACTGTTTTCTGCACAAAAGCGATTCTGCGAAGCAATGTGAACAGGCACAGAGAAGGTGCTAGCAGGGAATTCTCTGCCTGCATTTCCCCAGTGCTCTGCAAGCTCTCCAGGACAACATAAAATCTGGGGCTCTGTGCTTTCTTTCCTTCTGAACAAGTGTTACTGTTTTCTGCACAAAAGCGATTCTGCGAAGCAATGTGAACAGGCACAGAGAAGGTGCTATCAGGGAATTCTCTGCCTGCCTTTCCCCAGTGCTCTGCAAGCTCTCCAGGACAACATAGAATCTGGGGCTCTGTGCTTTCTTTCGTTCTGAACAACTGTTACTGTTTTCTGCACAAAAGCGATTCTTGCGAAGCAATGTGAACACTTCTGCTTCCCAGGCACAGAGAAGGTGCTAGCAGGGAATTCTCTGCCTGCCTTTCCCCAGTGCTCTGCAAGCTCTCCAGGACAACATAGAATCTGGGGCGCTGTGCTTTCTTTCCTTCTGAACAAGTGTTACTGTTTTCTGCACAAAAGCGATTCTGCGAAGCAATGTGAACACTTCTGCTTCCCAGGCACAGAGAAGGTGCTAGCAGGGAATTCTCTGCCTACCTTTCCCCAGTGCTCTGCAAGCTCTCCAGGAAAACATAGAATCTGGGGATCTGTGCTTTCTTTCGTTCTGAACAAGTGTTACTGTTTTCTGCACAAAAGCGATTCTGCGAAGCAATGCGAACAGGCACAGAGAAGGTGCTATCAGGGAATTCTCTGCCTGCCTTTCCCCAGTGCTCTGCAAGCTCTCCAGGACAACATAAAATCTGGGGTTCTGTGCTTTCTTTCCTTCTGAACAAGTGTTACTGTTTTCTGCACAAAAGCGATTCTTGCGAAGCAATGTGAACACTTCTGCTTCCCAGGCACAGAGAAGGTGCTAGCAAGGAATTCTCTGCCTGCCTTTCCCCAGTGCTCTGCAAGCTCTCCAGGACAACATAGAATATGGGGCTCTGTGCTTTCTTTCCTTCTGAACAAGTGTTACTGTTTTCTGCACAAAAGCGATTCTTGCGAAGCAATGAGAACACTTCTGCTTCCCAGGCACAGAGAAGGTGCTAGCAGGGAATTCTCTGCCTGCCTTTCCCCAGTGCTCTGCAAGCTCTCCAGGACAACATAGAATCTGGGGCTCTGTGCTTTCTTTCCTTCTGAACAAGTGTTACTGTTTTCTGCACAAAAGCGATTCTGCGAAGCAATGTGAACAGGCACAGAGAAGGTGCTATCAGGGAATTCTCTGCCTGCCTTTCCCCAGTGCTCTGCAAGCTCTCCAGGACAACATAAAATCTGGGGCTCTGTGCTTTCTTTCCTTCTGAACAAGTGTTACTGTTTTCTGCACAAAAGCGATTCTGCGAAGCAATGTGAACAGGCACAGAGAAGGTGCTAGCAGGGAATTCTCTGCCTGCCTTTCCCCAGTGCTCTGCAAGCTCTCCAGGACAACATAGAATCTGGGGCTCTGTGCTTTCTTTCGTTCTGAACAACTGTTACTGTTTTCTGCACAAAAGCGATTCTTGCGAAGCAATGTGAACACTTCTGCTTCCCAGGCACAGAGAAGGTGCTAGCAGGGAATTCTCTGCCTGACTTTCCCCAGTGCTCTGCAAGCTCTCCAGGACAACATAGAATCTGGGGCGCTGTGCTTTCTTTCCTTCTGAACAAGTGTTACTGTTTTCTGCACAAAAGCGATTCTGCGAAGCAATGTGAACAGGCACAGAGAAGGTGCTATCAGGGAATTCTCTGCCTGCCTTTCCCCAGTGCTCTGCAAGCTCTCCAGGACAACATAAAATCTGGGGCTCTGTGCTTTCTTTCCTTCTAAACAAGTGTTACTGTTTTCTGCACAAAAGCGATTCTTGCGAAGCAATGTGAACACTTCTGCTTCCCAGGCACAGAGAAGGTGCTAGCAGGGAATTCTCTGCCTGCCTTTCCCCAGTGCTCTGCAAGCTCTCCAGGACAACATAGAATATGGGGCTCTGTGCTTTCTTTCGTTCTGAACAAGTGTTACTGTTTTCTGCAGAAAAGCGATTCTTGCGAAGCAATGTGAACACTTCTGCTTCCCAGGCACAGAGAAGGTGCTAGCAGGGAATTCTCTGCCTGCCTTTCCCCAGTGCTCTGCAAGCTCTCCAGGACAACATAGAATCTGGGGCTCTGTGCTTTCTTTCCTTCTGAACAAGTGTTACTGTTTTCTGCACAAAAGCGATTCTGCGAAGCAATGTGAACAGGCACAGAGAAGGTGCTAGCAGGGAATTCTCTGCCTGCCTTTCCCCAGTGCTCTGCAAGCTCTCCAGGACAACATAAAATCTGGGGCTCTGTGCTTTCTTTCCTTCTGAACAAGTGTTACTGTTTTCTGCACAAAATCGATTCTGCGAAGCAATGTGAACACTTCTGCTTCCCAGGCACAGAGAAGGTGCTAGCAGGGAATTCTCTGCCTGCCTTTCCCCAGTGCTCTGCAAGCTCTCCAGGACAACATAGAATCTGGGGCTCTGTGCTTTCTTTCGTTCTGAACAACTGTTACTGTTTTCTGCACAAAAGCGATTCTTGGGAAGCAATGTGAACACTTCTGCTTCCCAGGCACAGAGAAGGTGCTAGCAGGGAATTCTCTGCCTGCCTTTCCCCAGTGCTCTGCAAGCTCTCCAGGACAGCATAGAATCTGGGGCGCTGTGCTTTCTTTCCTTCTGAACAAGTGTTACTGTTTTCTGCACAAAAGCGATTCTGCGAAGCAATGTGAACAGGCACAGAGAAGGTGCTATCAGGGAATTCTCTGCCTGCCTTTCCCCAGTGCTCTGCAAGCTCTCCAGGACAACATAAAATCTGGGGCTCTGTGCTTTCTTTCCTTCTGAACAAGTGTTACTGTTTTCTGCACAAAAGCGATTCTGCGAAGCAATGTGAACAGGCACAGAGAAGGTGCTAGCAGGGAATTCTCTGCCTGCCTTTCCCCAGTGCTCTGCAAGCTCTCCAGGACAACATAAAATCTGGGGCTCTGTGCTTTCTTTCCTTCTGAACAAGTGTTACTGTTTTCTGCACAAAAGCGATTCTTGCGAAGCAATGTGAACACTTCTGCTTCCCAGGCACAGAGAAGGTGCTATCAGGGAATTCTCTGCCTGCCTTTCCCCAGTGCTCTGCAAGCTCTCCAGGACAACATAAAATCCGGGGCTCTGTGCTTTCTTTCCTTCTGAACAAGTGTTACTGTTTTCTGCACAAAAGCGATTCTGCGAAGCAATGTGAACAGGCACAGAGAAGGTGCTATCAGGGAATTCTCTGCCTGCCTTTCCCCAGTGCTCTGCAAGCTCTCCAGGACAACATAGAATCTGGGGCTCTGTGCTTTCTTTCGTTCTGAACAACTGTTACTGTTTTCTGCACAAAAGCGATTCTTGCGAAGCAATGTGAACACTTCTGCTTCCCAGGCACAGAGAAGGTGCTAGCAGGGAATTCTCTGCCTGCCTTTCCCCAGTGCTCTGCAAGCTCTCCAGGACAACATAGAATCTGGGGATCTGTGCTTTCTTTCCTTCTGAACAAGTGTTACTGTTTTCTGCACAAAAGCGATTCTGCGAAGCAATGTGAACACTTCTGCTTCCCAGGCACAGAGAAGGTGCTAGCAGGGAATTCTCTGCCTACCTTTCCCCAGTGCTCTGCAAGCTCTCCAGGACAACATAAAATCTGGGGTTCTGTGCTTTCTTTCGTTCTGAACAAGTGTTACTGTTTTCTGCACAAAAGCGATTCTTGCGAAGCAATGTGAACACTTCTGCTTCCCAGGCACAGAGAAGGTGATAGCAGGGAATTCTCTGCCTGCCTTTCCCCAGTGCTCTGCAAGCTCTCCAGGACAACATAGAATCTGGGGCTCTGTGCTTTCTTTCGTTCTGAACAACTGTTACTGTTTTCTGCACAAAAGCGATTCTTGCGAAGCAATGTGAACACTTCTGCTTCCCAGGCACAGAGAAGGTGCTAGCAGGGAATTCTCTGCCTGCCTTTCCCCAGTGCTCTGCAAGCTCTCCAGGACAACATAGAATCTGGGGCTCTGTGCTTTCTTTCCTTCTGAACAAGTGTTACTGTTTTCTGCACAAAAGCGATTCTGCGAAGCAATGTGAACAGGCACAGAGAAGGTGCTATCAGGGAATTCTCTGCCTGCCTTTCCCCAGTGCTCTGCAAGCTCTCCAGGACAACATAGAATCTGGGGCGCTGTGCTTTCTTTCCTTCTGAACAAGTGTTACTGTTTTCTGCACAAAAGCGATTCTGCGAAGCAATGTGAACACTTCTGCTTCCCAGGCACAGAGAAGGTGCTAGCAGGGAATTCTCTGCCTACCTTTCCCCAGTGCTCTGCAAGCTCTCCAGGACAACATAAAATCTGGGGTTCTGTGCTTTCTTTCGTTCTGAACAAGTGTTACTGTTTTCTGCACAAAAGCGATTCTGCGAAGCAATGTGAACAGGCACAGAGAAGGTGCTATCAGGGAATTCTCTGCCTGCCTTTCCCCAGTGCTCTGCAAGCTCTCCAGGACAACATAGAATCTGGGGCTCTGTGCTTTCTTTCGTTCTGAACAAGTGTTACTGTTTTCTGCACAAAAGCGATTCTTGCGAAGCAATGTGAACACTTCTGCTTCCCAGGCACAGAGAAGGTGATAGCAGGGAATTCTCTGCCTGCCTTTCCCCAGTGCTCTGCAAGCTCTCCAGGACAACATAGAATCTGGGGCTCTGTGCTTTCTTTCGTTCTGAACAACTGTTACTGTTTTCTGCACAAAAGCGATTCTTGCGAAGCAATGTGAACACTTCTGCTTCCCAGGCACAGAGAAGGTGCTAGCAGGGAATTCTCTGCCTGCCTTTCCCCAGTGCTCTGCAAGCTCTCCAGGACAACATAGAATCTGGGGCTCTGTGCTTTCTTTCCTTCTGAACAAGTGTTACTGTTTTCTGCACAAAAGCGATTCTGCGAAGCAATGTGAACAGGCACAGAGAAGGTGCTATCAGGGAATTCTCTGCCTGCCTTTCCCCAGTGCTCTGCAAGCTCTCCAGGACAACACAAAATCTGGGGCTCTGTGCTTTCTTTCCTTCTGAACAAGTGTTACTGTTTTCTGCACAAAAGCGATTCTGCGAAGCAATGTGAACAGGCACAGAGAAGGTGCTAGCAGGGAATTCTCTGCCTGCCTTTCCCCAGTGCTCTGCAAGCTCTCCAGGACAACATAAAATCTGGGGCTCTGTGCTTTCTTTCCTTCTGAACAAGTGTTACTGTTTTCTGCACAAAAGCGATTCTTGCGAAGCAATGTGAACACTTCTGCTTCCCAGGCACAGAGAAGGTGCTATCAGGGAATTCTCTGCCTGCCTTTCCCCAGTGCTCTGCAAGCTCTCCAAGACAACATAGAATCTGGGGCTCTGTGCTTTCTTTCCTTCTGAACAAGTGTTACTGTTTTCTGCACAAAAGCGATTCTGCGAAGCAATGTGAACAGGCACAGAGAAGGTGCTATCAGGGAATTCTCTGCCTGCCTTTCCCCAGTGCTCTGCAAGCTCTCCAGGACAACATAGAATCTGGGGCTCTGTGCTTTCTTTCGTTCTGAACAAGTGTTACTCTTTTCTGCACAAAAGCGATTCTGCGAAGCAATGTGAACAGGCACAGAGAAGGTGCTAGCAGGGAATTCTCTGCCTGCCTTTCCCCAGTGCTCTGCAAGCTCTCCAGGACAACATAGAATCTGGGGCTCTGTGCTTTCTTTCCTTCTGAACAAGTGTTACTGTTTTCTGCACAAAAGCGATTCTGCGAAGCAATGTGAACACTTCTGCTTCCCAGGCACAGAGAAGGTGCTAGCAAGGAATTCTCTGCCTGCCTTTCCCCAGTGCTCTGCAAGCTCTCCAGGACAACATAAAATCTGGGGCTCTGTGCTTTCTTTCGTTCTGAACAAGTGTTACTGTTTTCTGCACAAAAGCGATTCTTGCGAAGCAATGTGAACACTTCTGCTTCCCAGGCACAGAGAAGGTGCTAGCAGGGAATTCTCTGCCTGACTTTCCCCAGTGCTCTGCAAGCTCTCCAGGACAACATAGAATCTGGGGCGCTGTGCTTTCTTTCCTTCTGAACAAGTGTTACTGTTTTCTGCACAAAAGCGATTCTGCGAAGCAATGTGAACAGGCACAGAGAAGGTGCTATCAGGGAATTCTCTGCCTGCCTTTCCCCAGTGCTCTGCAAGCTCTCCAGGACAACATAAAATCTGGGGCTCTGTGCTTTCTTTCCTTCTAAACAAGTGTTACTGTTTTCTGCACAAAAGCGATTCTTGCGAAGCAATGTGAACACTTCTGCTTCCCAGGCACAGAGAAGGTGCTAGCAGGGAATTCTCTGCCTGCCTTTCCCCAGTGCTCTGCAAGCTCTCCAGGACAACATAGAATATGGGGCTCTGTGCTTTCTTTCGTTCTGAACAAGTGTTACTGTTTTCTGCAGAAAAGCGATTCTTGCGAAGCAATGTGAACACTTCTGCTTCCCAGGCACAGAGAAGGTGCTAGCAGGGAATTCTCTGCCTGCCTTTCCCCAGTGCTCTGCAAGCTCTCCAGGACAACATAGAATCTGGGGCTCTGTGCTTTCTTTCCTTCTGAACAAGTGTTACTGTTTTCTGCACAAAAGCGATTCTGCGAAGCAATGTGAACAGGCACAGAGAAGGTGCTAGCAGGGAATTCTCTGCCTGCCTTTCCCCAGTGCTCTGCAAGCTCTCCAGGACAACATAAAATCTGGGGCTCTGTGCTTTCTTTCCTTCTGAACAAGTGTTACTGTTTTCTGCACAAAATCGATTCTGCGAAGCAATGTGAACACTTCTGCTTCCCAGGCACAGAGAAGGTGCTAGCAGGGAATTCTCTGCCTGCCTTTCCCCAGTGCTCTGCAAGCTCTCCAGGACAACATAGAATCTGGGGCTCTGTGCTTTCTTTCGTTCTGAACAACTGTTACTGTTTTCTGCACAAAAGCGATTCTTGGGAAGCAATGTGAACACTTCTGCTTCCCAGGCACAGAGAAGGTGCTAGCAGGGAATTCTCTGCCTGCCTTTCCCCAGTGCTCTGCAAGCTCTCCAGGACAGCATAGAATCTGGGGCGCTGTGCTTTCTTTCCTTCTGAACAAGTGTTACTGTTTTCTGCACAAAAGCGATTCTGCGAAGCAATGTGAACAGGCACAGAGAAGGTGCTATCAGGGAATTCTCTGCCTGCCTTTCCCCAGTGCTCTGCAAGCTCTCCAGGACAACATAAAATCTGGGGCTCTGTGCTTTCTTTCCTTCTGAACAAGTGTTACTGTTTTCTGCACAAAAGCGATTCTGCGAAGCAATGTGAACAGGCACAGAGAAGGTGCTAGCAGGGAATTCTCTGCCTGCCTTTCCCCAGTGCTCTGCAAGCTCTCCAGGACAACATAAAATCTGGGGCTCTGTGCTTTCTTTCCTTCTGAACAAGTGTTACTGTTTTCTGCACAAAAGCGATTCTTGCGAAGCAATGTGAACACTTCTGCTTCCCAGGCACAGAGAAGGTGCTATCAGGGAATTCTCTGCCTGCCTTTCCCCAGTGCTCTGCAAGCTCTCCAGGACAACATAAAATCCGGGGCTCTGTGCTTTCTTTCCTTCTGAACAAGTGTTACTGTTTTCTGCACAAAAGCGATTCTGCGAAGCAATGTGAACAGGCACAGAGAAGGTGCTATCAGGGAATTCTCTGCCTGCCTTTCCCCAGTGCTCTGCAAGCTCTCCAGGACAACATAGAATCTGGGGCTCTGTGCTTTCTTTCGTTCTGAACAACTGTTACTGTTTTCTGCACAAAAGCGATTCTTGCGAAGCAATGTGAACACTTCTGCTTCCCAGGCACAGAGAAGGTGCTAGCAGGGAATTCTCTGCCTGCCTTTCCCCAGTGCTCTGCAAGCTCTCCAGGACAACATAGAATCTGGGGATCTGTGCTTTCTTTCCTTCTGAACAAGTGTTACTGTTTTCTGCACAAAAGCGATTCTGCGAAGCAATGTGAACACTTCTGCTTCCCAGGCACAGAGAAGGTGCTAGCAGGGAATTCTCTGCCTACCTTTCCCCAGTGCTCTGCAAGCTCTCCAGGACAACATAAAATCTGGGGTTCTGTGCTTTCTTTCGTTCTGAACAAGTGTTACTGTTTTCTGCACAAAAGCGATTCTTGCGAAGCAATGTGAACACTTCTGCTTCCCAGGCACAGAGAAGGTGATAGCAGGGAATTCTCTGCCTGCCTTTCCCCAGTGCTCTGCAAGCTCTCCAGGACAACATAGAATCTGGGGCTCTGTGCTTTCTTTCGTTCTGAACAACTGTTACTGTTTTCTGCACAAAAGCGATTCTTGCGAAGCAATGTGAACACTTCTGCTTCCCAGGCACAGAGAAGGTGCTAGCAGGGAATTCTCTGCCTGCCTTTCCCCAGTGCTCTGCAAGCTCTCCAGGACAACATAGAATCTGGGGCTCTGTGCTTTCTTTCCTTCTGAACAAGTGTTACTGTTTTCTGCACAAAAGCGATTCTGCGAAGCAATGTGAACAGGCACAGAGAAGGTGCTATCAGGGAATTCTCTGCCTGCCTTTCCCCAGTGCTCTGCAAGCTCTCCAGGACAACATAGAATCTGGGGCGCTGTGCTTTCTTTCCTTCTGAACAAGTGTTACTGTTTTCTGCACAAAAGCGATTCTGCGAAGCAATGTGAACACTTCTGCTTCCCAGGCACAGAGAAGGTGCTAGCAGGGAATTCTCTGCCTACCTTTCCCCAGTGCTCTGCAAGCTCTCCAGGACAACATAAAATCTGGGGTTCTGTGCTTTCTTTCGTTCTGAACAAGTGTTACTGTTTTCTGCACAAAAGCGATTCTGCGAAGCAATGTGAACAGGCACAGAGAAGGTGCTATCAGGGAATTCTCTGCCTGCCTTTCCCCAGTGCTCTGCAAGCTCTCCAGGACAACATAGAATCTGGGGCTCTGTGCTTTCTTTCGTTCTGAACAAGTGTTACTGTTTTCTGCACAAAAGCGATTCTTGCGAAGCAATGTGAACACTTCTGCTTCCCAGGCACAGAGAAGGTGATAGCAGGGAATTCTCTGCCTGCCTTTCCCCAGTGCTCTGCAAGCTCTCCAGGACAACATAGAATCTGGGGCTCTGTGCTTTCTTTCGTTCTGAACAACTGTTACTGTTTTCTGCACAAAAGCGATTCTTGCGAAGCAATGTGAACACTTCTGCTTCCCAGGCACAGAGAAGGTGCTAGCAGGGAATTCTCTGCCTGCCTTTCCCCAGTGCTCTGCAAGCTCTCCAGGACAACATAGAATCTGGGGCTCTGTGCTTTCTTTCCTTCTGAACAAGTGTTACTGTTTTCTGCACAAAAGCGATTCTGCGAAGCAATGTGAACAGGCACAGAGAAGGTGCTATCAGGGAATTCTCTGCCTGCCTTTCCCCAGTGCTCTGCAAGCTCTCCAGGACAACACAAAATCTGGGGCTCTGTGCTTTCTTTCCTTCTGAACAAGTGTTACTGTTTTCTGCACAAAAGCGATTCTGCGAAGCAATGTGAACAGGCACAGAGAAGGTGCTAGCAGGGAATTCTCTGCCTGCCTTTCCCCAGTGCTCTGCAAGCTCTCCAGGACAACATAAAATCTGGGGCTCTGTGCTTTCTTTCCTTCTGAACAAGTGTTACTGTTTTCTGCACAAAAGCGATTCTTGCGAAGCAATGTGAACACTTCTGCTTCCCAGGCACAGAGAAGGTGCTATCAGGGAATTCTCTGCCTGCCTTTCCCCAGTGCTCTGCAAGCTCTCCAAGACAACATAGAATCTGGGGCTCTGTGCTTTCTTTCCTTCTGAACAAGTGTTACTGTTTTCTGCACAAAAGCGATTCTGCGAAGCAATGTGAACAGGCACAGAGAAGGTGCTATCAGGGAATTCTCTGCCTGCCTTTCCCCAGTGCTCTGCAAGCTCTCCAGGACAACATAGAATCTGGGGCTCTGTGCTTTCTTTCGTTCTGAACAAGTGTTACTCTTTTCTGCACAAAAGCGATTCTGCGAAGCAATGTGAACAGGCACAGAGAAGGTGCTAGCAGGGAATTCTCTGCCTGCCTTTCCCCAGTGCTCTGCAAGCTCTCCAGGACAACATAGAATCTGGGGCTCTGTGCTTTCTTTCCTTCTGAACAAGTGTTACTGTTTTCTGCACAAAAGCGATTCTGCGAAGCAATGTGAACACTTCTGCTTCCCAGGCACAGAGAAGGTGCTAGCAAGGAATTCTCTGCCTGCCTTTCCCCAGTGCTCTGCAAGCTCTCCAGGACAACATAAAATCTGGGGCTCTGTGCTTTCTTTCGTTCTGAACAAGTGTTACTGTTTTCTGCACAAAAGCGATTCTTGCGAAGCAATGTGAACACTTCTGCTTCCCAGGCACAGAGAAGGTGCTAGCAGGGAATTCTCTGCCTGCCTTTCCCCAGTGCTCTGCAAGCTCTCCAGGACAACATAGAATCTGGGGCTCTGTGCTTTCTTTCGTTCTGAACAACTGTTACTGTTTTCTGCACAAAAGCGATTCTTGCGAAGCAATGTGAACACTTCTGCTTCCCAGGCACAGAGAAGGTGCTAGCAGGGAATTCTCTGCCTGCCTTTCCCCAGTGCTCTGCAAGCTCTCCAGGACAACATAGAATCTGGGGCTCTGTGCTTTCTTTCCTTCTGAACAAGTGTTACTGTTTTCTGCACAAAAGCGATTCTGCGAAGCAATGTGAACAGGCACAGAGAAGGTGCTATCAGGGAATTCTCTGCCTGCCTTTCCCCAGTGCTCTGCAAGCTCTCCAGGACAACATAAAATCTGGGGCTCTGTGCTTTCTTTCCTTCTGAACAAGTGTTACCGTTTTCTGCACAAAAGCGATTCTGCGAAGCAATGTGAACAGGCACAGAGAAGGTGCTAGCAGGGAATTCTCTGCCTGCCTTTCCCCAGTGCTCTGCAAGCTCTCCAGGACAACATAAAATCTGGGGCTCTGTGCTTTCTTTCCTTCTGAACAAGTGTTACTGTTTTCTGCACAAAAGCGATTCTGCGAAGCAATGTGAACAGGCACAGAGAAGGTGCTATCAGGGAATTCTCTGCCTGCCTTTCCCCAGTGCTCTGCAAGCTCTCCAGGACAACATAGAATCTGGGGCTCTGTGCTTTCTTTCGTTCTGAACAAGTGTTACTCTTTTCTGCACAAAAGCGATTCTGCGAAGCAATGTGAACAGGCACAGAGAAGGTGCTAGCAGGGAATTCTCTGCCTGCCTTTCCCCAGTGCTCTGCAAGCTCTCCAGGACAACATAGAATCTGGGGCTCTGTGCTTTCTTTCCTTCTGAACAAGTGTTACTGTTTTCTGCACAAAAGCGATTCTGCGAAGCAATGTGAACACTTCTGCTTCCCAGGCACAGAGAAGGTGCTAGCAAGGAATTCTCTGCCTGCCTTTCCCCAGTGCTCTGCAAGCTCTCCAGGACAACATAAAATCTGGGGCTCTGTGCTTTCTTTCGTTCTGAACAAGTGTTACTGTTTTCTGCACAAAAGCGATTCTTGCGAAGCAATGTGAACACTTCTGCTTCCCAGGCACAGAGAAGGTGCTAGCAGGGAATTCTCTGCCTGCCTTTCCCCAGTGCTCTGCAAGCTCTCCAGGACAACATAGAATATGGGGCTCTGTGCTTTCTTTCGTTCTGAACAACTGTTACTGTTTTCTGCACAAAAGCGATTCTTGCGAAGCAATGTGAACACTTCTGCTTCCCAGGCACAGAGAAGGTGCTAGCAGGGAATTCTCTGCCTGCCTTTCCCCAGTGCTCTGCAAGCTCTCCAGGACAACATAGAATCTGGGGCTCTGTGCTTTCTTTCCTTCTGAACAAGTGTTACTGTTTTCTGCACAAAAGCGATTCTGCGAAGCAATGTGAACAGGCACAGAGAAGGTGCTATCAGGGAATTCTCTGCCTGCCTTTCCCCAGTGCTCTGCAAGCTCTCCAGGACAACATAAAATCTGGGGCTCTGTGCTTTCTTTCCTTCTGAACAAGTGTTACTGTTTTCTGCACAAAAGCGATTCTGCGAAGCAATGTGAACAGGCACAGAGAAGGTGCTAGCAGGGAATTCTCTGCCTGCCTTTCCCCAGTGCTCTGCAAGCTCTCCAGGACAACATAAAATCTGGGGCTCTGTGCTTTCTTTCCTTCTGAACAAGTGTTACTGTTTTCTGCACAAAAGCGATTCTGCGAAGCAATGTGAACACTTCTGCTTCCCAGGCACAGAGAAGGTGCTAGCAGGGAATTCTCTGCCTGCCTTTCCCCAGTGCTCTGCAAGCTCTCCAGGACAACATAGAATCTGGGGCTCTGTGCTTTCTTTCGTTCTGAACAACTGTTACTGTTTTCTGCACAAAAGCGATTCTTGCGAAGCAATGTGAACACTTCTGCTTCCCAGGCACAGAGAAGGTGCTATCAGGGAATTCTCTGCCTGCCTTTCCCCAGTGCTCTGCAAGCTCTCCAGGACAACATAGAATCTGGGGCTCTGTGCTTTCTTTCGTTCTGAACAACTGTTACTGTTTTCTGCACAAAAGCGATTCTTGCGAAGCAATGTGAACACTTCTGCTTCCCAGGCACAGAGAAGGTGCTAGCAGGGAATTCTCTGCCTGCCTTTCCCCAGTGCTCTGCAAGCTCTCCAGGACAACATAAAATCTGGGGCTCTGTGCTTTCTTTCCTTCTGAACAAGTGTTACTGTTTTCTGCACAAAAGCGATTCTGCGAAGCAATGTGAACAGGCACAGAGAAGGTGCTAGCAGGGAATTCTCTGCCTGCCTTTCCCCAGTGCTCTGCAAGCTCTCCAGGACAACATAAAATCTGGGGCTCTGTGCTTTCTTTCCTTCTGAACAAGTGTTACTGTTTTCTGCACAAAAGCGATTCTTGCGAAGCAATGTGAACACTTCTGCTTCCCAGGCACAGAGAAGGTGCTATCAGGGAATTCTCTGCCTGCCTTTCCCCAGTGCTCTGCAAGCTCTCCAAGACAACATAGAATCTGGGGCTCTGTGCTTTCTTTCCTTCTGAACAAGTGTTACTGTTTTCTGCACAAAAGCGATTCTGCGAAGCAATGTGAACAGGCACAGAGAAGGTGCTAGCAGGGAATTCTCTGCCTGCCTTTCCCCAGTGCTCTGCAAGCTCTCCAGGACAACATAGAATCTGGGGCTCTGTGCTTTCTTTCCTTCTGAACAAGTGTTACTGTTTTCTGCACAAAAGCGATTCTGCGAAGCAATGTGAACAGGCACAGAGAAGGTGCTATCAGGGAATTCTCTGCCTGCCTTTCCCCAGTGCTCTGCAAGCTCTCCAGGACAACATAGAATCTGGGGCTCTGTGCTTTCTTTCCTTCTGAACAAGTGTTACTGTTTTCTGCACAAAAGCGATTCTTGCGAAGCAATGTGAACACTTCTGCTTCCCAGGCACAGAGAAGGTGCTAGCAGGGAATTCTCTGCCTGCCTTTCCCCAGTGCTCTGCAAGCTCTCCAGGACAACATAGAATCTGGGGCTCTGTGCTTTCTTTCCTTCTGAACAAGTGTTACTGTTTTCTGCACAAAAGCGATTCTGCAAAGCAATGTGAACACTTCTGCTTCCCAGGCACAGAGAAGGTGCTAGCAGGGAATTCTCTGCCTGCCTTTCCCCAGTGCTCTGCAAGCTCTCCAGGACAACATAGAATCTGGGGCTCTGTGCTTTCTTTCCTTCTGAACAAGTGTTACTGTTTTCTGCACAAAAGCGATTCTTGCGAAGCAATGTGAACACTTCTGCTTCCCAGGCACAGAGAAGGTGCTAGCAGGGAATTCTCTGCCTGCCTTTCCCCAGTGCTCTGCAAGCTCTCCAGGACAACATAGAATCTGGGGCGCTGTGCTTTCTTTCCTTCTGAACAAGTGTTACTGTTTTCTGCACAAAAGCGATTCTGCGAAGCAATGTGAAGAGGCACAGAGAAGGTGCTAGCAGGGAATTCTCTGCCTGCCTTTCCCCAGTGCTCTGCAAGCTCTCCAGGACAACATAAAATCTGGGGCTCTGTGCTTTCTTTCCTTCTGAACAAGTGTTACTGTTTTCTGCACAAAAGCGATTCTTGCGAAGCAATGTGAACACTTCTGCTTCCCAGGCACAGAGAAGGTGCTAGCAGGGAATTCTCTGCCTGCCTTTCCCCAGTGCTCTGCAAGCTCTCCAGGACAACATAGAATATGGGGCTCTGTGCTTTCTTTCGTTCTGAACAACTGTTACTGTTTTCTGCACAAAAGCGATTCTTGCGAAGCAATGTGAACACTTCTGCTTCCCAGGCACAGAGAAGGTGCTAGCAGGGAATTCTCTGCCTGCCTTTCCCCAGTGCTCTGCAAGCTCTCCAGGAAACATAGAATCTGGGGCTCTGTGCTTTCTTTCCTTCTGAACAAGTGTTACTGTTTTCTGCACAAAAGCGATTCTGCGAAGCAATGTGAACAGGCACAGAGAAGGTGCTATCAGGGAATTCTCTGCCTGCCTTTCCCCAGTGCTCTGCAAGCTCTCCAGGACAACATAAAATCTGGGGCTCTGTGCTTTCTTTCGTTCTGAACAACTGTTACTGTTTTCTGCACAAAAGCGATTCTGCGAAGCAATGTGAACAGGCACAGAGAAGGTGCTAGCAGGGAATTCTCTGCCTGCCTTTCCCCAGTGCTCTGCAAGCTCTCCAGGACAACATAGAATATGGGGCTCTGTGCTTTCTTTCGTTCTGAACAAGTATTACTGTTTTCTGCACAAAAGCGATTCTTGCGAAGCAATGTGAACACTTCTGCTTCCCAGGCACAGAGAAGGTGCTAGCAGGGAATTCTCTGCCTGCCTTTCCCCAGTGCTCTGCAAGCTCTCCAGGACAACATAGAATCTGGGGCTCTGTGCTTTCTTTCCTTCTGAACAAGTGTTACTGTTTTCTGCACAAAAGCGATTCTGCGAAGCAATGTGAACAGGCACAGAGAAGGTGCTATCAGGGAATTCTCTGCCTGCCTTTCCCCAGTGCTCTGCAAGCTCTCCAGGACAACATAAAATCTGGGGCTCTGTGCTTTCTTTCCTTCCGAACAAGTGTTACTGTTTTCTGCACAAAAGCGATTCTTGCGAAGCAATGTGAACACTTCTGCTTCCCAGGCACAGAGAAGGTGCTAGCAGGGAATTCTCTGCCTGCCTTTCCCCAGTGCTCTGCAAGCTCTCCAGGACAACATAGAATCTGGGGCTCTGTGCTTTTTTTCGTTCTGAACAACTGTTACTGTTTTCTGCACAAAAGCGATTCTTGCGAAGCAATGTGAACACTTCTGCTTCCCAGGCACAGAGAAGGTGCTATCAGGGAATTCTCTGCCTGCCTTTCCCCAGTGCTCTGCAAGCTCTCCAGGACAACATAGAATCTGGGGCTCTGTGCTTTCTTTCCTTCTGAACAAGTGTTACTGTTTTCTGCACAAAAGCGATTCTGCGAAACAATGTGAACAGGCACAGAGAAGGTGCTATCAGGGAATTCTCTGCCTGCCTTTCCCCAGTGCTCTGCAAGCTCTCCAGGACAACATAAAATCTGGGGTTCTGTGCTTTCTTTCCTTCTGAACAAGTGTTACTGTTTTCTGCACAAAAGCGATTCTTGCGAAGCAATGTGAACACTTCTGCTTCCCAGGCACAGAGAAGGTGCTAGCAGGGAATTCTCTGCCTGCCTTTCCCCAGTGCTCTGCAAGCTCTCCAGGACAACATAGAATCTGGGGCTCTGTGCTTTCTTTCGTTCTGAACAAGTGTTACTGTTTTCTGCAGAAAAGCGATTCTTGCGAAGCAATGTGAACACTTCTGCTTCCCAGGCACAGAGAAGGTGCTAGCAGGGAATTCTCTGCCTGCCTTTCCCCAGTGCTCTGCAAGCTCTCCAGGACAACATAGAATCTGGGGCTCTGTGCTTTCTTTCCTTCTGAACAAGTGTTACTGTTTTCTGCACAAAAGCGATTCTGCGAAGCAATGTGAACAGGCACAGAGAAGGTGCTATCAGGGAATTCTCTGCCTGCCTTTCCCCAGTGCTCTGCAAGCTCTCCAGGACAACATAAAATCTGGGGCTCTGTGCTTTCTTTCCTTCCGAACAAGTGTTACTGTTTTCTGCACAAAAGCGATTCTGCGAAGCAATGTGAACACTTCTGCTTCCCAGGCACAGAGAAGGTGCTAGCAGGGAATTCTCTGCCTGCCTTTCCCCAGTGCTCTGCAAGCTCTCCAGGACAGCATAGAATCTGGGGCTCTGTGCTTTCTTTCGTTCTGAACAACTGTTACTGTTTTCTGCACAAAAGCGATTCTTGCGAAGCAATGTGAACACTTCTGCTTCCCAGGCACAGAGAAGGTGCTAGCAGGGAATTCTCTGCCTGCCTTTCCCCAGTGCTCTGCAAGCTCTCCAGGACAACATAGAATCTGGGGCTCTGTGCTTTCTTTCCTTCTGAACAAGTGTTACTGTTTTCTGCACAAAAGCGATTCTGCGAAGCAATGTGAACACTTCTGCTTCCCAGGCACAGAGAAGGTGCTAGCAGGGAATTCTCTGCCTGCCTTTCCCCAGTGCTCTGCAAGCTCTCCAGGACAACATAGAATCTGGGGCTCTGTGCTTTCTTTCGTTCTGAACAAGTGTTACTGTTTTCTGCACAAAAGCGATTCTGCGAAACAATGTGAACAGGCACAGAGAAAGTGCTATCAGGGAATTCTCTGCCTGCCTTTCCCCAGTGCTCTGCAAGCTCTCCAAGACAACATAAAATCTGGGGCTCTGTGCTTTCTTTCCTTCTGAACAAGTGTTACTGTTTTCTGCACAAAAGCGATTCTTGCGAAGCAATGTGAACACTTCTGCTTCCCAGGCACAGAGAAGGTGCTAGCAGGGAATTCTCTGCCTGCCTTTCCCCAGTGCTCTGCAAGCTCTCCAGGACAACATAAAATCTGGGGCTCTGTGCTTTCTTTCCTTCTGAACAATTGTTACTGTTTTCTGCACAAAAGCGATTCTGCGAAGCAATGTGAACACTTCTGCTTCCCAGGCACAGAGAAGGTGCTAGCAGGGAATTCTCTGCCTGCCTTTCCCCAGTGCTCTGCAAGCTCTCCAGGACAACATAAAATCTGGGGCTCTGTGCTTTCTTTTGTTCTGAACAACTGTTACTGTTTTCTGCACAAAAGCGATTCTTGCGAAGCAATGTGAACACTTCTGCTTCCCAGGCACAGAGAAGGTGCTAGCAGGGAATTCTCTGCCTGCCTTTCCCCAGTGCTCTGCAAGCTCTCCAGGACAACATAGAATCTGGGGCTCTGTGCTTTCTTTCCTTCTGAACAAGTGTTACTGTTTTCTGCACAAAAGCGATTCTGCGAAGCAATGTGAACACTTCTGCTTCCCAGGCACAGAGAAGGTGCTAGCAGGGAATTCTCTGCCTGCCTTTCCCCAGTGCTCTGCAAGCTCTCCAGGACAACATAGAATCTGGGGCTCTGTGCTTTCTTTCGTTCTGAACAAGTGTTACTGTTTTCTGCACAAAAGCGATTCTTGCGAAGCAATGTGAACACTTCTGCTTCCCAGGCACAGAGAAGGTGCTAGCAGGGAATTCTCTGCCTGCCTTTCCCCAGTGCTCTGCAAGCTCTCCAGGACAACATAGAATCTGGGGCGCTGTGCTTTCTTTCCTTCTGAACAAGTGTTACTGTTTTCTGCACAAAAGCGATTCTTGCGAAGCAATGTGAACAGGCACAGAGAAGGTGCTATCAGGGAATTCTCTGCCTGCCTTTCCCCAGTGCTCTGCAAGCTCTCCAGGACAACATAAAATCTGGGGCTCTGTGCTTTCTTTCCTTCTGAACAAGTGTTACTGTTTTCTGCACAAAAGCGATTCTGCGAAGCAATGTGAACACTTCTGCTTCCCAGGCACAGAGAAGGTGCTAGCAGGGAATTCTCTGCCTGCCTTTCCCCAGTGCTCTGCAAGCTCTCCAGGACAACATAGAATCTGGGGCTCTGTGCTTTCTTTCGTTCTGAACAACTGTTACTGTTTTCTGCACAAAAGCGATTCTTGCGAAGCAATGTGAACACTTCTGCTTCCCAGGCACAGAGAAGGTGCTAGCAGGGAATTCTCTGCCTGCCTTTCCCCAGTGCTCTGCAAGCTCTCCAGGACAACATAGAATCTGGGGCTCTGTGCTTTCTTTCCTTCTGAACAAGTGTTACTGTTTTCTGCACAAAAGCGATTCTGCGAAGCAATGTGAACACTTCTGCTTCCCAGGCACAGAGAAGGTGCTAGCAGGGAATTCTCTGCCTGCCTTTCCCCAGTGCTCTGCAAGCTCTCCAGGACAACATAGAATCTGGGGCTCTGTGCTTTCTTTCCTTCTGAACAAGTGTTACTGTTTTCTGCACAAAAGCGATTCTGCGAAACAATGTGAACAGGCACAGAGAAAGTGCTAGCAGGGAATTCTCTGCCTGCCTTTCCCCAGTGCTCTGCAAGCTCTCCAGGACAACATAAAATCTGGGGCTCTGTGCTTTCTTTCCTTCTGAACAAGTGTTACTGTTTTCTGCACAAAAGCGATTCTTGCGAAGCAATGTGAACACTTCTGCTTCCCAGGCACAGAGAAGGTGCTAGCAGGGAATTCTCTGCCTGCCTTTCCCCAGTGCTCTGCAAGCTCTCCAGGACAACATAAAATCTGGGGCTCTGTGCTTTCTTTTGTTCTGAACAACTGTTACTGTTTTCTGCACAAAAGCGATTCTTGCGAAGCAATGTGAACACTTCTGCTTCCCAGGCACAGAGAAGGTGCTAGCAGGGAATTCTCTGCCTGCCTTTCCCCAGTGCTCTGCATGCTCTCCAGGACAACATAGAATATGGGGCTCTGTGCTTTCTTTCGTTCTGAACAAGTGTTACTGTTTTCTGCACAAAAGCGATTCTTGCGAAGCAATGTGAACACTTCTGCTTCCCAGGCACAGAGAAGGTGCTAGCAGGGAATTCTCTGCCTGCCTTTCCCCAGTGCTCTGCAAGCTCTCCAGGACAACATAGAATCTGGGGCTCTGTGCTTTCTTTCCTTCTGAACAAGTGTTACTGTTTTCTGCACAAAAGCGATTCTTGCGAAGCAATGTGAACAGGCACAGAGAAGGTGCTAGCAGGGAATTCTCTGCCTGCCTTTCCCCAGTGCTCTGCAAGCTCTCCAGGACAACATAAAATCTGGGGCTCTGTGCTTTCTTTCCTTCTGAACAAGTGTTACTGTTTTCTGCACAAAAGCGATTCTGCGAAGCAATGTGAACAGGCACAGAGAAGGTGCTATCAGGGAATTCTCTGCCTGCCTTTCCCCAGTGCTCTGCAAGCTCTCCAGGACAACATAAAATCTGGGGCTCTGTGCTTTCTTTCCTTCTGAACAAGTGTTACTGTTTTCTGCACAAAAGCGATTCTGCGAAGCAATGTGAACAGGCACAGAGAAGGTGCTATCAGGGAATTCTCTGCCTGCCTTTCCCCAGTGCTCTGCAAGCTCTCCAGGACAACATAAAATCTGGGGCTCTGTGCTTTCTTTCCTTCCGAACAAGTGTTACTGTTTTCTGCACAAAAGCGATTCTGCGAAGCAATGTGAACACTTCTGCTTCCCAGGCACAGAGAAGGTGCTAGCAGGGAATTCTCTGCCTGCCTTTCCCCAGTGCTCTGCAAGCTCTCCAGGACAACATAGAATCTGGGGCTCTGTGCTTTTTTTCGTTCTGAACAACTGTTACTGTTTTCTGCACAAAAGCGATCCTTGCGAAGCAATGTGAACACTTCTGCTTCCCAGGCACAGAGAAGGTGCTAGCAGGGAATTCTCTGCCTGCCTTTCCCCAGTGCTCTGCAAGCTCTCCAGGACAACATAAAATCTGGGGCTCTGTGCTTTCTTTCCTTCTGAACAAGTGTTACTGTTTTCTGCACAAAAGCGATTCTTGCGAAGCAATGTGAACACTTCTGCTTCCCAGGCACAGAGAAGGTGCTAGCAGGGAATTCTCTGCCTGCCTTTCCCCAGTGCTCTGCAAGCTCTCCAGGACAACATAGAATCTGGGGCTCTGTGCTTTCTTTCGTTCTGAACAAGTGTTACTGTTTTCTGCAGAAAAGCGATTCTTGCGAAGCAATGTGAACACTTCTGCTTCCCAGGCACAGAGAAGGTGCTAGCAGGGAATTCTCTGCCTGCCTTTCCCCAGTGCTCTGCAAGCTCTCCAGGACAACATAGAATCTGGGGCTCTGTGCTTTCTTTCCTTCTGAACAAGTGTTACTGTTTTCTGCACAAAAGCGATTCTTGCGAAGCAATGTGAACAGGCACAGAGAAGGTGCTATCAGGGAATTCTCTGCCTGCCTTTCCCCAGTGCTCTGCAAGCTCTCCAGGACAACATAAAATCTGGGGCTCTGTGCTTTCTTTCCTTCTGAACAAGTGTTACTGTTTTCTGCACAAAAGCGATTCTGCGAAGCAATGTGAACACTTCTGCTTCCCAGGCACAGAGAAGGTGCTAGCAGGGAATTCTCTGCCTGCCTTTCCCCAGTGCTCTGCAAGCTCTCCAGGACAACATAGAATCTGGGGCTCTGTGCTTTCTTTCGTTCTGAACAACTGTTACTGTTTTCTGCACAAAAGCGATTCTTGCGAAGCAATGTGAACACTTCTGCTTCCCAGGCACAGAGAAGGTGCTAGCAGGGAATTCTCTGCCTGCCTTTCCCCAGTGCTCTGCAAGCTCTCCAGGACAACATAGAATCTGGGGCTCTGTGCTTTCTTTCCTTCTGAACAAGTGTTACTGTTTTCTGCACAAAAGCGATTCTGCGAAGCAATGTGAACACTTCTGCTTCCCAGGCACAGAGAAGGTGCTAGCAGGGAATTCTCTGCCTGCCTTTCCCCAGTGCTCTGCAAGCTCTCCAGGACAACATAGAATCTGGGGCTCTGTGCTTTCTTTCCTTCTGAACAAGTGTTACTGTTTTCTGCACAAAAGCGATTCTGCGAAGCAATGTGAACAGGCACAGAGAAGGTGCTATCAGGGAATTCTCTGCCTGCCTTTCCCCAGTGCTCTGCAAGCTCTCCAGGACAACATAAAATCTGGGGCTCTGTGCTTTCTTTCCTTCCGAACAAGTGTTACTGTTTTCTGCACAAAAGCGATTCTTGCGAAGCAATGTGAACACTTCTGCTTCCCAGGCACAGAGAAGGTGCTAGCAGGGAATTCTCTGCCTGCCTTTCCCCAGTGCTCTGCAAGCTCTCCAGGACAACATAGAATCTGGGGCTCTGTGCTTTTTTTCGTTCTGAACAACTGTTACTGTTTTCTGCACAAAAGCGATTCTTGCGAAGCAATGTGAACACTTCTGCTTCCCAGGCACAGAGAAGGTGCTATCAGGGAATTCTCTGCCTGCCTTTCCCCAGTGCTCTGCAAGCTCTCCAGGACAACATAGAATCTGGGGCTCTGTGCTTTCTTTCCTTCTGAACAAGTGTTACTGTTTTCTGCACAAAAGCGATTCTGCGAAACAATGTGAACAGGCACAGAGAAGGTGCTATCAGGGAATTCTCTGCCTGCCTTTCCCCAGTGCTCTGCAAGCTCTCCAGGACAACATAAAATCTGGGGTTCTGTGCTTTCTTTCCTTCTGAACAAGTGTTACTGTTTTCTGCACAAAAGCGATTCTTGCGAAGCAATGTGAACACTTCTGCTTCCCAGGCACAGAGAAGGTGCTAGCAGGGAATTCTCTGCCTGCCTTTCCCCAGTGCTCTGCAAGCTCTCCAGGACAACATAGAATCTGGGGCTCTGTGCTTTCTTTCCTTCTGAACAAGTGTTACTGTTTTCTGCACAAAAGCGATTCTGCGAAGCAATGTGAACAGGCACAGAGAAGGTGCTATCAGGGAATTCTCTGCCTGCCTTTCCCCAGTGCTCTGCAAGCTCTCCAGGACAACATAAAATCTGGGGCTCTGTGCTTTCTTTCCTTCCGAACAAGTGTTACTGTTTTCTGCACAAAAGCGATTCTTGCGAAGCAATGTGAACACTTCTGCTTCCCAGGCACAGAGAAGGTGCTAGCAGGGAATTCTCTGCCTGCCTTTCCCCAGTGCTCTGCAAGCTCTCCAGGACAACATAGAATCTGGGGCTCTGTGCTTTTTTTCGTTCTGAACAACTGTTACTGTTTTCTGCACAAAAGCGATTCTTGCGAAGCAATGTGAACACTTCTGCTTCCCAGGCACAGAGAAGGTGCTATCAGGGAATTCTCTGCCTGCCTTTCCCCAGTGCTCTGCAAGCTCTCCAGGACAACATAGAATCTGGGGCTCTGTGCTTTCTTTCCTTCTGAACAAGTGTTACTGTTTTCTGCACAAAAGCGATTCTGCGAAACAATGTGAACAGGCACAGAGAAGGTGCTATCAGGGAATTCTCTGCCTGCCTTTCCCCAGTGCTCTGCAAGCTCTCCAGGACAACATAAAATCTGGGGTTCTGTGCTTTCTTTCCTTCTGAACAAGTGTTACTGTTTTCTGCACAAAAGCGATTCTTGCGAAGCAATGTGAACACTTCTGCTTCCCAGGCACAGAGAAGGTGCTAGCAGGGAATTCTCTGCCTGCCTTTCCCCAGTGCTCTGCAAGCTCTCCAGGACAACATAGAATCTGGGGCTCTGTGCTTTCTTTCGTTCTGAACAAGTGTTACTGTTTTCTGCAGAATAGCGATTCTTGCGAAGCAATGTGAACACTTCTGCTTCCCAGGCACAGAGAAGGTGCTAGCAGGGAATTCTCTGCCTGCCTTTCCCCAGTGCTCTGCAAGCTCTCCAGGACAACATAGAATCTGGGGCTCTGTGCTTTCTTTCCTTCTGAACAAGTGTTACTGTTTTCTGCACAAAAGCGATTCTGCGAAGCAATGTGAACAGGCACAGAGAAGGTGCTATCAGGGAATTCTCTGCCTGCCTTTCCCCAGTGCTCTGCAAGCTCTCCAGGACAACATAAAATCTGGGGCTCTGTGCTTTCTTTCCTTCCGAACAAGTGTTACTGTTTTCTGCACAAAAGCGATTCTGCGAAGCAATGTGAACACTTCTGCTTCCCAGGCACAGAGAAGGTGCTAGCAGGGAATTCTCTGCCTGCCTTTCCCCAGTGCTCTGCAAGCTCTCCAGGACAGCATAGAATCTGGGGCTCTGTGCTTTCTTTCGTTCTGAACAACTGTTACTGTTTTCTGCACAAAAGCGATTCTTGCGAAGCAATGTGAACACTTCTGCTTCCCAGGCACAGAGAAGGTGCTAGCAGGGAATTCTCTGCCTGCCTTTCCCCAGTGCTCTGCAAGCTCTCCAGGACAACATAGAATCTGGAGCTCTGTGCTTTCTTTCCTTCTGAACAAGTGTTACTGTTTTCTGCACAAAAGCGATTCTGCGAAGCAATGTGAACACTTCTGCTTCCCAGGCACAGAGAAGGTGCTAGCAGGGAATTCTCTGCCTGCCTTTCCCCAGTGCTCTGCAAGCTCTCCAGGACAACATAGAATCTGGGGCTCTGTGCTTTCTTTCGTTCTGAACAAGTGTTACTGTTTTCTGCACAAAAGCGATTCTGCGAAACAATGTGAACAGGCACAGAGAAAGTGCTAGCAGGGAATTCTCTGCCTGCCTTTCCCCAGTGCTCTGCAAGCTCTCCAGGACAACATAAAATCTGGGGCTCTGTGCTTTCTTTCCTTCTGAACAAGTGTTACTGTTTTCTGCACAAAAGCGATTCTTGCGAAGCAATGTGAACACTTCTGCTTCCCAGGCACAGAGAAGGTGCTAGCAGGGAATTCTCTGCCTGCCTTTCCCCAGTGCTCTGCAAGCTCTCCAGGACAACATAAAATCTGGGGCTCTGTGCTTTCTTTCCTTCTGAACAAGTGTTACTGTTTTCTGCACAAAAGCGATTCTTGCGAAGCAATGTGAAAACTTCTGCTTCCCAGGCACAGAGAAGGTGCTAGCAGGGAATTCTCTGCCTGCCTTTCCCCAGTGCTCTGCAAGCTCTCCAGGACAACATAAAATCTGGGGCTCTGTGCTTTCTTTCCTTCCGAACAATTGTTACTGTTTTCTGCACAAAAGCGATTCTGCGAAGCAATGTGAACACTTCTGCTTCCCAGGCACAGAGAAGGTGCTAGCAGGGAATTCTCTGCCTGCCTTTCCCCAGTGCTCTGCAAGCTCTCCAGGACAACATAAAATCTGGGGCTCTGTGCTTTCTTTTGTTCTGAACAACTGTTACTGTTTTCTGCACAAAAGCGATTCTTGCGAAGCAATGTGAACACTTCTGCTTCCCAGGCACAGAGAAGGTGCTAGCAGGGAATTCTCTGCCTGCCTTTCCCCAGTGCTCTGCAAGCTCTCCAGGACAACATAGAATCTGGGGCTCTGTGCTTTCTTTCCTTCTGAACAAGTGTTACTGTTTTCTGCACAAAAGCGATTCTGCGAAGCAATGTGAACACTTCTGCTTCCCAGGCACAGAGAAGGTGCTAGCAGGGAATTCTCTGCCTGCCTTTCCCCAGTGCTCTGCAAGCTCTCCAGGACAACATAGAATCTGGGGCTCTGTGCTTTCTTTCGTTCTGAACAAGTGTTACTGTTTTCTGCACAAAAGCGATTCTTGCGAAGCAATGTGAACACTTCTGCTTCCCAGGCACAGAGAAGGTGCTAGCAGGGAATTCTCTGCCTGCCTTTCCCCAGTGCTCTGCAAGCTCTCCAGGACAACATAGAATCTGGGGCGCTGTGCTTTCTTTCCTTCTGAACAAGTGTTACTGTTTTCTGCACAAAAGCGATTCTTGCGAAGCAATGTGAACAGGCACAGAGAAGGTGCTATCAGGGAATTCTCTGCCTGCCTTTCCCCAGTGCTCTGCAAGCTCTCCAGGACAACATAAAATCTGGGGCTCTGTGCTTTCTTTCCTTCTGAACAAGTGTTACTGTTTTCTGCACAAAAGCGATTCTGCGAAGCAATGTGAACACTTCTGCTTCCCAGGCACAGAGAAGGTGCTAGCAGGGAATTCTCTGCCTGCCTTTCCCCAGTGCTCTGCAAGCTCTCCAGGACAACATAGAATCTGGGGCTCTGTGCTTTCTTTCGTTCTGAACAACTGTTACTGTTTTCTGCACAAAAGCGATTCTTGCGAAGCAATGTGAACACTTCTGCTTCCCAGGCACAGAGAAGGTGCTAGCAGGGAATTCTCTGCCTGCCTTTCCCCAGTGCTCTGCAAGCTCTCCAGGACAACATAGAATCTGGGGCTCTGTGCTTTCTTTCCTTCTGAACAAGTGTTACTGTTTTCTGCACAAAAGCGATTCTGCGAAGCAATGTGAACACTTCTGCTTCCCAGGCACAGAGAAGGTGCTAGCAGGGAATTCTCTGCCTGCCTTTCCCCAGTGCTCTGCAAGCTCTCCAGGACAACATAGAATCTGGGGCTCTGTGCTTTCTTTCCTTCTGAACAAGTGTTACTGTTTTCTGCACAAAAGCGATTCTGCGAAACAATGTGAACAGGCACAGAGAAAGTGCTAGCAGGGAATTCTCTGCCTGCCTTTCCCCAGTGCTCTGCAAGCTCTCCAGGACAACATAAAATCTGGGGCTCTGTGCTTTCTTTCCTTCTGAACAAGTGTTACTGTTTTCTGCACAAAAGCGATTCTTGCGAAGCAATGTGAACACTTCTGCTTCCCAGGCACAGAGAAGGTGCTAGCAGGGAATTCTCTGCCTGCCTTTCCCCAGTGCTCTGCAAGCTCTCCAGGACAACATAAAATCTGGGGCTCTGTGCTTTCTTTTGTTCTGAACAACTGTTACTGTTTTCTGCACAAAAGCGATTCTTGCGAAGCAATGTGAACACTTCTGCTTCCCAGGCACAGAGAAGGTGCTAGCAGGGAATTCTCTGCCTGCCTTTCCCCAGTGCTCTGCAAGCTCTCCAGGACAACATAGAATATGGGGCTCTGTGCTTTCTTTCGTTCTGAACAAGTGTTACTGTTTTCTGCACAAAAGCGATTCTTGCGAAGCAATGTGAACACTTCTGCTTCCCAGGCACAGAGAAGGTGCTAGCAGGGAATTCTCTGCCTGCCTTTCCCCAGTGCTCTGCAAGCTCTCCAGGACAACATAGAATCTGGGGCTCTGTGCTTTCTTTCCTTCTGAACAAGTGTTACTGTTTTCTGCACAAAAGCGATTCTTGCGAAGCAATGTGAACAGGCACAGAGAAGGTGCTAGCAGGGAATTCTCTGCCTGCCTTTCCCCAGTGCTCTGCAAGCTCTCCAGGACAACATAAAATCTGGGGCTCTGTGCTTTCTTTCCTTCTGAACAAGTGTTACTGTTTTCTGCACAAAAGCGATTCTGCGAAGCAATGTGAACAGGCACAGAGAAGGTGCTATCAGGGAATTCTCTGCCTGCCTTTCCCCAGTGCTCTGCAAGCTCTCCAGGACAACATAAAATCTGGGGCTCTGTGCTTTCTTTCCTTCTGAACAAGTGTTACTGTTTTCTGCACAAAAGCGATTCTGCGAAGCAATGTGAACAGGCACAGAGAAGGTGCTATCAGGGAATTCTCTGCCTGCCTTTCCCCAGTGCTCTGCAAGCTCTCCAGGACAACATAAAATCTGGGGCTCTGTGCTTTCTTTCCTTCCGAACAAGTGTTACTGTTTTCTGCACAAAAGCGATTCTGCGAAGCAATGTGAACACTTCTGCTTCCCAGGCACAGAGAAGGTGCTAGCAGGGAATTCTCTGCCTGCCTTTCCCCAGTGCTCTGCAAGCTCTCCAGGACAACATAGAATCTGGGGCTCTGTGCTTTTTTTCGTTCTGAACAACTGTTACTGTTTTCTGCACAAAAGCGATCCTTGCGAAGCAATGTGAACACTTCTGCTTCCCAGGCACAGAGAAGGTGCTAGCAGGGAATTCTCTGCCTGCCTTTCCCCAGTGCTCTGCAAGCTCTCCAGGACAACATAAAATCTGGGGCTCTGTGCTTTCTTTCCTTCTGAACAAGTGTTACTGTTTTCTGCACAAAAGCGATTCTTGCGAAGCAATGTGAACACTTCTGCTTCCCAGGCACAGAGAAGGTGCTAGCAGGGAATTCTCTGCCTGCCTTTCCCCAGTGCTCTGCAAGCTCTCCAGGACAACATAGAATCTGGGGCTCTGTGCTTTCTTTCGTTCTGAACAAGTGTTACTGTTTTCTGCAGAAAAGCGATTCTTGCGAAGCAATGTGAACACTTCTGCTTCCCAGGCACAGAGAAGGTGCTAGCAGGGAATTCTCTGTCTGCCTTTCCCCAGTGCTCTGCAAGCTCTCCAGGACAACATAGAATCTGGGGCTCTGTGCTTTCTTTCCTTCTGAACAAGTGTTACTGTTTTCTGCACAAAAGCGATTCTGCGAAGCAATGTGAACAGGCACAGAGAAGGTGCTATCAGGGAATTCTCTGCCTGCCTTTCCCCAGTGCTCTGCAAGCTCTCCAGGACAACATAAAATCTGGGGCTCTGTGCTTTCTTTCCTTCTGAACAAGTGTTACTGTTTTCTGCACAAAAGCGATTCTGCGAAGCAATGTGAACACTTCTGCTTCCCAGGCACAGAGAAGGTGCTAGCAGGGAATTCTCTGCCTGCCTTTCCCCAGTGCTCTGCAAGCTCTCCAGGACAACATAGAATCTGGGGCTCTGTGCTTTCTTTCGTTCTGAACAACTGTTACTGTTTTCTGCACAAAAGCGATTCTTGCGAAGCAATGTGAACACTTCTGCTTCCCAGGCACAGAGAAGGTGCTAGCAGGGAATTCTCTGCCTGCCTTTCCCCAGTGCTCTGCAAGCTCTCCAGGACAACATAGAATCTGGGGCTCTGTGCTTTCTTTCCTTCTGAACAAGTGTTACTGTTTTCTGCACAAAAGCGATTCTGCGAAGCAATGTGAACACTTCTGCTTCCCAGGCACAGAGAAGGTGCTAGCAGGGAATTCTCTGCCTGCCTTTCCCCAGTGCTCTGCAAGCTCTCCAGGACAACATAGAATCTGGGGCTCTGTGCTTTCTTTCGTTCTGAACAAGTGTTACTGTTTTCTGCACAAAAGCGATTCTGCGAAACAATGTGAACAGGCACAGAGAAAGTGCTAGCAGGGAATTCTCTGCCTGCCTTTCCCCAGTGCTCTGCAAGCTCTCCAGGACAACATAAAATCTGGGGCTCTGTGCTTTCTTTCCTTCTGAACAAGTGTTACTGTTTTCTGCACAAAAGCGATTCTTGCGAAGCAATGTGAACACTTCTGCTTCCCAGGCACAGAGAAGGTGCTAGCAGGGAATTCTCTGCCTGCCTTTCCCCAGTGCTCTGCAAGCTCTCCAGGACAACATAAAATCTGGGGCTCTGTGCTTTCTTTCCTTCTGAACAAGTGTTACTGTTTTCTGCACAAAAGCGATTCTTGCGAAGCAATGTGAAAACTTCTGCTTCCCAGGCACAGAGAAGGTGCTAGCAGGGAATTCTCTGCCTGCCTTTCCCCAGTGCTCTGCAAGCTCTCCAGGACAACATAAAATCTGGGGCTCTGTGCTTTCTTTCCTTCCGAACAAGTGTTACTGTTTTCTGCACAAAAGCGATTCTGCGAAGCAATGTGAACACTTCTGCTTCCCAGGCACAGAGAAGGTGCTAGCAGGGAATTCTCTGCCTGCCTTTCCCCAGTGCTCTGCAAGCTCTCCAGGACAACATAAAATCTGGGGCTCTGTGCTTTCTTTTGTTCTGAACAACTGTTACTGTTTTCTGCACAAAAGCGATTCTTGCGAAGCAATGTGAACACTTCTGCTTCCCAGGCACAGAGAAGGTGCTAGCAGGGAATTCTCTGCCTGCCTTTCCCCAGTGCTCTGCAAGCTCTCCAGGACAACATAGAATCTGGGGCTCTGTGCTTTCTTTCCTTCTGAACAAGTGTTACTGTTTTCTGCACAAAAGCGATTCTGCGAAGCAATGTGAACACTTCTGCTTCCCAGGCACAGAGAAGGTGCTAGCAGGGAATTCTCTGCCTGCCTTTCCCCAGTGCTCTGCAAGCTCTCCAGGACAACATAGAATCTGGGGCTCTGTGCTTTCTTTCGTTCTGAACAAGTGTTACTGTTTTCTGCACAAAAGCGATTCTTGCGAAGCAATGTGAACACTTCTGCTTCCCAGGCACAGAGAAGGTGCTAGCAGGGAATTCTCTGCCTGCCTTTCCCCAGTGCTCTGCAAGCTCTCCAGGACAACATAGAATCTGGGGCGCTGTGCTTTCTTTCCTTCTGAACAAGTGTTACTGTTTTCTGCACAAAAGCGATTCTTGCGAAGCAATGTGAACAGGCACAGAGAAGGTGCTATCAGGGAATTCTCTGCCTGCCTTTCCCCAGTGCTCTGCAAGCTCTCCAGGACAACATAAAATCTGGGGCTCTGTGCTTTCTTTCCTTCTGAACAAGTGTTACTGTTTTCTGCACAAAAGCGATTCTGCGAAGCAATGTGAACACTTCTGCTTCCCAGGCACAGAGAAGGTGCTAGCAGGGAATTCTCTGCCTGCCTTTCCCCAGTGCTCTGCAAGCTCTCCAGGACAACATAGAATCTGGGGCTCTGTGCTTTCTTTCGTTCTGAACAAGTGTTACTGTTTTCTGCAGAAAAGCGATTCTTGCGAAGCAATGTGAACACTTCTGCTTCCCAGGCACAGAGAAGGTGCTAGCAGGGAATTCTCTGCCTGCCTTTCCCCAGTGCTCTGCAAGCTCTCCAGGACAACATAGAATCTGGGGCTCTGTGCTTTCTTTCCTTCTGAACAAGTGTTACTGTTTTCTGCACAAAAGCGATTCTGCGAAGCAATGTGAACAGGCACAGAGAAGGTGCTATCAGGGAATTCTCTGCCTGCCTTTCCCCAGTGCTCTGCAAGCTCTCCAGGACAACATAAAATCTGGGGCTCTGTGCTTTCTTTCCTTCTGAACAAGTGTTACTGTTTTCTGCACAAAAGCGATTCTGCGAAGCATTGTGAACACTTCTGCTTCCCAGGCACAGAGAAGGTGCTAGCAGGGAATTCTCTGCCTGCCTTTCCCCAGTGCTCTGCAAGCTCTCCAGGACAACATAGAATCTGGGGCTCTGTGCTTTCTTTCGTTCTGAACAACTGTTACTGTTTTCTGCACAAAAGCGATTCTTGCGAAGCAATGTGAACACTTCTGCTTCCCAGGCACAGAGAAGGTGCTAGCAGGGAATTCTCTGCCTGCCTTTCCCCAGTGCTCTGCAAGCTCTCCAGGACAACATAGAATCTGGGGCTCTGTGCTTTCTTTCCTTCTGAACAAGTGTTACTGTTTTCTGCACAAAAGCGATTCTGCGAAGCAATGTGAACACTTCTGCTTCCCAGGCACAGAGAAGGTGCTAGCAGGGAATTCTCTGCCTGCCTTTCCCCAGTGCTCTGCAAGCTCTCCAGGACAACATAGAATCTGGGGCTCTGTGCTTTCTTTCGTTCTGAACAAGTGTTACTGTTTTCTGCACAAAAGCGATTCTGCGAAACAATGTGAACAGGCACAGAGAAAGTGCTAGCAGGGAATTCTCTGCCTGCCTTTCCCCAGTGCTCTGCAAGCTCTCCAGGACAACATAAAATCTGGGGCTCTGTGCTTTCTTTCCTTCTGAACAAGTGTTACTGTTTTCTGCACAAAAGCGATTCTTGCGAAGCAATGTGAACACTTCTGCTTCCCAGGCACAGAGAAGGTGCTAGCAGGGAATTCTCTGCCTGCCTTTCCCCAGTGCTCTGCAAGCTCTCCAGGACAACATAAAATCTGGGGCTCTGTGCTTTCTTTCCTTCTGAACAAGTGTTACTGTTTTCTGCACAAAAGCGATTCTTGCGAAGCAATGTGAAAACTTCTGCTTCCCAGGCACAGAGAAGGTGCTAGCAGGGAATTCTCTGCCTGCCTTTCCCCAGTGCTCTGCAAGCTCTCCAGGACAACATAAAATCTGGGGCTCTGTGCTTTCTTTCCTTCCGAACAAGTGTTACTGTTTTCTGCACAAAAGCGATTCTGCGAAGCAATGTGAACACTTCTGCTTCCCAGGCACAGAGAAGGTGCTAGCAGGGAATTCTCTGCCTGCCTTTCCCCAGTGCTCTGCAAGCTCTCCAGGACAACATAAAATCTGGGGCTCTGTGCTTTCTTTCCTTCCGAACAAGTGTTACTGTTTTCTGCACAAAAGCGATTCTGCGAAGCAATGTGAACACTTCTGCTTCCCAGGCACAGAGAAGGTGCTAGCAGGGAATTCTCTGCCTGCCTTTCCCCAGTGCTCTGCAAGCTCTCCAGGACAACATAAAATCTGGGGCTCTGTGCTTTCTTTCGTTCTGAACAACTGTTACTGTTTTCTGCACAAAAGCGATTCTTGCGAAGCAATGTGAACACTTCTGCTTCCCAGGCACAGAGAAGGTGCTAGCAGGGAATTCTCTGCCTGCCTTTCCCCAGTGCTCTGCAAGCTCTCCAGGACAACATAGAATCTGGGGCTCTGTGCTTTCTTTCCTTCTGAACAAGTGTTACTGTTTTCTGCACAAAAGCGATTCTGCGAAGCAATGTGAACACTTCTGCTTCCCAGGCACAGAGAAGGTGCTAGCAGGGAATTCTCTGCCTGCCTTTCCCCAGTGCTCTGCAAGCTCTCCAGGACAACATAGAATCTGGGGCTCTGTGCTTTCTTTCGTTCTGAACAAGTGTTACTGTTTTCTGCACAAAAGCGATTCTTGCGAAGCAATGTGAACACTTCTGCTTCCCAGGCACAGAGAAGGTGCTAGCAGGGAATTCTCTGCCTGCCTTTCCCCAGTGCTCTGCAAGCTCTCCAGGACAACATAGAATCTGGGGCGCTGTGCTTTCTTTCCTTCTGAACAAGTGTTACTGTTTTCTGCACAAAAGCGATTCTTGCGAAGCAATGTGAACAGGCACAGAGAAGGTGCTATCAGGGAATTCTCTGCCTGCCTTTCCCCAGTGCTCTGCAAGCTCTCCAGGACAACATAAAATCTGGGGCTCTGTGCTTTCTTTCCTTCTGAACAAGTGTTACTGTTTTCTGCACAAAAGCGATTCTGCGAAGCAATGTGAACACTTCTGCTTCCCAGGCACAGAGAAGGTGCTAGCAGGGAATTCTCTGCCTGCCTTTCCCCAGTGCTCTGCAAGCTCTCCAGGACAACATAGAATCTGGGGCTCTGTGCTTTCTTTCGTTCTGAACAACTGTTACTGTTTTCTGCACAAAAGCGATTCTTGCGAAGCAATGTGAACACTTCTGCTTCCCAGGCACAGAGAAGGTGCTAGCAGGGAATTCTCTGCCTGCCTTTCCCCAGTGCTCTGCAAGCTCTCCAGGACAACATAGAATCTGGGGCTCTGTGCTTTCTTTCCTTCTGAACAAGTGTTACTGTTTTCTGCACAAAAGCGATTCTGCGAAGCAATGTGAACACTTCTGCTTCCCAGGCACAGAGAAGGTGCTAGCAGGGAATTCTCTGCCTGCCTTTCCCCAGTGCTCTGCAAGCTCTCCAGGACAACATAGAATCTGGGGCTCTGTGCTTTCTTTCCTTCTGAACAAGTGTTACTGTTTTCTGCACAAAAGCGATTCTGCGAAACAATGTGAACAGGCACAGAGAAAGTGCTAGCAGGGAATTCTCTGCCTGCCTTTCCCCAGTGCTCTGCAAGCTCTCCAGGACAACATAAAATCTGGGGCTCTGTGCTTTCTTTCCTTCTGAACAAGTGTTACTGTTTTCTGCACAAAAACGATTCTTGCGAAGCAATGTGAACACTTCTGCTTCCCAGGCACAGAGAAGGTGCTAGCAGGGAATTCTCTGCCTGCCTTTCCCCAGTGCTCTGCAAGCTCTCCAGGACAACATAAAATCTGGGGCTCTGTGCTTTCTTTTGTTCTGAACAACTGTTACTGTTTTCTGCACAAAAGCGATTCTTGCGAAGCAATGTGAACACTTCTGCTTCCCAGGCACAGAGAAGGTGCTAGCAGGGAATTCTCTGCCTGCCTTTCCCCAGTGCTCTGCAAGCTCTCCAGGACAACATAGAATATGGGGCTCTGTGCTTTCTTTCGTTCTGAACAAGTGTTACTGTTTTCTGCACAAAAGCGATTCTTGCGAAGCAATGTGAACACTTCTGCTTCCCAGGCACAGAGAAGGTGCTAGCAGGGAATTCTCTGCCTGCCTTTCCCCAGTGCTCTGCAAGCTCTCCAGGACAACATAGAATCTGGGGCTCTGTGCTTTCTTTCCTTCTGAACAAGTGTTACTGTTTTCTGCACAAAAGCGATTCTTGCGAAGCAATGTGAACAGGCACAGAGAAGGTGCTAGCAGGGAATTCTCTGCCTGCCTTTCCCCAGTGCTCTGCAAGCTCTCCAGGACAACATAAAATCTGGGGCTCTGTGCTTTCTTTCGTTCTGAACAAGTGTTACTGTTTTCTGCACAAAAGCGATTCTGCGAAGCAATGTGAACAGGCACAGAGAAGGTGCTATCAGGGAATTCTCTGCCTGCCTTTCCCCAGTGCTCTGCAAGCTCTCCAGGACAACATAAAATCTGGGGCTCTGTGCTTTCTTTCCTTCTGAACAAGTGTTACTGTTTTCTGCACAAAAGCGATTCTGCGAAGCAATGTGAACAGGCACAGAGAAGGTGCTAGCAGGGAATTCTCTGCCTGCCTTTCCCCAGTGCTCTGCAAGCTCTCCAGGACAACATAAAATCTGGGGCTCTGTGCTTTCTTTCCTTCCGAACAAGTGTTACTGTTTTCTGCACAAAAGCGATTCTGCGAAGCAATGTGAACACTTCTGCTTCCCAGGCACAGAGAAGGTGCTAGCAGGGAATTCTCTGCCTGCCTTTCCCCAGTGCTCTGCAAGCTCTCCAGGACAACATAGAATCTGGGGCTCTGTGCTTTTTTTCGTTCTGAACAACTGTTACTGTTTTCTGCACAAAAGCGATTCTTGCGAAGCAATGTGAACACTTCTGCTTCCCAGGCACAGAGAAGGTGCTAGCAGGGAATTCTCTGCCTGCCTTTCCCCAGTGCTCTGCAAGCTCTCCAGGACAACATAGAATCTGGGTCTCTGTGCTTTCTTTCCTTCTGAACAAGTGTTACTGTTTTCTGCACAAAAACGATTCTGCGAAGCAATGTGAACACTTCTGCTTCCCAGGCACAGAGAAGGTGCTATCAGGGAATTCTCTGCCTGCCTTTCCCCAGTGCTCTGCAAGCTCTCCAGGACAACATAGAATCTGGGGCTCTGTGCTTTCTTTCGTTCTGAACAACTGTTACTGTTTTCTGCACAAAAGCGATTCTTGCGAAGCAATGTGAAAACTTCTGCTTCCCAGGCACAGAGAAGGTGCTAGCAGGGAATTCTCTGCCTGCCTTTCCCCAGTGCTCTGCAAGCTCTCCAGGACAACATAGAATCTGGGGCGCTGTGCTTTCTTTCCTTCTGAACAAGTGTTACTGTTTTCTGCACAAAAGTGATTCTGCGAAGCAATGTGAACACTTCTGCTTCCCAGGCACAGAGAAGGTGCTAGCAGGGAATTCTCTGCCTACCTTTCCCCAGTGCTCTGCAAGCTCTCCAGGACAACATAGAATCTGGGGCTCTGTGCTTTCTTTCGTTCTGAACAAGTGTTACTGTTTTCTGCACAAAAGCGATTCTGCGAAACAATGTGAACAGGCACAGAGAAGGTGCTATCAGGGAATTCTCTGCCTGCCTTTCCCCAGTGCTCTGCAAGCTCTCCAGGACAACATAAAATCTGGGGCTCTGTGCTTTCTTTCGTTCTGAACAAGTGTTACTGTTTTCTGCACAAAAGCGATTCTTGCGAAGCAATGTGAACACTTCTGCTTCCCAGGCACAGAGAAGGTGCTAGCAGGGAATTCTCTGCCTGCCTTTCCCCAGTGCTCTGCAAGCTCTCCAGGACAACATAGAATCTGGGGCGCTGTGCTTTCTTTCCTTCTGAACAAGTGTTACTGTTTTCTGCACAAAAGCGATTCTTGCGAAGCAATGTGAACAGGCACAGAGAAGGTGCTATCAGGGAATTCTCTGCCTGCCTTTCCCCAGTGCTCTGCAAGCTCTCCAGGACAACATAAAATCTGGGGCTCTGTGCTTTCTTTCCTTCTGAACAAGTGTTACTGTTTTCTGCACAAAAGCGATTCTGCGAAGCAATGTGAACACTTCTGCTTCCCAGGCACAGAGAAGGTGCTAGCAGGGAATTCTCTGCCTGCCTTTCCCCAGTGCTCTGCAAGCTCTCCAGGACAACATAGAATCTGGGGCTCTGTGCTTTCTTTCGTTCTGAACAAGTGTTACTGTTTTCTGCAGAAAAGCGATTCTTGCGAAGCAATGTGAACACTTCTGCTTCCCAGGCACAGAGAAGGTGCTAGCAGGGAATTCTCTGCCTGCCTTTCCCCAGTGCTCTGCAAGCTCTCCAGGACAACATAGAATCTGGGGCTCTGTGCTTTCTTTCCTTCTGAACAAGTGTTACTGTTTTCTGCACAAAAGCGATTCTGCGAAGCAATGTGAACAGGCACAGAGAAGGTGCTATCAGGGAATTCTCTGCCTGCCTTTCCCCAGTGCTCTGCAAGCTCTCCAGGACAACATAAAATCTGGGGCTCTGTGCTTTCTTTCCTTCTGAACAAGTGTTACTGTTTTCTGCACAAAAGCGATTCTGCGAAGCAATGTGAACAGGCACAGAGAAGGTGCTAGCAGGGAATTCTCTGCCTGCCTTTCCCCAGTGCTCTGCAAGCTCTCCAGGACAACATAAAATCTGGGGCTCTGTGCTTTCTTTCCTTCCGAACAAGTGTTACTGTTTTCTGCACAAAAGCGATTCTGCGAAGCAATGTGAACACTTCTGCTTCCCAGGCACAGAGAAGGTGCTAGCAGGGAATTCTCTGCCTGCCTTTCCCCAGTGCTCTGCAAGCTCTCCAGGACAACATAGAATCTGGGGCTCTGTGCTTTTTTTCGTTCTGAACAACTGTTACTGTTTTCTGCACAAAAGCGATTCTTGCGAAGCAATGTGAACACTTCTGCTTCCCAGGCACAGAGAAGGTGCTAGCAGGGAATTCTCTGCCTGCCTTTCCCCAGTGCTCTGCAAGCTCTCCAGGACAACATAGAATCTGGGTCTCTGTGCTTTCTTTCCTTCTGAACAAGTGTTACTGTTTTCTGCACAAAAACGATTCTGCGAAGCAATGTGAACACTTCTGCTTCCCAGGCACAGAGAAGGTGCTAGCAGGGAATTCTCTGCCTGCCTTTCCCCAGTGCTCTGCAAGCTCTCCAGGACAACATAGAATCTGGGGCTCTGTGCTTTCTTTCGTTCTGAACAACTGTTACTGTTTTCTGCACAAAAGCGATTCTTGCGAAGCAATGTGAAAACTTCTGCTTCCCAGGCACAGAGAAGGTGCTAGCAGGGAATTCTCTGCCTGCCTTTCCCCAGTGCTCTGCAAGCTCTCCAGGACAACATAGAATCTGGGGCGCTGTGCTTTCTTTCCTTCTGAACAAGTGTTACTGTTTTCTGCACAAAAGTGATTCTGCGAAGCAATGTGAACACTTCTGCTTCCCAGGCACAGAGAAGGTGCTAGCAGGGAATTCTCTGCCTACCTTTCCCCAGTGCTCTGCAAGCTCTCCAGGACAACATAGAATCTGGGGCTCTGTGCTTTCTTTCGTTCTGAACAAGTGTTACTGTTTTCTGCACAAAAGCGATTCTGCGAAACAATGTGAACAGGCACAGAGAAGGTGCTATCAGGGAATTCTCTGCCTGCCTTTCCCCAGTGCTCTGCAAGCTCTCCAGGACAACATAAAATCTGGGGCTCTGTGCTTTCTTTCGTTCTGAACAAGTGTTACTGTTTTCTGCACAAAAGCGATTCTTGCGAAGCAATGTGAACACTTCTGCTTCCCAGGCACAGAGAAGGTGCTATCAGGGAATTCTCTGCCTGCCTTTCCCCAGTGCTCTGCAAGCTCTCCAGGACAACATAGAATCTGGGGCGCTGTGCTTTCTTTCCTTCTGAACAAGTGTTACTGTTTTCTGCACAAAAGCGATTCTTGCGAAGCAATGTGAACAGGCACAGAGAAGGTGCTATCAGGGAATTCTCTGCCTGCCTTTCCCCAGTGCTCTGCAAGCTCTCCAGGACAACATAAAATCTGGGGCTCTGTGCTTTCTTTCCTTCTGAACAAGTGTTACTGTTTTCTGCACAAAAGCGATTCTGCGAAGCAATGTGAACACTTCTGCTTCCCAGGCACAGAGAAGGTGCTAGCAGGGAATTCTCTGCCTGCCTTTCCCCAGTGCTCTGCAAGCTCTCCAGGACAACATAGAATCTGGGGCTCTGTGCTTTCTTTCGTTCTGAACAAGTGTTACTGTTTTCTGCAGAAAAGCGATTCTTGCGAAGCAATGTGAACACTTCTGCTTCCCAGGCACAGAGAAGGTGCTAGCAGGGAATTCTCTGCCTGCCTTTCCCCAGTGCTCTGCAAGCTCTCCAGGACAACATAGAATCTGGGGCTCTGTGCTTTCTTTCCTTCTGAACAAGTGTTACTGTTTTCTGCACAAAAGCGATTCTGCGAAGCAATGTGAACAGGCACAGAGAAGGTGCTATCAGGGAATTCTCTGCCTGCCTTTCCCCAGTGCTCTGCAAGCTCTCCAGGACAACATAAAATCTGGGGCTCTGTGCTTTCTTTCCTTCTGAACAAGTGTTACTGTTTTCTGCACAAAAGCGATTCTGCGAAGCATTGTGAACACTTCTGCTTCCCAGGCACAGAGAAGGTGCTAGCAGGGAATTCTCTGCCTGCCTTTCCCCAGTGCTCTGCAAGCTCTCCAGGACAACATAGAATCTGGGGCTCTGTGCTTTCTTTCGTTCTGAACAACTGTTACTGTTTTCTGCACAAAAGCGATTCTTGCGAAGCAATGTGAACACTTCTGCTTCCCAGGCACAGAGAAGGTGCTAGCAGGGAATTCTCTGCCTGCCTTTCCCCAGTGCTCTGCAAGCTCTCCAGGACAACATAGAATCTGGGGCTCTGTGCTTTCTTTCCTTCTGAACAAGTGTTACTGTTTTCTGCACAAAAGCGATTCTGCGAAGCAATGTGAACACTTCTGCTTCCCAGGCACAGAGAAGGTGCTAGCAGGGAATTCTCTGCCTGCCTTTCCCCAGTGCTCTGCAAGCTCTCCAGGACAACATAGAATCTGGGGCTCTGTGCTTTCTTTCGTTCTGAACAAGTGTTACTGTTTTCTGCACAAAAGCGATTCTGCGAAACAATGTGAACAGGCACAGAGAAAGTGCTAGCAGGGAATTCTCTGCCTGCCTTTCCCCAGTGCTCTGCAAGCTCTCCAGGACAACATAAAATCTGGGGCTCTGTGCTTTCTTTCCTTCTGAACAAGTGTTACTGTTTTCTGCACAGAAGCGATTCTTGCGAAGCAATGTGAACACTTCTGCTTCCCAGGCACAGAGAAGGTGCTAGCAGGGAATTCTCTGCCTGCCTTTCCCCAGTGCTCTGCAAGCTCTCCAGGACAACATAAAATCTGGGGCTCTGTGCTTTCTTTCCTTCTGAACAAGTGTTACTGTTTTCTGCACAAAAGCGATTCTTGCGAAGCAATGTGAAAACTTCTGCTTCCCAGGCACAGAGAAGGTGCTAGCAGGGAATTCTCTGCCTGCCTTTCCCCAGTGCTCTGCAAGCTCTCCAGGACAACATAAAATCTGGGGCTCTGTGCTTTCTTTCCTTCCGAACAAGTGTTACTGTTTTCTGCACAAAAGCGATTCTGCGAAGCAATGTGAACACTTCTGCTTCCCAGGCACAGAGAAGGTGCTAGCAGGGAATTCTCTGCCTGCCTTTCCCCAGTGCTCTGCAAGCTCTCCAGGACAACATAAAATCTGGGGCTCTGTGCTTTCTTTTGTTCTGAACAACTGTTACTGTTTTCTGCACAAAAGCGATTCTTGCGAAGCAATGTGAACACTTCTGCTTCCCAGGCACAGAGAAGGTGCTAGCAGGGAATTCTCTGCCTGCCTTTCCCCAGTGCTCTGCAAGCTCTCCAGGACAACATAGAATCTGGGGCTCTGTGCTTTCTTTCCTTCTGAACAAGTGTTACTGTTTTCTGCACAAAAGCGATTCTGCGAAGCAATGTGAACACTTCTGCTTCCCAGGCACAGAGAAGGTGCTAGCAGGGAATTCTCTGCCTGCCTTTCCCCAGTGCTCTGCAAGCTCTCCAGGACAACATAGAATCTGGGGCTCTGTGCTTTCTTTCGTTCTGAACAAGTGTTACTGTTTTCTGCACAAAAGCGATTCTTGCGAAGCAATGTGAACACTTCTGCTTCCCAGGCACAGAGAAGGTGCTAGCAGGGAATTCTCTGCCTGCCTTTCCCCAGTGCTCTGCAAGCTCTCCAGGACAACATAGAATCTGGGGCGCTGTGCTTTCTTTCCTTCTGAACAAGTGTTACTGTTTTCTGCACAAAAGCGATTCTTGCGAAGCAATGTGAACAGGCACAGAGAAGGTGCTATCAGGGAATTCTCTGCCTGCCTTTCCCCAGTGCTCTGCAAGCTCTCCAGGACAACATAAAATCTGGGGCTCTGTGCTTTCTTTCCTTCTGAACAAGTGTTACTGTTTTCTGCACAAAAGCGATTCTGCGAAGCAATGTGAACACTTCTGCTTCCCAGGCACAGAGAAGGTGCTAGCAGGGAATTCTCTGCCTGCCTTTCCCCAGTGCTCTGCAAGCTCTCCAGGACAACATAGAATCTGGGGCTCTGTGCTTTCTTTCGTTCTGAACAACTGTTACTGTTTTCTGCACAAAAGCGATTCTTGCGAAGCAATGTGAACACTTCTGCTTCCCAGGCACAGAGAAGGTGCTAGCAGGGAATTCTCTGCCTGCCTTTCCCCAGTGCTCTGCAAGCTCTCCAGGACAACATAGAATCTGGGGCTCTGTGCTTTCTTTCCTTCTGAACAAGTGTTACTGTTTTCTGCACAAAAGCGATTCTGCGAAGCAATGTGAACACTTCTGCTTCCCAGGCACAGAGAAGGTGCTAGCAGGGAATTCTCTGCCTGCCTTTCCCCAGTGCTCTGCAAGCTCTCCAGGACAACATAGAATCTGGGGCTCTGTGCTTTCTTTCCTTCTGAACAAGTGTTACTGTTTTCTGCACAAAAGCGATTCTGCGAAACAATGTGAACAGGCACAGAGAAAGTGCTAGCAGGGAATTCTCTGCCTGCCTTTCCCCAGTGCTCTGCAAGCTCTCCAGGACAACATAAAATCTGGGGCTCTGTGCTTTCTTTCCTTCTGAACAAGTGTTACTGTTTTCTGCACAAAAACGATTCTTGCGAAGCAATGTGAACACTTCTGCTTCCCAGGCACAGAGAAGGTGCTAGCAGGGAATTCTCTGCCTGCCTTTCCCCAGTGCTCTGCAAGCTCTCCAGGACAACATAAAATCTGGGGCTCTGTGCTTTCTTTTGTTCTGAACAACTGTTACTGTTTTCTGCACAAAAGCGATTCTTGCGAAGCAATGTGAACACTTCTGCTTCCCAGGCACAGAGAAGGTGCTAGCAGGGAATTCTCTGCCTGCCTTTCCCCAGTGCTCTGCAAGCTCTCCAGGACAACATAGAATATGGGGCTCTGTGCTTTCTTTCGTTCTGAACAAGTGTTACTGTTTTCTGCACAAAAGCGATTCTTGCGAAGCAATGTGAACACTTCTGCTTCCCAGGCACAGAGAAGGTGCTAGCAGGGAATTCTCTGCCTGCCTTTCCCCAGTGCTCTGCAAGCTCTCCAGGACAACATAGAATCTGGGGCTCTGTGCTTTCTTTCCTTCTGAACAAGTGTTACTGTTTTCTGCACAAAAGCGATTCTTGCGAAGCAATGTGAACAGGCACAGAGAAGGTGCTAGCAGGGAATTCTCTGCCTGCCTTTCCCCAGTGCTCTGCAAGCTCTCCAGGACAACATAAAATCTGGGGCTCTGTGCTTTCTTTCGTTCTGAACAAGTGTTACTGTTTTCTGCACAAAAGCGATTCTGCGAAGCAATGTGAACAGGCACAGAGAAGGTGCTATCAGGGAATTCTCTGCCTGCCTTTCCCCAGTGCTCTGCAAGCTCTCCAGGACAACATAAAATCTGGGGCTCTGTGCTTTCTTTCCTTCTGAACAAGTGTTACTGTTTTCTGCACAAAAGCGATTCTGCGAAGCAATGTGAACAGGCACAGAGAAGGTGCTAGCAGGGAATTCTCTGCCTGCCTTTCCCCAGTGCTCTGCAAGCTCTCCAGGACAACATAAAATCTGGGGCTCTGTGCTTTCTTTCCTTCCGAACAAGTGTTACTGTTTTCTGCACAAAAGCGATTCTGCGAAGCAATGTGAACACTTCTGCTTCCCAGGCACAGAGAAGGTGCTAGCAGGGAATTCTCTGCCTGCCTTTCCCCAGTGCTCTGCAAGCTCTCCAGGACAACATAGAATCTGGGGCTCTGTGCTTTTTTTCGTTCTGAACAACTGTTACTGTTTTCTGCACAAAAGCGATTCTTGCGAAGCAATGTGAACACTTCTGCTTCCCAGGCACAGAGAAGGTGCTAGCAGGGAATTCTCTGCCTGCCTTTCCCCAGTGCTCTGCAAGCTCTCCAGGACAACATAGAATCTGGGTCTCTGTGCTTTCTTTCCTTCTGAACAAGTGTTACTGTTTTCTGCACAAAAACGATTCTGCGAAGCAATGTGAACACTTCTGCTTCCCAGGCACAGAGAAGGTGCTAGCAGGGAATTCTCTGCCTGCCTTTCCCCAGTGCTCTGCAAGCTCTCCAGGACAACATAGAATCTGGGGCTCTGTGCTTTCTTTCGTTCTGAACAACTGTTACTGTTTTCTGCACAAAAGCGATTCTTGCGAAGCAATGTGAAAACTTCTGCTTCCCAGGCACAGAGAAGGTGCTAGCAGGGAATTCTCTGCCTGCCTTTCCCCAGTGCTCTGCAAGCTCTCCAGGACAACATAGAATCTGGGGCGCTGTGCTTTCTTTCCTTCTGAACAAGTGTTACTGTTTTCTGCACAAAAGTGATTCTTGCGAAGCAATGTGAACACTTCTGCTTCCCAGGCACAGAGAAGGTGCTAGCAGGGAATTCTCTGCCTACCTTTCCCCAGTGCTCTGCAAGCTCTCCAGGACAACATAGAATCTGGGGCTCTGTGCTTTCTTTCGTTCTGAACAAGTGTTACTGTTTTCTGCACAAAAGCGATTCTGCGAAACAATGTGAACAGGCACAGAGAAGGTGCTATCAGGGAATTCTCTGCCTGCCTTTCCCCAGTGCTCTGCAAGCTCTCCAGGACAACATAAAATCTGGGGCTCTGTGCTTTCTTTCCTTCTGAACAAGTGTTACTGTTTTCTGCACAAAAGCGATTCTTGCGAAGCAATGTGAACACTTCTGCTTCCCAGGCACAGAGAAGGTGCTAGCAGGGAATTCTCTGCCTGCCTTTCCCCAGTGCTCTGCAAGCTCTCCAGGACAACATAGAATCTGGGGCTCTGTGCTTTCTTTCGTTCTGAACAAGTGTTACTGTTTTCTGCACAGAAGCGATTCTTGCGAAGCAATGTGAACACTTCTGCTTCCCAGGCACAGAGAAGGTGCTAGCAGGGAATTCTCTGCCTGCCTTTCCCCAGTGCTCTGCAAGCTCTCCAGGACAACATAGAATCTGGGGCTCTGTGCTTTCTTTCCTTCTGAACAAGTGTTACTGTTTTCTGCACAAAAGCGATTCTGCGAAGCAATGTGAACAGGCACAGAGAAGGTGCTATCAGGGAATTCTCTGCCTGCCTTTCCCCAGTGCTCTGCAAGCTCTCCAGGACAACATAAAATCTGGGGCTCTGTGCTTTCTTTCCTTCTGAACAAGTGTTACTGTTTTCTGCACAAAAGCGATTCTGCGAAGCAATGTGAACACTTCTGCTTCCCAGGCACAGAGAAGGTGCTAGCAGGGAATTCTCTGCCTGCCTTTCCCCAGTGCTCTGCAAGCTCTCCAGGACAACATAGAATCTGGGGCTCTGTGCTTTCTTTCGTTCTGAACAACTGTTACTGTTTTCTGCACAAAAGCGATTCTTGCGAAGCAATGTGAAAACTTCTGCTTCCCAGGCACAGAGAAGGTGCTAGCAGGGAATTCTCTGCCTGCCTTTCCCCAGTGCTCTGCAAGCTCTCCAGGACAACATAGAATCTGGGGCTCTGTGCTTTCTTTCCTTCTGAACAAGTGTTACTGTTTTCTGCACAAAAGCGATTCTGCGAAGCAATGTGAACACTTCTGCTTCCCAGGCACAGAGAAGGTGCTAGCAGGGAATTCTCTGCCTGCCTTTCCCCAGTGCTCTGCAAGCTCTCCAGGACAACATAGAATCTGGGGCTCTGTGCTTTCTTTCGTTCTGAACAAGTGTTACTGTTTTCTGCACAAAAGCGATTCTGCGAAACAATGTGAACAGGCACAGAGAAAGTGCTAGCAGGGAATTCTCTGCCTGCCTTTCCCCAGTGCTCTGCAAGCTCTCCAGGACAACATAAAATCTGGGGCTCTGTGCTTTCTTTCCTTCTGAACAAGTGTTACTGTTTTCTGCACAAAAGCGATTCTTGCGAAGCAATGTGAAAACTTCTGCTTCCCAGGCACAGAGAAGGTGCTAGCAGGGAATTCTCTGCCTGCCTTTCCCCAGTGCTCTGCAAGCTCTCCAGGACAACATAAAATCTGGGGCTCTGTGCTTTCTTTCCTTCTGAACAAGTGTTACTGTTTTCTGCACAAAAGCGATTCTGCGAAGCAATGTGAACACTTCTGCTTCCCAGGCACAGAGAAGGTGCTAGCAGGGAATTCTCTGCCTGCCTTTCCCCAGTGCTCTGCAAGCTCTCCAGGACAACATAAAATCTGGGGCTCTGTGCTTTCTTTTGTTCTGAACAACTGTTACTGTTTTCTGCACAAAAGCGATTCTTGCGAAGCAATGTGAACACTTCTGCTTCCCAGGCACAGAGAAGGTGCTAGCAGGGAATTCTCTGCCTGCCTTTCCCCAGTGCTCTGCAAGCTCTCCAGGACAACATAGAATCTGGGGCTCTGTGCTTTCTTTCCTTCTGAACAAGTGTTACTGTTTTCTGCACAAAAGCGATTCTGCGAAACAATGTGAACAGGCACAGAGAAAGTGCTAGCAGGGAATTCTCTGCCTGCCTTTCCCCAGTGCTCTGCAAGCTCTCCAGGACAACATAAAATCTGGGGCTCTGTGCTTTCTTTCCTTCTGAACAAGTGTTACTGTTTTCTGCACAAAAGCGATTCTTGCGAAGCAATGTGAACACTTCTGCTTCCCAGGCACAGAGAAGGTGCTAGCAGGGAATTCTCTGCCTGCCTTTCCCCAGTGCTCTGCAAGCTCTCCAGGACAACATAAAATCTGGGGCTCTGTGCTTTCTTTCCTTCTGAACAAGTGTTACTGTTTTCTGCACAAAAGCGATTCTTGCGAAGCAATGTGAAAACTTCTGCTTCCCAGGCACAGAGAAGGTGCTAGCAGGGAATTCTCTGCCTGCCTTTCCCCAGTGCTCTGCAAGCTCTCCAGGACAACATAAAATCTGGGGCTCTGTGCTTTCTTTCCTTCTGAACAAGTGTTACTGTTTTCTGCACAAAAGCGATTCTGCGAAGCAATGTGAACACTTCTGCTTCCCAGGCACAGAGAAGGTGCTAGCAGGGAATTCTCTGCCTGCCTTTCCCCAGTGCTCTGCAAGCTCTCCAGGACAACATAAAATCTGGGGCTCTGTGCTTTCTTTTGTTCTGAACAACTGTTACTGTTTTCTGCACAAAAGCGATTCTTGCGAAGCAATGTGAACACTTCTGCTTCCCAGGCACAGAGAAGGTGCTAGCAGGGAATTCTCTGCCTGCCTTTCCCCAGTGCTCTGCAAGCTCTCCAGGACAACATAGAATCTGGGGCTCTGTGCTTTCTTTCCTTCTGAACAAGTGTTACTGTTTTCTGCACAAAAGCGATTCTGCGAAGCAATGTGAACACTTCTGCTTCCCAGGCACAGAGAAGGTGCTAGCAGGGAATTCTCTGCCTGCCTTTCCCCAGTGCTCTGCAAGCTCTCCAGGACAACAGAGAATCTGGGGCTCTGTGCTTTCTTTCCTTCTGAACAAGTGTTACTGTTTTCTGCACAAAAGCGATTCTTGCGAAGCAATGTGAACACTTCTGCTTCCCAGGCACAGAGAAGGTGCTAGCAGGGAATTCTCTGCCTGCCTTTCCCCAGTGCTCTGCAAGCTCTCCAGGACAACATAGAATCTGGGGCGCTGTGCTTTCTTTCCTTCTGAACAAGTGTTACTGTTTTCTGCACAAAAGCGATTCTTGCGAAGCAATGTGAACAGGCACAGAGAAGGTGCTATCAGGGAATTCTCTGCCTGCCTTTCCCCAGTGCTCTGCAAGCTCTCCAGGACAACATAAAATCTGGGGCTCTGTGCTTTCTTTCCTTCTGAACAAGTGTTACTGTTTTCTGCACAAAAGCGATTCTGCGAAGCAATGTGAACACTTCTGCTTCCCAGGCACAGAGAAGGTGCTAGCAGGGAATTCTCTGCCTGCCTTTCCCCAGTGCTCTGCAAGCTCTCCAGGACAACATAGAATCTGGGGCTCTGTGCTTTCTTTCCTTCTGAACAAGTGTTACTGTTTTCTGCACAAAAGCGATTCTTGCGAAGCAATGTGAACACTTCTGCTTCCCAGGCACAGAGAAGGTGCTAGCAGGGAATTCTCTGCCTGCCTTTCCCCAGTGCTCTGCAAGCTCTCCAGGACAACATAGAATCTGGGGCTCTGTGCTTTCTTTCGTTCTGAACAAGTGTTACTGTTTTCTGCACAAAAGCGATTCTGCGAAACAATGTGAACAGGCACAGAGAAAGTGCTAGCAGGGAATTCTCTGCCTGCCTTTCCCCAGTGCTCTGCAAGCTCTCCAGGACAACATAAAATCTGGGGCTCTGTGCTTTCTTTCCTTCTGAACAAGTGTTACTGTTTTCTGCACAAAAGCGATTCTTGCGAAGCAATGTGAACACTTCTGCTTCCCAGGCACAGAGAAGGTGCTAGCAGGGAATTCTCTGCCTGCCTTTCCCCAGTGCTCTGCAAGCTCTCCAGGACAACATAAAATCTGGGGCTCTGTGCTTTCTTTCCTTCTGAACAAGTGTTACTGTTTTCTGCACAAAAGCGATTCTTGCGAAGCAATGTGAAAACTTCTGCTTCCCAGGCACAGAGAAGGTGCTAGCAGGGAATTCTCTGCCTGCCTTTCCCCAGTGCTCTGCAAGCTCTCCAGGACAACATAAAATCTGGGGCTCTGTGCTTTCTTTCCTTCCGAACAAGTGTTACTGTTTTCTGCACAAAAGCGATTCTGCGAAGCAATGTGAACACTTCTGCTTCCCAGGCACAGAGAAGGTGCTAGCAGGGAATTCTCTGCCTGCCTTTCCCCAGTGCTCTGCAAGCTCTCCAGGACAACATAAAATCTGGGGCTCTGTGCTTTCTTTTGTTCTGAACAACTGTTACTGTTTTCTGCACAAAAGCGATTCTTGCGAAGCAATGTGAACACTTCTGCTTCCCAGGCACAGAGAAGGTGCTAGCAGGGAATTCTCTGCCTGCCTTTCCCCAGTGCTCTGCAAGCTCTCCAGGACAACATAGAATCTGGGGCTCTGTGCTTTCTTTCCTTCTGAACAAGTGTTACTGTTTTCTGCACAAAAGCGATTCTGCGAAGCAATGTGAACACTTCTGCTTCCCAGGCACAGAGAAGGTGCTAGCAGGGAATTCTCTGCCTGCCTTTCCCCAGTGCTCTGCAAGCTCTCCAGGACAACATAGAATCTGGGGCTCTGTGCTTTCTTTCGTTCTGAACAAGTGTTACTGTTTTCTGCACAAAAGCGATTCTTGCGAAGCAATGTGAACACTTCTGCTTCCCAGGCACAGAGAAGGTGCTAGCAGGGAATTCTCTGCCTGCCTTTCCCCAGTGCTCTGCAAGCTCTCCAGGACAACATAGAATCTGGGGCGCTGTGCTTTCTTTCCTTCTGAACAAGTGTTACTGTTTTCTGCACAAAAGCGATTCTTGCGAAGCAATGTGAACAGGCACAGAGAAGGTGCTATCAGGGAATTCTCTGCCTGCCTTTCCCCAGTGCTCTGCAAGCTCTCCAGGACAACATAAAATCTGGGGCTCTGTGCTTTCTTTCCTTCTGAACAAGTGTTACTGTTTTCTGCACAAAAGCGATTCTGCGAAGCAATGTGAACACTTCTGCTTCCCAGGCACAGAGAAGGTGCTAGCAGGGAATTCTCTGCCTGCCTTTCCCCAGTGCTCTGCAAGCTCTCCAGGACAACATAGAATCTGGGGCTCTGTGCTTTCTTTCGTTCTGAACAACTGTTACTGTTTTCTGCACAAAAGCGATTCTTGCGAAGCAATGTGAACACTTCTGCTTCCCAGGCACAGAGAAGGTGCTAGCAGGGAATTCTCTGCCTGCCTTTCCCCAGTGCTCTGCAAGCTCTCCAGGACAACATAGAATCTGGGGCTCTGTGCTTTCTTTCCTTCTGAACAAGTGTTACTGTTTTCTGCACAAAAGCGATTCTGCGAAGCAATGTGAACACTTCTGCTTCCCAGGCACAGAGAAGGTGCTAGCAGGGAATTCTCTGCCTGCCTTTCCCCAGTGCTCTGCAAGCTCTCCAGGACAACATAGAATCTGGGGCTCTGTGCTTTCTTTCCTTCTGAACAAGTGTTACTGTTTTCTGCACAAAAGCGATTCTGCGAAACAATGTGAACAGGCACAGAGAAAGTGCTAGCAGGGAATTCTCTGCCTGCCTTTCCCCAGTGCTCTGCAAGCTCTCCAGGACAACATAGAATCTGGGGCGCTGTGCTTTCTTTCCTTCTGAACAAGTGTTACTGTTTTCTGCACAAAAGCGATTCTTGCGAAGCAATGTGAACAGGCACAGAGAAGGTGCTAGCAGGGAATTCTCTGCCTGCCTTTCCCCAGTGCTCTGCAAGCTCTCCAGGACAACATAGAATCTGGGGCTCTGTGCTTTCTTTCGTTCTGAACAAGTGTTACTGTTTTCTGCACAAAAGCGATTCTGCGAAGCAATGTGAACACTTCTGCTTCCCAGGCACAGAGAAGGTGCTAGCAGGGAATTCTCTGCCTGCCTTTCCCCAGTGCTCTGCAAGCTCTCCAGGACAACATAGAATCTGGGGCTCTGTGCTTTCTTTCGTTCTGAACAACTGTTACTGTTTTCTGCACAAAAGCGATTCTTGCGAAGCAATGTGAACACTTCTGCTTCCCAGGCACAGAGAAGGTGCTAGCAGGGAATTCTCTGCCTGCCTTTCCCCAGTGCTCTGCAAGCTCTCCAGGACAACATAGAATCTGGGGCTCTGTGCTTTCTTTCCTTCTGAACAAGTGTTACTGTTTTCTGCACAAAAGCGATTCTGCGAAGCAATGTGAACACTTCTGCTTCCCAGGCACAGAGAAGGTGCTAGCAGGGAATTCTCTGCCTGCCTTTCCCCAGTGCTCTGCAAGCTCTCCAGGACAACATAGAATCTGGGGCTCTGTGCTTTCTTTCCTTCTGAACAAGTGTTACTGTTTTCTGCACAAAAGCGATTCTGCGAAACAATGTGAACAGGCACAGAGAAAGTGCTAGCAGGGAATTCTCTGCCTGCCTTTCCCCAGTGCTCTGCAAGCTCTCCAGGACAACATAAAATCTGGGGCTCTGTGCTTTCTTTCCTTCTGAACAAGTGTTACTGTTTTCTGCACAAAAGCGATTCTTGCGAAGCAATGTGAACACTTCTGCTTCCCAGGCACAGAGAAGGTGCTAGCAGGGAATTCTCTGCCTGCCTTTCCCCAGTGCTCTGCAAGCTCTCCAGGACAACATAAAATCTGGGGCTCTGTGCTTTCTTTTGTTCTGAACAACTGTTACTGTTTTCTGCACAAAAGCGATTCTTGCGAAGCAATGTGAACACTTCTGCTTCCCAGGCACAGAGAAGGTGCTAGCAGGGAATTCTCTGCCTGCCTTTCCCCAGTGCTCTGCAAGCTCTCCAGGACAACATAGAATATGGGGCTCTGTGCTTTCTTTCGTTCTGAACAAGTGTTACTGTTTTCTGCACAAAAGCGATTCTTGCGAAGCAATGTGAACACTTCTGCTTCCCAGGCACAGAGAAGGTGCTAGCAGGGAATTCTCTGCCTGCCTTTCCCCAGTGCTCTGCAAGCTCTCCAGGACAACATAGAATCTGGGGCTCTGTGCTTTCTTTCCTTCTGAACAAGTGTTACTGTTTTCTGCACAAAAGCGATTCTTGCGAAGCAATGTGAACAGGCACAGAGAAGGTGCTAGCAGGGAATTCTCTGCCTGCCTTTCCCCAGTGCTCTGCAAGCTCTCCAGGACAACATAAAATCTGGGGCTCTGTGCTTTCTTTCCTTCTGAACAAGTGTTACTGTTTTCTGCACAAAAGCGATTCTGCGAAGCAATGTGAACAGGCACAGAGAAGGTGCTATCAGGGAATTCTCTGCCTGCCTTTCCCCAGTGCTCTGCAAGCTCTCCAGGACAACATAAAATCTGGGGCTCTGTGCTTTCTTTCCTTCTGAACAAGTGTTACTGTTTTCTGCACAAAAGCGATTCTGCGAAGCAATGTGAACAGGCACAGAGAAGGTGCTATCAGGGAATTCTCTGCCTGCCTTTCCCCAGTGCTCTGCAAGCTTTCCAGGACAACATAAAATCTGGGGCTCTGTGCTTTCTTTCCTTCCGAACAAGTGTTACTGTTTTCTGCACAAAAGCGATTCTGCGAAGCAATGTGAACACTTCTGCTTCCCAGGCACAGAGAAGGTGCTAGCAGGGAATTCTCTGCCTGCCTTTCCCCAGTGCTCTGCAAGCTCTCCAGGACAACATAGAATCTGGGGCTCTGTGCTTTTTTTCGTTCTGAACAACTGTTACTGTTTTCTGCACAAAAGCGATCCTTGCGAAGCAATGTGAACACTTCTGCTTCCCAGGCACAGAGAAGGTGCTAGCAGGGAATTCTCTGCCTGCCTTTCCCCAGTGCTCTGCAAGCTCTCCAGGACAACATAAAATCTGGGGCTCTGTGCTTTCTTTCCTTCTGAACAAGTGTTACTGTTTTCTGCACAAAAGCGATTCTTGCGAAGCAATGTGAACACTTCTGCTTCCCAGGCACAGAGAAGGTGCTAGCAGGGAATTCTCTGCCTGCCTTTCCCCAGTGCTCTGCAAGCTCTCCAGGACAACATAGAATCTGGGGCTCTGTGCTTTCTTTCGTTCTGAACAAGTGTTACTGTTTTCTGCAGAAAAGCGATTCTTGCGAAGCAATGTGAACACTTCTGCTTCCCAGGCACAGAGAAGGTGCTAGCAGGGAATTCTCTGCCTGCCTTTCCCCAGTGCTCTGCAAGCTCTCCAGGACAACATAGAATCTGGGGCTCTGTGCTTTCTTTCCTTCTGAACAAGTGTTACTGTTTTCTGCACAAAAGCGATTCTGCGAAGCAATGTGAACAGGCACAGAGAAGGTGCTATCAGGGAATTCTCTGCCTGCCTTTCCCCAGTGCTCTGCAAGCTCTCCAGGACAACATAAAATCTGGGGCTCTGTGCTTTCTTTCCTTCTGAACAAGTGTTACTGTTTTCTGCACAAAAGCGATTCTGCGAAGCAATGTGAACACTTCTGCTTCCCAGGCACAGAGAAGGTGCTAGCAGGGAATTCTCTGCCTGCCTTTCCCCAGTGCTCTGCAAGCTCTCCAGGACAACATAGAATCTGGGGCTCTGTGCTTTCTTTCGTTCTGAACAACTGTTACTGTTTTCTGCACAAAAGCGATTCTTGCGAAGCAATGTGAACACTTCTGCTTCCCAGGCACAGAGAAGGTGCTAGCAGGGAATTCTCTGCCTGCCTTTCCCCAGTGCTCTGCAAGCTCTCCAGGACAACATAGAATCTGGGGCTCTGTGCTTTCTTTCCTTCTGAACAAGTGTTACTGTTTTCTGCACAAAAGCGATTCTGCGAAGCAATGTGAACACTTCTGCTTCCCAGGCACAGAGAAGGTGCTAGCAGGGAATTCTCTGCCTGCCTTTCCCCAGTGCTCTGCAAGCTCTCCAGGACAACATAGAATCTGGGGCTCTGTGCTTTCTTTCGTTCTGAACAAGTGTTACTGTTTTCTGCACAAAAGCGATTCTGCGAAACAATGTGAACAGGCACAGAGAAAGTGCTAGCAGGGAATTCTCTGCCTGCCTTTCCCCAGTGCTCTGCAAGCTCTCCAGGACAACATAAAATCTGGGGCTCTGTGCTTTCTTTCCTTCTGAACAAGTGTTACTGTTTTCTGCACAAAAGCGATTCTTGCGAAGCAATGTGAACACTTCTGCTTCCCAGGCACAGAGAAGGTGCTAGCAGGGAATTCTCTGCCTGCCTTTCCCCAGTGCTCTGCAAGCTCTCCAGGACAACATAAAATCTGGGGCTCTGTGCTTTCTTTCCTTCTGAACAAGTGTTACTGTTTTCTGCACAAAAGCGATTCTTGCGAAGCAATGTGAAAACTTCTGCTTCCCAGGCACAGAGAAGGTGCTAGCAGGGAATTCTCTGCCTGCCTTTCCCCAGTGCTCTGCAAGCTCTCCAGGACAACATAAAATCTGGGGCTCTGTGCTTTCTTTCCTTCCGAACAAGTGTTACTGTTTTCTGCACAAAAGCGATTCTGCGAAGCAATGTGAACACTTCTGCTTCCCAGGCACAGAGAAGGTGCTAGCAGGGAATTCTCTGCCTGCCTTTCCCCAGTGCTCTGCAAGCTCTCCAGGACAACATAAAATCTGGGGCTCTGTGCTTTCTTTTGTTCTGAACAACTGTTACTGTTTTCTGCACAAAAGCGATTCTTGCGAAGCAATGTGAACACTTCTGCTTCCCAGGCACAGAGAAGGTGCTAGCAGGGAATTCTCTGCCTGCCTTTCCCCAGTGCTCTGCAAGCTCTCCAGGACAACATAGAATCTGGGGCTCTGTGCTTTCTTTCCTTCTGAACAAGTGTTACTGTTTTCTGCACAAAAGCGATTCTGCGAAGCAATGTGAACACTTCTGCTTCCCAGGCACAGAGAAGGTGCTAGCAGGGAATTCTCTGCCTGCCTTTCCCCAGTGCTCTGCAAGCTCTCCAGGACAACATAGAATCTGGGGCTCTGTGCTTTCTTTCGTTCTGAACAAGTGTTACTGTTTTCTGCACAAAAGCGATTCTTGCGAAGCAATGTGAACACTTCTGCTTCCCAGGCACAGAGAAGGTGCTAGCAGGGAATTCTCTGCCTGCCTTTCCCCAGTGCTCTGCAAGCTCTCCAGGACAACATAGAATCTGGGGCGCTGTGCTTTCTTTCCTTCTGAACAAGTGTTACTGTTTTCTGCACAAAAGCGATTCTTGCGAAGCAATGTGAACAGGCACAGAGAAGGTGCTATCAGGGAATTCTCTGCCTGCCTTTCCCCAGTGCTCTGCAAGCTCTCCAGGACAACATAAAATCTGGGGCTCTGTGCTTTCTTTCCTTCTGAACAAGTGTTACTGTTTTCTGCACAAAAGCGATTCTGCGAAGCAATGTGAACACTTCTGCTTCCCAGGCACAGAGAAGGTGCTAGCAGGGAATTCTCTGCCTGCCTTTCCCCAGTGCTCTGCAAGCTCTCCAGGACAACATAGAATCTGGGGCTCTGTGCTTTCTTTCGTTCTGAACAACTGTTACTGTTTTCTGCACAAAAGCGATTCTTGCGAAGCAATGTGAACACTTCTGCTTCCCAGGCACAGAGAAGGTGCTAGCAGGGAATTCTCTGCCTGCCTTTCCCCAGTGCTCTGCAAGCTCTCCAGGACAACATAGAATCTGGGGCTCTGTGCTTTCTTTCCTTCTGAACAAGTGTTACTGTTTTCTGCACAAAAGCGATTCTGCGAAGCAATGTGAACACTTCTGCTTCCCAGGCACAGAGAAGGTGCTAGCAGGGAATTCTCTGCCTGCCTTTCCCCAGTGCTCTGCAAGCTCTCCAGGACAACATAGAATCTGGGGCTCTGTGCTTTCTTTCCTTCTGAACAAGTGTTACTGTTTTCTGCACAAAAGCGATTCTGCGAAACAATGTGAACAGGCACAGAGAAAGTGCTAGCAGGGAATTCTCTGCCTGCCTTTCCCCAGTGCTCTGCAAGCTCTCCAGGACAACATAAAATCTGGGGCTCTGTGCTTTCTTTCCTTCTGAACAAGTGTTACTGTTTTCTGCACAAAAACGATTCTTGCGAAGCAATGTGAACACTTCTGCTTCCCAGGCACAGAGAAGGTGCTAGCAGGGAATTCTCTGCCTGCCTTTCCCCAGTGCTCTGCAAGCTCTCCAGGACAACATAAAATCTGGGGCTCTGTGCTTTCTTTTGTTCTGAACAACTGTTACTGTTTTCTGCACAAAAGCGATTCTTGCGAAGCAATGTGAACACTTCTGCTTCCCAGGCACAGAGAAGGTGCTAGCAGGGAATTCTCTGCCTGCCTTTCCCCAGTGCTCTGCAAGCTCTCCAGGACAACATAGAATATGGGGCTCTGTGCTTTCTTTCGTTCTGAACAAGTGTTACTGTTTTCTGCACAAAAGCGATTCTTGCGAAGCAATGTGAACACTTCTGCTTCCCAGGCACAGAGAAGGTGCTAGCAGGGAATTCTCTGCCTGCCTTTCCCCAGTGCTCTGCAAGCTCTCCAGGACAACATAGAATCTGGGGCTCTGTGCTTTCTTTCCTTCTGAACAAGTGTTACTGTTTTCTGCACAAAAGCGATTCTTGCGAAGCAATGTGAACAGGCACAGAGAAGGTGCTAGCAGGGAATTCTCTGCCTGCCTTTCCCCAGTGCTCTGCAAGCTCTCCAGGACAACATAAAATCTGGGGCTCTGTGCTTTCTTTCGTTCTGAACAAGTGTTACTGTTTTCTGCACAAAAGCGATTCTGCGAAGCAATGTGAACAGGCACAGAGAAGGTGCTATCAGGGAATTCTCTGCCTGCCTTTCCCCAGTGCTCTGCAAGCTCTCCAGGACAACATAAAATCTGGGGCTCTGTGCTTTCTTTCCTTCTGAACAAGTGTTACTGTTTTCTGCACAAAAGCGATTCTGCGAAGCAATGTGAACAGGCACAGAGAAGGTGCTAGCAGGGAATTCTCTGCCTGCCTTTCCCCAGTGCTCTGCAAGCTCTCCAGGACAACATAAAATCTGGGGCTCTGTGCTTTCTTTCCTTCCGAACAAGTGTTACTGTTTTCTGCACAAAAGCGATTCTGCGGAGCAATGTGAACACTTCTGCTTCCCAGGCACAGAGAAGGTGCTAGCAGGGAATTCTCTGCCTGCCTTTCCCCAGTGCTCTGCAAGCTCTCCAGGACAACATAGAATCTGGGGCTCTGTGCTTTTTTTCGTTCTGAACAACTGTTACTGTTTTCTGCACAAAAGCGATTCTTGCGAAGCAATGTGAACACTTCTGCTTCCCAGGCACAGAGAAGGTGCTAGCAGGGAATTCTCTGCCTGCCTTTCCCCAGTGCTCTGCAAGCTCTCCAGGACAACATAGAATCTGGGTCTCTGTGCTTTCTTTCCTTCTGAACAAGTGTTACTGTTTTCTGCACAAAAACGATTCTGCGAAGCAATGTGAACACTTCTGCTTCCCAGGCACAGAGAAGGTGCTAGCAGGGAATTCTCTGCCTGCCTTTCCCCAGTGCTCTGCAAGCTCTCCAGGACAACATAGAATCTGGGGCTCTGTGCTTTCTTTCGTTCTGAACAACTGTTACTGTTTTCTGCACAAAAGCGATTCTTGCGAAGCAATGTGAAAACTTCTGCTTCCCAGGCACAGAGAAGGTGCTAGCAGGGAATTCTCTGCCTGCCTTTCCCCAGTGCTCTGCAAGCTCTCCAGGACAACATAGAATCTGGGGCGCTGTGCTTTCTTTCCTTCTGAACAAGTGTTACTGTTTTCTGCACAAAAGTGATTCTGCGAAGCAATGTGAACACTTCTGCTTCCCAGGCACAGAGAAGGTGCTAGCAGGGAATTCTCTGCCTACCTTTCCCCAGTGCTCTGCAAGCTCTCCAGGACAACATAGAATCTGGGGCTCTGTGCTTTCTTTCGTTCTGAACAAGTGTTACTGTTTTCTGCACAAAAGCGATTCTGCGAAACAATGTGAACAGGCACAGAGAAGGTGCTATCAGGGAATTCTCTGCCTGCCTTTCCCCAGTGCTCTGCAAGCTCTCCAGGACAACATAAAATCTGGGGCTCTGTGCTTTCTTTCCTTCTGAACAAGTGTTACTGTTTTCTGCACAAAAGCGATTCTTGCGAAGCAATGTGAACACTTCTGCTTCCCAGGCACAGAGAAGGTGCTAGCAGGGAATTCTCTGCCTGCCTTTCCCCAGTGCTCTGCAAGCTCTCCAGGACAACATAGAATCTGGGGCTCTGTGCTTTCTTTCGTTCTGAACAAGTGTTACTGTTTTCTGCACAGAAGCGATTCTTGCGAAGCAATGTGAACACTTCTGCTTCCCAGGCACAGAGAAGGTGCTAGCAGGGAATTCTCTGCCTGCCTTTCCCCAGTGCTCTGCAAGCTCTCCAGGACAACATAGAATCTGGGGCTCTGTGCTTTCTTTCCTTCTGAACAAGTGTTACTGTTTTCTGCACAAAAGCGATTCTGCGAAGCAATGTGAACAGGCACAGAGAAGGTGCTATCAGGGAATTCTCTGCCTGCCTTTCCCCAGTGCTCTGCAAGCTCTCCAGGACAACATAAAATCTGGGGCTCTGTGCTTTCTTTCCTTCTGAACAAGTGTTACTGTTTTCTGCACAAAAGCGATTCTGCGAAGCAATGTGAACACTTCTGCTTCCCAGGCACAGAGAAGGTGCTAGCAGGGAATTCTCTGCCTGCCTTTCCCCAGTGCTCTGCAAGCTCTCCAGGACAACATAGAATCTGGGGCTCTGTGCTTTCTTTCGTTCTGAACAACTGTTACTGTTTTCTGCACAAAAGCGATTCTTGCGAAGCAATGTGAAAACTTCTGCTTCCCAGGCACAGAGAAGGTGCTAGCAGGGAATTCTCTGCCTGCCTTTCCCCAGTGCTCTGCAAGCTCTCCAGGACAACATAGAATCTGGGGCTCTGTGCTTTCTTTCCTTCTGAACAAGTGTTACTGTTTTCTGCACAAAAGCGATTCTGCGAAGCAATGTGAACACTTCTGCTTCCCAGGCACAGAGAAGGTGCTAGCAGGGAATTCTCTGCCTGCCTTTCCCCAGTGCTCTGCAAGCTCTCCAGGACAACATAGAATCTGGGGCTCTGTGCTTTCTTTCGTTCTGAACAAGTGTTACTGTTTTCTGCACAAAAGCGATTCTGCGAAACAATGTGAACAGGCACAGAGAAAGTGCTAGCAGGGAATTCTCTGCCTGCCTTTCCCCAGTGCTCTGCAAGCTCTCCAGGACAACATAAAATCTGGGGCTCTGTGCTTTCTTTCCTTCTGAACAAGTGTTACTGTTTTCTGCACAAAAGCGATTCTTGCGAAGCAATGTGAAAACTTCTGCTTCCCAGGCACAGAGAAGGTGCTAGCAGGGAATTCTCTGCCTGCCTTTCCCCAGTGCTCTGCAAGCTCTCCAGGACAACATAAAATCTGGGGCTCTGTGCTTTCTTTCCTTCTGAACAAGTGTTACTGTTTTCTGCACAAAAGCGATTCTTGCGAAGCAATGTGAACACTTCTGCTTCCCAGGCACAGAGAAGGTGCTAGCAGGGAATTCTCTGCCTGCCTTTCCCCAGTGCTCTGCAAGCTCTCCAGGACAACATAGAATCTGGGGCTCTGTGCTTTCTTTCCTTCTGAACAAGTGTTACTGTTTTCTGCACAAAAGCGATTCTGCGAAACAATGTGAACAGGCACAGAGAAAGTGCTAGCAGGGAATTCTCTGCCTGCCTTTCCCCAGTGCTCTGCAAGCTCTCCAGGACAACATAAAATCTGGGGCTCTGTGCTTTCTTTCCTTCTGAACAAGTGTTACTGTTTTCTGCACAAAAGCGATTCTTGCGAAGCAATGTGAACACTTCTGCTTCCCAGGCACAGAGAAGGTGCTAGCAGGGAATTCTCTGCCTGCCTTTCCCCAGTGCTCTGCAAGCTCTCCAGGACAACATAAAATCTGGGGCTCTGTGCTTTCTTTCCTTCTGAACAAGTGTTACTGTTTTCTGCACAAAAGCGATTCTTGCGAAGCAATGTGAAAACTTCTGCTTCCCAGGCACAGAGAAGGTGCTAGCAGGGAATTCTCTGCCTGCCTTTCCCCAGTGCTCTGCAAGCTCTCCAGGACAACATAAAATCTGGGGCTCTGTGCTTTCTTTCCTTCTGAACAAGTGTTACTGTTTTCTGCACAAAAGCGATTCTGCGAAGCAATGTGAACACTTCTGCTTCCCAGGCACAGAGAAGGTGCTAGCAGGGAATTCTCTGCCTGCCTTTCCCCAGTGCTCTGCAAGCTCTCCAGGACAACATAAAATCTGGGGCTCTGTGCTTTCTTTTGTTCTGAACAACTGTTACTGTTTTCTGCACAAAAGCGATTCTTGCGAAGCAATGTGAACACTTCTGCTTCCCAGGCACAGAGAAGGTGCTAGCAGGGAATTCTCTGCCTGCCTTTCCCCAGTGCTCTGCAAGCTCTCCAGGACAACATAGAATCTGGGGCTCTGTGCTTTCTTTCCTTCTGAACAAGTGTTACTGTTTTCTGCACAAAAGCGATTCTGCGAAGCAATGTGAACACTTCTGCTTCCCAGGCACAGAGAAGGTGCTAGCAGGGAATTCTCTGCCTGCCTTTCCCCAGTGCTCTGCAAGCTCTCCAGGACAACAGAGAATCTGGGGCTCTGTGCTTTCTTTCCTTCTGAACAAGTGTTACTGTTTTCTGCACAAAAGCGATTCTTGCGAAGCAATGTGAACACTTCTGCTTCCCAGGCACAGAGAAGGTGCTAGCAGGGAATTCTCTGCCTGCCTTTCCCCAGTGCTCTGCAAGCTCTCCAGGACAACATAGAATCTGGGGCGCTGTGCTTTCTTTCCTTCTGAACAAGTGTTACTGTTTTCTGCACAAAAGCGATTCTTGCGAAGCAATGTGAACAGGCACAGAGAAGGTGCTATCAGGGAATTCTCTGCCTGCCTTTCCCCAGTGCTCTGCAAGCTCTCCAGGACAACATAAAATCTGGGGCTCTGTGCTTTCTTTCCTTCTGAACAAGTGTTACTGTTTTCTGCACAAAAGCGATTCTGCGAAGCAATGTGAACACTTCTGCTTCCCAGGCACAGAGAAGGTGCTAGCAGGGAATTCTCTGCCTGCCTTTCCCCAGTGCTCTGCAAGCTCTCCAGGACAACATAGAATCTGGGGCTCTGTGCTTTCTTTCCTTCTGAACAAGTGTTACTGTTTTCTGCACAAAAGCGATTCTGCGAAACAATGTGAACAGGCACAGAGAAAGTGCTAGCAGGGAATTCTCTGCCTGCCTTTCCCCAGTGCTCTGCAAGCTCTCCAGGACAACATAAAATCTGGGGCTCTGTGCTTTCTTTCCTTCTGAACAAGTGTTACTGTTTTCTGCACAAAAGCGATTCTTGCGAAGCAATGTGAACACTTCTGCTTCCCAGGCACAGAGAAGGTGCTAGCAGGGAATTCTCTGCCTGCCTTTCCCCAGTGCTCTGCAAGCTCTCCAGGACAACATAAAATCTGGGGCTCTGTGCTTTCTTTTGTTCTGAACAACTGTTACTGTTTTCTGCACAAAAGCGATTCTTGCGAAGCAATGTGAACACTTCTGCTTCCCAGGCACAGAGAAGGTGCTAGCAGGGAATTCTCTGCCTGCCTTTCCCCAGTGCTCTGCAAGCTCTCCAGGACAACATAGAATATGGGGCTCTGTGCTTTCTTTCGTTCTGAACAAGTGTTCTGTTTTCTGCACAAAAGCGATTCTTGCGAAGCAATGTGAACACTTCTGCTTCCCAGGCACAGAGAAGGTGCTAGCAGGGAATTCTCTGCCTGCCTTTCCCCAGTGCTCTGCAAGCTCTCCAGGACAACATAGAATCTGGGGCTCTGTGCTTTCTTTCGTTCTGAACAAGTGTTACTGTTTTCTGCACAAAAGCGATTCTTGCGAAGCAATGTGAACAGGCACAGAGAAGGTGCTAGCAGGGAATTCTCTGCCTGCCTTTCCCCAGTGCTCTGCAAGCTCTCCAGGACAACATAAAATCTGGGGCTCTGTGCTTTCTTTCCTTCTGAACAAGTGTTACTGTTTTCTGCACAAAAGCGATTCTGCGAAGCAATGTGAACAGGCACAGAGAAGGTGCTATCAGGGAATTCTCTGCCTGCCTTTCCCCAGTGCTCTGCAAGCTCTCCAGGACAACATAAAATCTGGGGCTCTGTGCTTTCTTTCCTTCTGAACAAGTGTTACTGTTTTCTGCACAAAAGCGATTCTGCGAAGCAATGTGAACAGGCACAGAGAAGGTGCTAGCAGGGAATTCTCTGCCTGCCTTTCCCCAGTGCTCTGCAAGCTCTCCAGGACAACATAAAATCTGGGGCTCTGTGCTTTCTTTCCTTCCGAACAAGTGTTACTGTTTTCTGCACAAAAGCGATTCTGCGAAGCAATGTGAACACTTCTGCTTCCCAGGCACAGAGAAGGTGCTAGCAGGGAATTCTCTGCCTGCCTTTCCCCAGTGCTCTGCAAGCTCTCCAGGACAACATAGAATCTGGGGCTCTGTGCTTTCTTTCCTTCTGAACAAGTGTTACTGTTTTCTGCACAAAAACGATTCTGCGAAGCAATGTGAACACTTCTGCTTCCCAGGCACAGAGAAGGTGCTAGCAGGGAATTCTCTGCCTGCCTTTCCCCAGTGCTCTGCAAGCTCTCCAGGACAACATAGAATCTGGGGCTCTGTGCTTTCTTTCGTTCTGAACAACTGTTACTGTTTTCTGCACAAAAGCGATTCTTGCGAAGCAATGTGAAAACTTCTGCTTCCCAGGCACAGAGAAGGTGCTAGCAGGGAATTCTCTGCCTGCCTTTCCCCAGTGCTCTGCAAGCTCTCCAGGACAACATAGAATCTGGGGCGCTGTGCTTTCTTTCCTTCTGAACAAGTGTTACTGTTTTCTGCACAAAAGTGATTCTGCGAAGCAATGTGAAAACTTCTGCTTCCCAGGCACAGAGAAGGTGCTAGCAGGGAATTCTCTGCCTACCTTTCCCCAGTGCTCTGCAAGCTCTCCAGGACAACATAAAATCTGGGGTTCTGTGCTTTCTTTCGTTCTGAACAAGTGTTACTGTTTTCTGCACAAAAGCGATTCTGCGAAGCAATGTGAACAGGCACAGAGAAGGTGCTATCAGGGAATTCTCTGCCTGCCTTTCCCCAGTGCTCTGCAAGCTCTCCAGGACAACATAGAATCTGGGGCTCTGTGCTTTCTTTCGTTCTGAACAACTGTTACTGTTTTCTGCACAAAAGCGATTCTTGCGAAGCAATGTGAACACTTCTGCTTCCCAGGCACAGAGAAGGTGCTAGCAGGGAATTCTCTGCCTGCCTTTCCCCAGTGCTCTGCAAGCTCTCCAGGACAACATAGAATCTGGGGCGCTGTGCTTTCTTTCGTTCTGAACAAGTGTTACTGTTTTCTGCACAAAAGCGATTCTTGCGAAGCAATGTGAACACTTCTGCTTCCCAGGCACAGAGAAGGTGCTAGCAGGGAATTCTCTGCCTGCCTTTCCCCAGTGCTCTGCAAGCTCTCCAGGACAACATAGAATCTGGGGCTCTGTGCTTTCTTTCCTTCTGAACAAGTGTTACTGTTTTCTGCACAAAAGCGATTCTGCGAAGCAATGTGAACAGGCACAGAGAAGGTGCTATCAGGGAATTCTCTGCCTGCCTTTCCCCAGTGCTCTGCAAGCTCTCCAGGACAACATAAAATCTGGGGCTCTGTGCTTTCTTTCCTTCTGAACAAGTGTTACTGTTTTCTGCACAAAAGCGATTCTGCGAAGAAATGTGAACAGGCACAGAGAAGGTGCTAGCAGGGAATTCTCTGCCTGCCTTTCCCCAGTGCTCTGCAAGCTCTCCAGGACAACATAAAATCTGGGGCTCTGTGCTTTCTTTCCTTCTGAACAAGTGTTACTGTTTTCTGCACAAAAGCGATTCTGCGAAGCAATGTGAACAGGCACAGAGAAGGTGCTATCAGGGAATTCTCTGCCTGCCTTTCCCCAGTGCTCTGCAAGCTCTCCAGGACAACATAAAATCTGGGGCTCTGTGCTTTCTTTCCTTCTGAACAAGTGTTACTGTTTTCTGCACAAAAGCGATTCTGCGAAGCAATGTGAACAGGCACAGAGAAGGTGCTAGCAGGGAATTCTCTGCCTGCCTTTCCCCAGTGCTCTGCAAGCTCTCCAGGACAACATAAAATCTGGGGCTCTGTGCTTTCTTTCCTTCCGAACAAGTGTTACTGTTTTCTGCACAAAAGCGATTCTGCGAAGCAATGTGAACACTTCTGCTTCCCAGGCACAGAGAAGGTGCTAGCAGGGAATTCTCTGCCTGCCTTTCCCCAGTGCTCTGCAAGCTCTCCAGGACAACATAGAATCTGGGTCTCTGTGCTTTCTTTCCTTCTGAACAAGTGTTACTGTTTTCTGCACAAAAACGATTCTGCGAAGCAATGTGAACACTTCTGCTTCCCAGGCACAGAGAAGGTGCTAGCAGGGAATTCTCTGCCTGCCTTTCCCCAGTGCTCTGCAAGCTCTCCAGGACAACATAGAATCTGGGGCTCTGTGCTTTCTTTCGTTCTGAACAACTGTTACTGTTTTCTGCACAAAAGCGATTCTTGCGAAGCAATGTGAACACTTCTGCTTCCCAGGCACAGAGAAGGTGCTAGCAGGGAATTCTCTGCCTGCCTTTCCCCAGTGCTCTGCAAGCTCTCCAGGACAACATAGAATCTGGGGCGCTGTGCTTTCTTTCCTTCTGAACAAGTGTTACTGTTTTCTGCACAAAAGTGATTCTGCGAAGCAATGTGAACACTTCTGCTTCCCAGGCACAGAGAAGGTGCTAGCAGGGAATTCTCTGCCTACCTTTCCCCAGTGCTCTGCAAGCTCTCCAGGACAACATAGAATCTGGGGCTCTGTGCTTTCTTTCGTTCTGAACAAGTGTTACTGTTTTCTGCACAAAAGCGATTCTGCGAAACAATGTGAACAGGCACAGAGAAGGTGCTATCAGGGAATTCTCTGCCTGCCTTTCCCCAGTGCTCTGCAAGCTCTCCAGGACAACATAAAATCTGGGGTTCTGTGCTTTCTTTCCTTCTGAACAAGTGTTACTGTTTTCTGCACAAAAGCGATTCTTGCGAAGCAATGTGAACACTTCTGCTTCCCAGGCACAGAGAAGGTGCTAGCAGGGAATTCTCTGCCTGCCTTTCCCCAGTGCTCTGCAAGCTCTCCAGGACAACATAGAATCTGGGGCTCTGTGCTTTCTTTCGTTCTGAACAAGTGTTACTGTTTTCTGCACAGAAGCGATTCTTGCGAAGCAATGTGAACACTTCTGCTTCCCAGGCACAGAGAAGGTGCTAGCAGGGAATTCTCTGCCTGCCTTTCCCCAGTGCTCTGCAAGCTCTCCAGGACAACATAGAATCTGGGGCTCTGTGCTTTCTTTCCTTCTGAACAAGTGTTACTGTTTTCTGCACAAAAGCGATTCTGCGAAGCAATGTGAACAGGCACAGAGAAGGTGCTATCAGGGAATTCTCTGCCTGCCTTTCCCCAGTGCTCTGCAAGCTCTCCAGGACAACATAAAATCTGGGGCTCTGTGCTTTCTTTCCTTCTGAACAAGTGTTACTGTTTTCTGCACAAAAGCGATTCTGCGAAGCAATGTGAACACTTCTGCTTCCCAGGCACAGAGAAGGTGCTAGCAGGGAATTCTCTGCCTGCCTTTCCCCAGTGCTCTGCAAGCTCTCCAGGACAACATAGAATCTGGGGCTCTGTGCTTTCTTTCGTTCTGAACAACTGTTACTGTTTTCTGCACAAAAGCGATTCTTGCGAAGCAATGTGAAAACTTCTGCTTCCCAGGCACAGAGAAGGTGCTAGCAGGGAATTCTCTGCCTGCCTTTCCCCAGTGCTCTGCAAGCTCTCCAGGACAACATAGAATCTGGGGCTCTGTGCTTTCTTTCCTTCTGAACAAGTGTTACTGTTTTCTGCACAAAAGCGATTCTGCGAAACAATGTGAACAGGCACAGAGAAAGTGCTAGCAGGGAATTCTCTGCCTGCCTTTCCCCAGTGCTCTGCAAGCTCTCCAGGACAACATAAAATCTGGGGCTCTGTGCTTTCTTTCCTTCTGAACAAGTGTTACTGTTTTCTGCACAAAAGCGATTCTTGCGAAGCAATGTGAACACTTCTGCTTCCCAGGCACAGAGAAGGTGCTAGCAGGGAATTCTCTGCCTGCCTTTCCCCAGTGCTCTGCAAGCTCTCCAGGACAACATAAAATCTGGGGCTCTGTGCTTTCTTTCCTTCTGAACAAGTGTTACTGTTTTCTGCACAAAAGCGATTCTTGCGAAGCAATGTGAAAACTTCTGCTTCCCAGGCACAGAGAAGGTGCTATCAGGGAATTCTCTGCCTGCCTTTCCCCAGTGCTCTGCAAGCTCTCCAGGACAACATAAAATCTGGGGCTCTGTGCTTTCTTTCCTTCTGAACAAGTGTTACTGTTTTCTGCACAAAAGCGATTCTGCGAAGCAATGTGAACACTTCTGCTTCCCAGGCACAGAGAAGGTGCTAGCAGGGAATTCTCTGCCTGCCTTTCCCCAGTGCTCTGCAAGCTCTCCAGGACAACATAAAATCTGGGGCTCTGTGCTTTCTTTTGTTCTGAACAACTGTTACTGTTTTCTGCACAAAAGCGATTCTTGCGAAGCAATGTGAACACTTCTGCTTCCCAGGCACAGAGAAGGTGCTAGCAGGGAATTCTCTGCCTGCCTTTCCCCAGTGCTCTGCAAGCTCTCCAGGACAACATAGAATCTGGGGCTCTGTGCTTTCTTTCCTTCTGAACAAGTGTTACTGTTTTCTGCACAAAAGCGATTCTGCGAAGCAATGTGAACACTTCTGCTTCCCAGGCACAGAGAAGGTGCTAGCAGGGAATTCTCTGCCTGCCTTTCCCCAGTGCTCTGCAAGCTCTCCAGGACAACATAGAATCTGGGGCTCTGTGCTTTCTTTCCTTCTGAACAAGTGTTACTGTTTTCTGCACAAAAGCGATTCTTGCGAAGCAATGTGAACACTTCTGCTTCCCAGGCACAGAGAAGGTGCTAGCAGGGAATTCTCTGCCTGCCTTTCCCCAGTGCTCTGCAAGCTCTCCAGGACAACATAGAATCTGGGGCGCTGTGCTTTCTTTCCTTCTGAACAAGTGTTACTGTTTTCTGCACAAAAGCGATTCTTGCGAAGCAATGTGAACAGGCACAGAGAAGGTGCTATCAGGGAATTCTCTGCCTGCCTTTCCCCAGTGCTCTGCAAGCTCTCCAGGACAACATAAAATCTGGGGCTCTGTGCTTTCTTTCCTTCTGAACAAGTGTTACTGTTTTCTGCACAAAAGCGATTCTGCGAAGCAATGTGAACACTTCTGCTTCCCAGGCACAGAGAAGGTGCTAGCAGGGAATTCTCTGCCTGCCTTTCCCCAGTGCTCTGCAAGCTCTCCAGGACAACATAGAATCTGGGGCTCTGTGCTTTCTTTCGTTCTGAACAACTGTTACTGTTTTCTGCACAAAAGCGATTCTTGCGAAGCAATGTGAACACTTCTGCTTCCCAGGCACAGAGAAGGTGCTAGCAGGGAATTCTCTGCCTGCCTTTCCCCAGTGCTCTGCAAGCTCTCCAGGACAACATAGAATCTGGGGCGCTGTGCTTTCTTTCCTTCTGAACAAGTGTTACTGTTTTCTGCACAAAAGCGATTCTGCGAAGCAATGTGAACAGGCACAGAGAAGGTGCTATCAGGGAATTCTCTGCCTGCCTTTCCCCAGTGCTCTGCAAGCTCTCCAGGACAACATAGAATCTGGGGCTCTGTGCTTTCTTTCCTTCTGAACAAGTGTTACTGTTTTCTGCACAAAAGCGATTCTGCGAAGCAATGTGAACAGGCACAGAGAAGGTGCTATCAGGGAATTCTCTGCCTGCCTTTCCCCAGTGCTCTGCAAGCTCTCCAGGACAACATAAAATCTGGGGCTCTGTGCTTTCTTTCCTTCTGAACAAGTGTTACTGTTTTCTGCACAAAAGCGATTCTTGCGAAGCAATGTGAACACTTCTGCTTCCCAGGCACAGAGAAGGTGCTATCAGGGAATTCTCTGCCTGCCTTTCCCCAGTGCTCTGCAAGCTCTCCAAGACAACATAGAATCTGGGGCTCTGTGCTTTCTTTCGTTCTGAACAAGTGTTACTGTTTTCTGCACAAAAGCGATTCTGCGAAGCAATGTGAACAGGCACAGAGAAGGTGCTAGCAGGGAATTCTCTGCCTGCCTTTCCCCAGTGCTCTGCAAGCTCTCCAGGACAACATAAAATCTGGGGCTCTGTGCTTTCTTTCCTTCTGAACAAGTGTTACTGTTTTCTGCACAAAAGCGATTCTGCGAAGCAATGTGAACAGGCACAGAGAAGGTGCTAGCAGGGAATTCTCTGCCTGCCTTTCCCCAGTGCTCTGCAAGCTCTCCAGGACAACATAAAATCTGGGGCTCTGTGCTTTCTTTCCTTCTGAACAAGTGTTACTGTTTTCTGCACAAAAGCGATTCTGCGAAGCAATGTGAACACTTCTGCTTCCCAGGCACAGAGAAGGTGCTAGCAGGGAATTCTCTGCCTGCCTTTCCCCAGTGCTCTGCAAGCTCTCCAGGACAACATAGAATCTGGGGCTCTGTGCTTTCTTTCGTTCTGAACAACTGTTACTGTTTTCTGCACAAAAGCGATTCTTGGGAAGCAATGTGAACACTTCTGCTTCCCAGGCACAGAGAAGGTGCTAGCAGGGAATTCTCTGCCTGCCTTTCCCCAGTGCTCTGCAAGCTCTCCAGGACAGCATAGAATCTGGGGCGCTGTGCTTTCTTTCCTTCTGAACAAGTGTTACTGTTTTCTGCACAAAAGCGATTCTGCGAAGCAATGTGAACAGGCACAGAGAAGGTGCTAGCAGGGAATTCTCTGCCTGCCTTTCCCCAGTGCTCTGCAAGCTCTCCAGGACAACATAAAATCTGGGGCTCTGTGCTTTCTTTCCTTCTGAACAAGTGTTACTGTTTTCTGCACAAAAGCGATTCTGCGAAGCAATGTGAACACTTCTGCTTCCCAGGCACAGAGAAGGTGCTAGCAGGGAATTCTCTGCCTGCCTTTCCCCAGTGCTCTGCAAGCTCTCCAGGACAACATAGAATCTGGGGCTCTGTGCTTTCTTTCGTTCTGAACAACTGTTACTGTTTTCTGCACAAAAGCGATTCTTGCGAAGCAATGTGAAAACTTCTGCTTCCCAGGCACAGAGAAGGTGCTAGCAGGGAATTCTCTGCCTGCCTTTCCCCAGTGCTCTGCAAGCTCTCCAGGACAACATAGAATCTGGGGCTCTGTGCTTTCTTTCCTTCTGAACAAGTGTTACTGTTTTCTGCACAAAAGCGATTCTGCGAAACAATGTGAACAGGCACAGAGAAAGTGCTAGCAGGGAATTCTCTGCCTGCCTTTCCCCAGTGCTCTGCAAGCTCTCCAGGACAACATAAAATCTGGGGCTCTGTGCTTTCTTTCCTTCTGAACAAGTGTTACTGTTTTCTGCACAAAAGCGATTCTTGCGAAGCAATGTGAACACTTCTGCTTCCCAGGCACAGAGAAGGTGCTAGCAGGGAATTCTCTGCCTGCCTTTCCCCAGTGCTCTGCAAGCTCTCCAGGACAACATAAAATCTGGGGCTCTGTGCTTTCTTTCCTTCTGAACAAGTGTTACTGTTTTCTGCACAAAAGCGATTCTTGCGAAGCAATGTGAAAACTTCTGCTTCCCAGGCACAGAGAAGGTGCTATCAGGGAATTCTCTGCCTGCCTTTCCCCAGTGCTCTGCAAGCTCTCCAGGACAACATAAAATCTGGGGCTCTGTGCTTTCTTTCCTTCTGAACAAGTGTTACTGTTTTCTGCACAAAAGCGATTCTGCGAAGCAATGTGAACACTTCTGCTTCCCAGGCACAGAGAAGGTGCTAGCAGGGAATTCTCTGCCTGCCTTTCCCCAGTGCTCTGCAAGCTCTCCAGGACAACATAAAATCTGGGGCTCTGTGCTTTCTTTTGTTCTGAACAACTGTTACTGTTTTCTGCACAAAAGCGATTCTTGCGAAGCAATGTGAACACTTCTGCTTCCCAGGCACAGAGAAGGTGCTAGCAGGGAATTCTCTGCCTGCCTTTCCCCAGTGCTCTGCAAGCTCTCCAGGACAACATAGAATCTGGGGCTCTGTGCTTTCTTTCCTTCTGAACAAGTGTTACTGTTTTCTGCACAAAAGCGATTCTGCGAAGCAATGTGAACACTTCTGCTTCCCAGGCACAGAGAAGGTGCTAGCAGGGAATTCTCTGCCTGCCTTTCCCCAGTGCTCTGCAAGCTCTCCAGGACAACATAGAATCTGGGGCTCTGTGCTTTCTTTCCTTCTGAACAAGTGTTACTGTTTTCTGCACAAAAGCGATTCTGCGAAGCAATGTGAACACTTCTGCTTCCCAGGCACAGAGAAGGTGCTAGCAGGGAATTCTCTGCCTGCCTTTCCCCAGTGCTCTGCAAGCTCTCCAGGACAACATAGAATCTGGGGCGCTGTGCTTTCTTTCCTTCTGAACAAGTGTTACTGTTTTCTGCACAAAAGCGATTCTTGCGAAGCAATGTGAACAGGCACAGAGAAGGTGCTATCAGGGAATTCTCTGCCTGCCTTTCCCCAGTGCTCTGCAAGCTCTCCAGGACAACATAAAATCTGGGGCTCTGTGCTTTCTTTCCTTCTGAACAAGTGTTACTGTTTTCTGCACAAAAGCGATTCTGCGAAGCAATGTGAACACTTCTGCTTCCCAGGCACAGAGAAGGTGCTAGCAGGGAATTCTCTGCCTGCCTTTCCCCAGTGCTCTGCAAGCTCTCCAGGACAACATAGAATCTGGGGCTCTGTGCTTTCTTTCGTTCTGAACAACTGTTACTGTTTTCTGCACAAAAGCGATTCTTGCGAAGCAATGTGAACACTTCTGCTTCCCAGGCACAGAGAAGGTGCTAGCAGGGAATTCTCTGCCTGCCTTTCCCCAGTGCTCTGCAAGCTCTCCAGGACAACATAGAATCTGGGGCGCTGTGCTTTCTTTCCTTCTGAACAAGTGTTACTGTTTTCTGCACAAAAGCGATTCTGCGAAGCAATGTGAACAGGCACAGAGAAGGTGCTATCAGGGAATTCTCTGCCTGCCTTTCCCCAGTGCTCTGCAAGCTCTCCAGGACAACATAGAATCTGGGGCTCTGTGCTTTCTTTCCTTCTGAACAAGTGTTACTGTTTTCTGCACAAAAGCGATTCTGCGAAGCAATGTGAACAGGCACAGAGAAGGTGCTATCAAGGAATTCTCTGCCTGCCTTTCCCCAGTGCTCTGCAAGCTCTCCAGGACAACATAAAATCTGGGGCTCTGTGCTTTCTTTCCTTCTGAACAAGTGTTACTGTTTTCTGCACAAAAGCGATTCTTGCGAAGCAATGTGAACACTTCTGCTTCCCAGGCACAGAGAAGGTGCTATCAGGGAATTCTCTGCCTGCCTTTCCCCAGTGCTCTGCAAGCTCTCCAAGACAACATAGAATCTGGGGCTCTGTGCTTTCTTTCGTTCTGAACAAGTGTTACTGTTTTCTGCACAAAAGCGATTCTGCGAAGCAATGTGAACAGGCACAGAGAAGGTGCTAGCAGGGAATTCTCTGCCTGCCTTTCCCCAGTGCTCTGCAAGCTCTCCAGGACAACATAAAATCTGGGGCTCTGTGCTTTCTTTCCTTCTGAACAAGTGTTACTGTTTTCTGCACAAAAGCGATTCTGCGAAGCAATGTGAACAGGCACAGAGAAGGTGCTAGCAGGGAATTCTCTGCCTGCCTTTCCCCAGTGCTCTGCAAGCTCTCCAGGACAACATAAAATCTGGGGCTCTGTGCTTTCTTTCCTTCTGAACAAGTGTTACTGTTTTCTGCACAAAATCGATTCTGCGAAGCAATGTGAACACTTCTGCTTCCCAGGCACAGAGAAGGTGCTAGCAGGGAATTCTCTGCCTGCCTTTCCCCAGTGCTCTGCAAGCTCTCCAGGACAACATAGAATCTGGGGCTCTGTGCTTTCTTTCGTTCTGAACAACTGTTACTGTTTTCTGCACAAAAGCGATTCTTGGGAAGCAATGTGAACACTTCTGCTTCCCAGGCACAGAGAAGGTGCTAGCAGGGAATTCTCTGCCTGCCTTTCCCCAGTGCTCTGCAAGCTCTCCAGGACAGCATAGAATCTGGGGCGCTGTGCTTTCTTTCCTTCTGAACAAGTGTTACTGTTTTCTGCACAAAAGCGATTCTGCGAAGCAATGTGAACAGGCACAGAGAAGGTGCTAGCAGGGAATTCTCTGCCTGCCTTTCCCCAGTGCTCTGCAAGCTCTCCAGGACAACATAAAATCTGGGGCTCTGTGCTTTCTTTCCTTCTGAACAAGTGTTACTGTTTTCTGCACAAAAGCGATTCTGCGAAGCAATGTGAACAGGCACAGAGAAGGTGCTAGCAGGGAATTCTCTGCCTGCCTTTCCCCAGTGCTCTGCAAGCTCTCCAGGACAACATAAAATCTGGGCCTCTGTGCTTTCTTTCCTTCTGAACAAGTGTTACTGTTTTCTGCAGAAAAGCGATTCTTGCGAAGCAATGTGAACACTTCTGCTTCCCAGGCACAGAGAAGGTGCTATCAGGGAATTCTCTGCCTGCCTTTCCCCAGTGCTCTGCAAGCTCTCCAGGACAACATAAAATCCGGGGCTCTGTGCTTTCTTTCCTTCTGAACAAGTGTTACTGTTTTCTGCACAAAAGCGATTCTGCGAAGCAATGTGAACAGGCACAGAGAAGGTGATAGCAGGGAATTCTCTGCCTGCCTTTCCCCAGTGCTCTGCAAGCTCTCCAGGACAACATAGAATCTGGGGCGCTGTGCTTTCTTTCCTTCTGAACAAGTGTTACTGTTTTCTGCACAAAAGCGATTCTGCGAAGCAATGTGAACACTTCTGCTTCCCAGGCACAGAGAAGGTGCTAGCAGGGAATTCTCTGCCTACCTTTCCCCAGTGCTCTGCAAGCTCTCCAGGACAACATAAAATCTGGGGTTCTGTGCTTTCTTTCGTTCTGAACAAGTGTTACTGTTTTCTGCACAAAAGCGATTCTTGCGAAGCAATGTGAACACTTCTGCTTCCCAGGCACAGAGAAGGTGCTAGCAAGGAATTCTCTGCCTGCCTTTCCCCAGTGCTCTGCAAGCTCTCCAGGACAACATAGAATCTGGGGCTCTGTGCTTTCTTTCCTTCTGAACAAGTGTTACTGTTTTCTGCACAAAAGCGATTCTGCGAAGCAATGTGAACAGGCACAGAGAAGGTGCTATCAGGGAATTCTCTGCCTGCCTTTCCCCAGTGCTCTGCAAGCTCTCCAGGACAACATAGAATCTGGGGCTCTGTGCTTTCTTTCGTTCTGAACAACTGTTACTGTTTTCTGCACAAAAGCGATTCTTGCGAAGCAATGTGAACACTTCTGCTTCCCAGGCACAGAGAAGGTGCTAGCAGGGAATTCTCTGCCTGCCTTTCCCCAGTGCTCTGCAAGCTCTCCAGGACAACATAGAATCTGGGGCTCTGTGCTTTCTTTCCTTCTGAACAAGTGTTACTGTTTTCTGCACAAAAGCGATTCTGCGAAGCAATGTGAACACTTCTGCTTCCCAGGCACAGAGAAGGTGCTAGCAGGGAATTCTCTGCCTACCTTTCCCCAGTGCTCTGCAAGCTCTCCAGGACAACATAAAATCTGGGGTTCTGTGCTTTCTTTCGTTCTGAACAAGTGTTACTGTTTTCTGCACAAAAGCGATTCTGCGAAGCAATGTGAACAGGCACAGAGAAGGTGCTATCAGGGAATTCTCTGCCTGCCTTTCCCCAGTGCTCTGCAAGCTCTCCAGGACAACATAGAATCTGGGGCTCTGTGCTTTCTTTCGTTCTGAACAACTGTTACTGTTTTCTGCACAAAAGCGATTCTTGCGAAGCAATGTGAACACTTCTGCTTCCCAGGCACAGAGAAGGTGCTAGCAGGGAATTCTCTGCCTGCCTTTCCCCAGTGCTCTGCAAGCTCTCCAGGACAACATAGAATCTGGGGCGCTGTGCTTTCTTTCGTTCTGAACAAGTGTTACTGTTTTCTGCACAAAAGCGATTCTTGCGAAGCAATGTGAACACTTCTGCTTCCCAGGCACAGAGAAGGTGCTAGCAGGGAATTCTCTGCCTGCCTTTCCCCAGTGCTCTGCAAGCTCTCCAGGACAACATAGAATCTGGGGCTCTGTGCTTTCTTTCCTTCTGAACAAGTGTTACTGTTTTCTGCACAAAAGCGATTCTGCGAAGCAATGTGAACAGGCACAGAGAAGGTGCTATCAGGGAATTCTCTGCCTGCCTTTCCCCAGTGCTCTGCAAGCTCTCCAGGACAACATAAAATCTGGGGCTCTGTGCTTTCTTTCCTTCTGAACAAGTGTTACTGTTTTCTGCACAAAAGCGATTCTTGCGAAGCAATGTGAACACTTCTGCTTCCCAGGCACAGAGAAGGTGCTAGCAGGGAATTCTCTGCCTGCCTTTCCCCAGTGCTCTGCAAGCTCTCCAGGACAACATAAAATCTGGGGCTCTGTGCTTTCTTTCCTTCTGAACAAGTGTTACTGTTTTCTGCACAAAAGCGATTCTTGCGAAGCAATGTGAAAACTTCTGCTTCCCAGGCACAGAGAAGGTGCTATCAGGGAATTCTCTGCCTGCCTTTCCCCAGTGCTCTGCAAGCTCTCCAGGACAACATAAAATCTGGGGCTCTGTGCTTTCTTTCCTTCTGAACAAGTGTTACTGTTTTCTGCACAAAAGCGATTCTGCGAAGCAATGTGAACACTTCTGCTTCCCAGGCACAGAGAAGGTGCTAGCAGGGAATTCTCTGCCTGCCTTTCCCCAGTGCTCTGCAAGCTCTCCAGGACAACATAAAATCTGGGGCTCTGTGCTTTCTTTTGTTCTGAACAACTGTTACTGTTTTCTGCACAAAAGCGATTCTTGCGAAGCAATGTGAACACTTCTGCTTCCCAGGCACAGAGAAGGTGCTAGCAGGGAATTCTCTGCCTGCCTTTCCCCAGTGCTCTGCAAGCTCTCCAGGACAACATAGAATCTGGGGCTCTGTGCTTTCTTTCCTTCTGAACAAGTGTTACTGTTTTCTGCACAAAAGCGATTCTGCGAAGCAATGTGAACACTTCTGCTTCCCAGGCACAGAGAAGGTGCTAGCAGGGAATTCTCTGCCTGCCTTTCCCCAGTGCTCTGCAAGCTCTCCAGGACAACATAGAATCTGGGGCTCTGTGCTTTCTTTCCTTCTGAACAAGTGTTACTGTTTTCTGCACAAAAGCGATTCTGCGAAGCAATGTGAACACTTCTGCTTCCCAGGCACAGAGAAGGTGCTAGCAGGGAATTCTCTGCCTGCCTTTCCCCAGTGCTCTGCAAGCTCTCCAGGACAACATAGAATCTGGGGCGCTGTGCTTTCTTTCCTTCTGAACAAGTGTTACTGTTTTCTGCACAAAAGCGATTCTTGCGAAGCAATGTGAACAGGCACAGAGAAGGTGCTATCAGGGAATTCTCTGCCTGCCTTTCCCCAGTGCTCTGCAAGCTCTCCAGGACAACATAAAATCTGGGGCTCTGTGCTTTCTTTCCTTCTGAACAAGTGTTACTGTTTTCTGCACAAAAGCGATTCTGCGAAGCAATGTGAACACTTCTGCTTCCCAGGCACAGAGAAGGTGCTAGCAGGGAATTCTCTGCCTGCCTTTCCCCAGTGCTCTGCAAGCTCTCCAGGACAACATAGAATCTGGGGCTCTGTGCTTTCTTTCGTTCTGAACAACTGTTACTGTTTTCTGCACAAAAGCGATTCTTGCGAAGCAATGTGAACACTTCTGCTTCCCAGGCACAGAGAAGGTGCTAGCAGGGAATTCTCTGCCTGCCTTTCCCCAGTGCTCTGCAAGCTCTCCAGGACAACATAGAATCTGGGGCGCTGTGCTTTCTTTCCTTCTGAACAAGTGTTACTGTTTTCTGCACAAAAGCGATTCTGCGAAGCAATGTGAACAGGCACAGAGAAGGTGCTATCAGGGAATTCTCTGCCTGCCTTTCCCCAGTGCTCTGCAAGCTCTCCAGGACAACATAGAATCTGGGGCTCTGTGCTTTCTTTCCTTCTGAACAAGTGTTACTGTTTTCTGCACAAAAGCGATTCTGCGAAGCAATGTGAACAGGCACAGAGAAGGTGCTATCAAGGAATTCTCTGCCTGCCTTTCCCCAGTGCTCTGCAAGCTCTCCAGGACAACATAAAATCTGGGGCTCTGTGCTTTCTTTCCTTCTGAACAAGTGTTACTGTTTTCTGCACAAAAGCGATTCTTGCGAAGCAATGTGAACACTTCTGCTTCCCAGGCACAGAGAAGGTGCTATCAGGGAATTCTCTGCCTGCCTTTCCCCAGTGCTCTGCAAGCTCTCCAAGACAACATAGAATCTGGGGCTCTGTGCTTTCTTTCGTTCTGAACAAGTGTTACTGTTTTCTGCACAAAAGCGATTCTGCGAAGCAATGTGAACAGGCACAGAGAAGGTGCTAGCAGGGAATTCTCTGCCTGCCTTTCCCCAGTGCTCTGCAAGCTCTCCAGGACAACATAAAATCTGGGGCTCTGTGCTTTCTTTCCTTCTGAACAAGTGTTACTGTTTTCTGCACAAAAGCGATTCTGCGAAGCAATGTGAACAGGCACAGAGAAGGTGCTAGCAGGGAATTCTCTGCCTGCCTTTCCCCAGTGCTCTGCAAGCTCTCCAGGACAACATAAAATCTGGGGCTCTGTGCTTTCTTTCCTTCTGAACAAGTGTTACTGTTTTCTGCACAAAATCGATTCTGCGAAGCAATGTGAACACTTCTGCTTCCCAGGCACAGAGAAGGTGCTAGCAGGGAATTCTCTGCCTGCCTTTCCCCAGTGCTCTGCAAGCTCTCCAGGACAACATAGAATCTGGGGCTCTGTGCTTTCTTTCGTTCTGAACAACTGTTACTGTTTTCTGCACAAAAGCGATTCTTGGGAAGCAATGTGAACACTTCTGCTTCCCAGGCACAGAGAAGGTGCTAGCAGGGAATTCTCTGCCTGCCTTTCCCCAGTGCTCTGCAAGCTCTCCAGGACAGCATAGAATCTGGGGCGCTGTGCTTTCTTTCCTTCTGAACAAGTGTTACTGTTTTCTGCACAAAAGCGATTCTGCGAAGCAATGTGAACAGGCACAGAGAAGGTGCTAGCAGGGAATTCTCTGCCTGCCTTTCCCCAGTGCTCTGCAAGCTCTCCAGGACAACATAAAATCTGGGGCTCTGTGCTTTCTTTCCTTCTGAACAAGTGTTACTGTTTTCTGCACAAAAGCGATTCTGCGAAGCAATGTGAACAGGCACAGAGAAGGTGCTAGCAGGGAATTCTCTGCCTGCCTTTCCCCAGTGCTCTGCAAGCTCTCCAGGACAACATAAAATCTGGGCCTCTGTGCTTTCTTTCCTTCTGAACAAGTGTTACTGTTTTCTGCAGAAAAGCGATTCTTGCGAAGCAATGTGAACACTTCTGCTTCCCAGGCACAGAGAAGGTGCTATCAGGGAATTCTCTGCCTGCCTTTCCCCAGTGCTCTGCAAGCTCTCCAGGACAACATAAAATCCGGGGCTCTGTGCTTTCTTTCCTTCTGAACAAGTGTTACTGTTTTCTGCACAAAAGCGATTCTGCGAAGCAATGTGAACAGGCACAGAGAAGGTGATAGCAGGGAATTCTCTGCCTGCCTTTCCCCAGTGCTCTGCAAGCTCTCCAGGACAACATAGAATCTGGGGCGCTGTGCTTTCTTTCCTTCTGAACAAGTGTTACTGTTTTCTGCACAAAAGCGATTCTGCGAAGCAATGTGAACACTTCTGCTTCCCAGGCACAGAGAAGGTGCTAGCAGGGAATTCTCTGCCTACCTTTCCCCAGTGCTCTGCAAGCTCTCCAGGACAACATAAAATCTGGGGTTCTGTGCTTTCTTTCGTTCTGAACAAGTGTTACTGTTTTCTGCACAAAAGCGATTCTTGCGAAGCAATGTGAACACTTCTGCTTCCCAGGCACAGAGAAGGTGCTAGCAAGGAATTCTCTGCCTGCCTTTCCCCAGTGCTCTGCAAGCTCTCCAGGACAACATAGAATCTGGGGCTCTGTGCTTTCTTTCCTTCTGAACAAGTGTTACTGTTTTCTGCACAAAAGCGATTCTGCGAAGCAATGTGAACAGGCACAGAGAAGGTGCTATCAGGGAATTCTCTGCCTGCCTTTCCCCAGTGCTCTGCAAGCTCTCCAGGACAACATAGAATCTGGGGCTCTGTGCTTTCTTTCGTTCTGAACAACTGTTACTGTTTTCTGCACAAAAGCGATTCTTGCGAAGCAATGTGAACACTTCTGCTTCCCAGGCACAGAGAAGGTGCTAGCAGGGAATTCTCTGCCTGCCTTTCCCCAGTGCTCTGCAAGCTCTCCAGGACAACATAGAATCTGGGGCTCTGTGCTTTCTTTCCTTCTGAACAAGTGTTACTGTTTTCTGCACAAAAGCGATTCTGCGAAGCAATGTGAACACTTCTGCTTCCCAGGCACAGAGAAGGTGCTAGCAGGGAATTCTCTGCCTACCTTTCCCCAGTGCTCTGCAAGCTCTCCAGGACAACATAAAATCTGGGGTTCTGTGCTTTCTTTCGTTCTGAACAAGTGTTACTGTTTTCTGCACAAAAGCGATTCTGCGAAGCAATGTGAACAGGCACAGAGAAGGTGCTATCAGGGAATTCTCTGCCTGCCTTTCCCCAGTGCTCTGCAAGCTCTCCAGGACAACATAGAATCTGGGGCTCTGTGCTTTCTTTCGTTCTGAACAACTGTTACTGTTTTCTGCACAAAAGCGATTCTTGCGAAGCAATGTGAACACTTCTGCTTCCCAGGCACAGAGAAGGTGCTAGCAGGGAATTCTCTGCCTGCCTTTCCCCAGTGCTCTGCAAGCTCTCCAGGACAACATAGAATCTGGGGCGCTGTGCTTTCTTTCGTTCTGAACAAGTGTTACTGTTTTCTGCACAAAAGCGATTCTTGCGAAGCAATGTGAACACTTCTGCTTCCCAGGCACAGAGAAGGTGCTAGCAGGGAATTCTCTGCCTGCCTTTCCCCAGTGCTCTGCAAGCTCTCCAGGACAACATAGAATCTGGGGCTCTGTGCTTTCTTTCCTTCTGAACAAGTGTTACTGTTTTCTGCACAAAAGCGATTCTGCGAAGCAATGTGAACAGGCACAGAGAAGGTGCTATCAGGGAATTCTCTGCCTGCCTTTCCCCAGTGCTCTGCAAGCTCTCCAGGACAACATAAAATCTGGGGCTCTGTGCTTTCTTTCCTTCTGAACAAGTGTTACTGTTTTCTGCACAAAAGCGATTCTGCGAAGCAATGTGAACAGGCACAGAGAAGGTGCTAGCAGGGAATTCTCTGCCTGCCTTTCCCCAGTGCTCTGCAAGCTCTCCAGGACAACATAAAATCTGGGGCTCTGTGCTTTCTTTCCTTCTGAACAAGTGTTACTGTTTTCTGCACAAAAGCGATTCTGCGAAGCAATGTGAACACTTCTGCTTCCCAGGCACAGAGAAGGTGCTAGCAGGGAATTCTCTGCCTGCCTTTCCCCAGTGCTCTGCAAGCTCTCCAGGACAACATAGAATCTGGGGCTCTGTGCTTTCTTTCGTTCTGAACAACTGTTACTGTTTTCTGCACAAAAGCGATTCTTGCGAAGCAATGTGAACACTTCTGCTTCCCAGGCACAGAGAAGGTGCTAGCAGGGAATTCTCTGCCTGCCTTTCCCCAGTGCTCTGCAAGCTCTCCAGGACAGCATAGAATCTGGGCTCTGTGCTTTCTTTCCTTCTGAACAAGTGTTACTGTTTTCTGCACAAAAGCGATTCTGCGAAGCAATGTGAACAGGCACAGAGAAGGTGCTATCAGGGAATTCTCTGCCTGCCTTTCCCCAGTGCTCTGCAAGCTCTCCAGGACAACATAAAATCTGGGGCTCTGTGCTTTCTTTCCTTCTGAACAAGTGTTACTGTTTTCTGCACAAAAGCGATTCTGCGAAGCAATGTGAACAGGCACAGAGAAGGTGCTAGCAGGGAATTCTCTGCCTGCCTTTCCCCAGTGCTCTGCAAGCTCTCCAGGACAACATAAAATCTGGGGCTCTGTGCTTTCTTTCCTTCTGAACAAGTGTTACTGTTTTCTGCACAAAAGCGATTCTTGCGAAGCAATGTGAACACTTCTGCTTCCCAGGCACAGAGAAGGTGCTATCAGGGAATTCTCTGCCTGCCTTTCCCCAGTGCTCTGCAAGCTCTCCAAGACAACATAGAATCTGGGGCTCTGTGCTTTCTTTCCTTCTGAACAAGTGTTACTGTTTTCTGCACAAAAGCGATTCTGCGAAGCAATGTGAACAGGCACAGAGAAGGTGCTATCAGGGAATTCTCTGCCTGCCTTTCCCCAGTGCTCTGCAAGCTCTCCAGGACAACATAGAATCTGGGGCTCTGTGCTTTCTTTCCTTCTGAACAAGTGTTACTGTTTTCTGCACAAAAGCGATTCTGCGAAGCAATGTGAACAGGCACAGAGAAGGTGCTATCAGGGAATTCTCTGCCTGCCTTTCCCCAGTGCTCTGCAAGCTCTCCAGGACAACATAAAATCTGGGGCTCTGTGCTTTCTTTCCTTCTGAACAAGTGTTACTGTTTTCTGCACAAAAGCGATTCTTGCGAAGCAATGTGAACACTTCTGCTTCCCAGGCACAGAGAAGGTGCTAGCAGGGAATTCTCTGCCTGCCTTTCCCCAGTGCTCTGCAAGCTCTCCAGGACAACATAGAATCTGGGGCTCTGTGCTTTCTTTCCTTCTGAACAAGTGTTAATGTTTTCTGCACAAAAGCGATTCTGCGAAGCAATGTGAACACTTCTGCTTCCCAGGCACAGAGAAGGTGCTAGCAGGGAATTCTCTGCCTGCCTTTCCCCAGTGCTCTGCAAGCTCTCCAGGACAACATAGAATCTGGGGCTCTGTGCTTTCTTTCCTTCTGAACAAGTGTTACTGTTTTCTGCACAAAAGCGATTCTTGCGAAGCAATGTGAACACTTCTGCTTCCCAGGCACAGAGAAGGTGCTAGCAGGGAATTCTCTGCCTGCCTTTCCCCAGTGCTCTGCAAGCTCTCCAGGACAACATAGAATCTGGGGCGCTGTGCTTTCTTTCGTTCTGAACAAGTGTCACTGTTTTCTGCACAAAAGCGATTCTGCGAAACAATGTGAACAGGCACAGAGAAAGTGCTAGCAGGGAATTCTCTGCCTGCCTTTCCCCAGTGCTCTGCAAGCTCTCCAGGACAACATAAAATCTGGGGCTCTGTGCTTTCTTTCCTTCTGAACAAGTGTTACTGTTTTCTGCACAAAAGCGATTCTTGCGAAGCAATGTGAAAACATCTGCTTCCCAGGCACAGAGAAGGTGCTAGCAGGGAATTCTCTGCCTGCCTTTCCCCAGTGCTCTGCAAGCTCTCCAGGACAACATAAAATCTGGGGCTCTGTGCTTTCTTTCCTTCTGAACAAGTGTTACTGTTTTCTGCACAAAAGCGATTCTGCGAAGCAATGTGAACACTTCTGCTTCCCAGGCACAGAGAAGGTGCTAGCAGGGAATTCTCTGCCTGCCTTTCCCCAGTGCTCTGCAAGCTCTCCAGGACAACATAAAATCTGGGGCTCTGTGCTTTCTTTTGTTCTGAACAACTGTTACTGTTTTCTGCACAAAAGCGATTCTTGCGAAGCAATGTGAACACTTCTGCTTCCCAGGCACAGAGAAGGTGCTAGCAGGGAATTCTCTGCCTGCCTTTCCCCAGTGCTCTGCAAGCTCTCCAGGACAACATAGAATCTGGGGCTCTGTGCTTTCTTTCCTTCTGAACAAGTGTTACTGTTTTCTGCACAAAAGCGATTCTGCGAAGCAATGTGAACACTTCTGCTTCCCAGGCACAGAGAAGGTGCTAGCAGGGAATTCTCTGCCTGCCTTTCCCCAGTGCTCTGCAAGCTCTCCAGGACAACATAGAATCTGGGGCTCTGTGCTTTCTTTCGTTCTGAACAAGTGTTACTGTTTTCTGCACAAAAGCGATTCTGCGAAACAATGTGAACAGGCACAGAGAAGGTGCTATCAGGGAATTCTCTGCCTGCCTTTCCCCAGTGCTCTGCAAGCTCTCCAGGACAACATAAAATCTGGGGTTCTGTGCTTTCTTTCCTTCTGAACAAGTGTTACTGTTTTCTGCACAAAAGCGATTCTTGCGAAGCAATGTGAACACTTCTGCTTCCCAGGCACAGAGAAGGTGCTAGCAGGGAATTCTCTGCCTGCCTTTCCCCAGTGCTCTGCAAGCTCTCCAGGACAACATAGAATATGGGGCTCTGTGCTTTCTTTCGTTCTGAACAAGTGTTACTGTTTTCTGCACAAAAGCGATTCTTGCGAAGCAATGTGAACACTTCTGCTTCCCAGGCACAGAGAAGGTGCTAGCAGGGAATTCTCTGCCTGCCTTTCCCCAGTGCTCTGCAAGCTCTCCAGGACAACATAGAATCTGGGGCTCTGTGCTTTCTTTCCTTCTGAACAAGTGTTACTGTTTTCTGCACAAAAGCGATTCTTGCGAAGCAATGTGAACAGGCACAGAGAAGGTGCTAGCAGGGAATTCTCTGCCTGCCTTTCCCCAGTGCTCTGCAAGCTCTCCAGGACAACATAGAATCTGGGGCTCTGTGCTTTCTTTCGTTCTGAACAAGTGTTACTGTTTTCTGCACAAAAGCGATTCTGCGAAACAATGTGAACAGGCACAGAGAAGGTGCTATCAGGGAATTCTCTGCCTGCCTTTCCCCAGTGCTCTGCAAGCTCTCCAGGACAACATAAAATCTGGGGTTCTGTGCTTTCTTTCCTTCTGAACAAGTGTTACTGTTTTCTGCACAAAAGCGATTCTTGCGAAGCAATGTGAACACTTCTGCTTCCCAGGCACAGAGAAGGTGCTAGCAGGGAATTCTCTGCCTGCCTTTCCCCAGTGCTCTGCAAGCTCTCCAGGACAACATAGAATCTGGGGCTCTGTGCTTTCTTTCGTTCTGAACAAGTGTTACTGTTTTCTGCACAAAAGCGATTCTTGCGAAGCAATGTGAACACTTCTGCTTCCCAGGCACAGAGAAGGTGCTAGCAGGGAATTCTCTGCCTGCCTTTCCCCAGTGCTCTGCAAGCTCTCCAGGACAACATAGAATCTGGGGCTCTGTGCTTTCTTTCCTTCTGAACAAGTGTTACTGTTTTCTGCACAAAAGCGATTCTTGCGAAGCAATGTGAACAGGCACAGAGAAGGTGCTATCAGGGAATTCTCTGCCTGCCTTTCCCCAGTGCTCTGCAAGCTCTCCAGGACAACATAAAATCTGGGGCTCTGTGCTTTCTTTCCTTCTGAACAAGTGTTACTGTTTTCTGCACAAAAGCGATTCTGCGAAGCAATGTGAACAGGCACAGAGAAGGTGCTAGCAGGGAATTCTCTGCCTGCCTTTCCCCAGTGCTCTGCAAGCTCTCCAGGACAACATAAAATCTGGGGCTCTGTGCTTTCTTTCCTTCTGAACAAGTGTTACTGTTTTCTGCACAAAAGCGATTCTGCGAAGCAATGTGAACACTTCTGCTTCCCAGGCACAGAGAAGGTGCTAGCAGGGAATTCTCTGCCTGCCTTTCCCCAGTGCTCTGCAAGCTCTCCAGGACAACATAGAATCTGGGGCGCTGTGCTTTCTTTCCTTCTGAACAAGTGTTACTGTTTTCTGCACAAAAGCGATTCTGCGAAGCAATGTGAACAGGCACAGAGAAGGTGCTATCAGGGAATTCTCTGCCTGCCTTTCCCCAGTGCTCTGCAAGCTCTCCAGGACAACATAGAATCTGGGGCTCTGTGCTTTCTTTCCTTCTGAACAAGTGTTACTGTTTTCTGCACAAAAGCGATTCTGCGAAGCAATGTGAACAGGCACAGAGAAGGTGCTAGCAGGGAATTCTCTGCCTGCCTTTCCCCAGTGCTCTGCAAGCTCTCCAGGACAACATAAAATCTGGGGCTCTGTGCTTTCTTTCCTTCTGAACAAGTGTTACTGTTTTCTGCACAAAAGCGATTCTTGCGAAGCAATGTGAACACTTCTGCTTCCCAGGCACAGAGAAGGTGCTAGCAGGGAATTCTCTGCCTGCCTTTCCCCAGTGCTCTGCAAGCTCTCCAGGACAACATAAAATCTGGGGCTCTGTGCTTTCTTTCCTTCTGAACAAGTGTTACTGTTTTCTGCACAAAAGCGATTCTGCGAAGCAATGTGAACACTTCTGCTTCCCAGGCACAGAGAAGGTGCTAGCAGGGAATTCTCTGCCTGCCTTTCCCCAGTGCTCTGCAAGCTCTCCAGGACAACATAAAATCTGGGGCTCTGTGCTTTCTTTCCTTCTGAACAAGTGTTACTGTTTTCTGCACAAAAGCGATTCTGCGAAGCAATGTGAACACTTCTGCTTCCCAGGCACAGAGAAGGTGCTAGCAGGGAATTCTCTGCCTGCCTTTCCCCAGTGCTCTGCAAGCTCTCCAGGACAACATAGAATCTGGGGCTCTGTGCTTTCTTTCGTTCTGAACAACTCTTACTGTTTTCTGCACAAAAGCGATTCTGCGAAGCAATGTGAACACTTCTGCTTCCCAGGCACAGAGAAGGTGCTAGCAGGGAATTCTCTGCCTGCCTTTCCCCAGTGCTCTGCAAGCTCTCCAGGACAACATAGAATATGGGGCTCTGTGCTTTCTTTCGTTCTGAACAACTGTTACTGTTTTCTGCACAAAAGCGATTCTTGCGAAGCAATGTGAACACTTCTGCTTCCCAGGCACAGAGAAGGTGCTAGCAGGGAATTCTCTGCCTGCCTTTCCCCAGTGCTCTGCAAGCTCTCCAGGACAACATAGAATCTGGGGCTCTGTGCTTTCTTTCCTTCTGAACAAGTGTTACTGTTTTCTGCACAAAAGCGATTCTGCGAAGCAATGTGAACAGGCACAGAGAAGGTGCTATCAGGGAATTCTCTGCCTGCCTTTCCCCAGTGCTCTGCAAGCTCTCCAGGACAACATAAAATCTGGGGCTCTGTGCTTTCTTTCCTTCTGAACAAGTGTTACTGTTTTCTGCACAAAAGCGATTCTGCGAAGCAATGTGAACACTTCTGCTTCCCAGGCACAGAGAAGGTGCTAGCAGGGAATTCTCTGCCTGCCTTTCCCCAGTGCTCTGCAAGCTCTCCAGGACAACATAGAATCTGGGGCTCTCTGCTTTCTTTCGTTCTGAACAACTGTTACTGTTTTCTGCACAAAAGCGATTCTTGCGAAGCAATGTGAACACTTCTGCTTCCCAGGCACAGAGAAGGTGCTAGCAGGGAATTCTCTGCCTGCCTTTCCCCAGTGCTCTGCAAGCTCTCCAGGACAACATAGAATCTGGGGCTCTGTGCTTTCTTTCGTTCTGAACAAGTGTTACTGTTTTCTGCACAAAAGCGATTCTGCGAAGCAATGTGAACACTTCTGCTTCCCAGGCACAGAGAAGGTGCTAGCAGGGAATTCTCTGCCTGCCTTTCCCCAGTGCTCTGCAAGCTCTCCAGGACAACATAGAATCTGGGGCTCTGTGCTTTCTTTCGTTCTGAACAACTGTTACTGTTTTCTGCACAAAAGCGATTCTGCGAAACAATGTGAACAGGCACAGAGAAAGTGCTATCAGGGAATTCTCTGCCTGCCTTTCCCCAGTGCTCTGCAAGCTCTCCAGGACAACATAAAATCTGGGGCTCTGTGCTTTCTTTCGTTCTGAACAAGTGTTACTGTTTTCTGCACAAAAGCGATTCTGCGAAACAATGTGAACAGGCACAGAGAAGGTGCTATCAGGGAATTCTCTGCCTGCCTTTCCCCAGTGCTCTGCAAGCTCTCCAGGACAACATAAAATCTGGGGCTCTGTGCTTTCTTTCCTTCTGAACAAGTGTTACTGTTTTCTGCACAAAAGCGATTCTGCGAAGCAATGTGAACACTTCTGCTTCCCAGGCACAGAGAAGGTGCTAGCAGGGAATTCTCTGCCTACCTTTCCCCAGTGCTCTGCAAGCTCTCCAGGACAACATAGAATCTGGGGCTCTGTGCTTTCTTTCGTTCTGAACAAGTGTTACTGTTTTCTGCACAAAAGCGATTCTGCGAAGCAATGTGAACAGGCACAGAGACGGTGCTATCAGGGAATTCTCTGCCTGCCTTTCCCCAGTGCTCTGCAAGCTCTCCAGGACAACATAGAATCTGGGGCTCTGTGCTTTCTTTCCTTCTGAACAAGTGTTACTGTTTTCTGCACAAAAGCGATTCTGCGAAGCAATGTGAACAGGCACAGAGAAGGTGCTAGCAGGGAATTCTCTGCCTGCCTTTCCCCAGTGCTCTGCAAGCTCTCCAGGACAACATAAAATCTGGGGCTCTGTGCTTTCTTTCCTTCTGAACAAGTGTTACTGTTTTCTGCACAAAAGCGATTCTGCGAAGCAATGTGAACACTTCTGCTTCCCAGGCACAGAGAAGGTGCTAGCAGGGAATTCTCTGCCTGCCTTTCCCCAGTGCTCTGCAAGCTCTCCAGGACAACATAGAATCTGGGGCTCTGTGCTTTCTTTCCTTCTGAACAAGTGTTACTGTTTTCTGCACAAAAGCGATTCTTGCGAAGCAATGTGAACACTTCTGCTTCCCAGGCACAGAGAAGGTGCTAGCAGGGAATTCTCTGCCTGCCTTTCCCCAGTGCTCTGCAAGCTCTCCAGGACAACATAGAATCTGGGGCGCTGTGCTTTCTTTCCTTCTGAACAAGTGTTACTGTTTTCTGCACAAAAGCGATTCTGCGAAGCAATGTGAAGAGGCACAGAGAAGGTGCTAGCAGGGAATTCTCTGCCTGCCTTTCCCCAGTGCTCTGCAAGCTCTCCAGGACAACGTAAAATCTGGGGCTCTGTGCTTTCTTTCCTTCTGAACAAGTGTTACTGTTTTCTGCACAAAAGCGATTCTACGAAGCAATGTGAACACTTCTGCTTCCCAGGCACAGAGAAGGTGCTAGCAAGGAATTCTCTGCCTGCCTTTCCCCAGTGCTCTGCAAGCTCTCCAGGACAACATAGAATCTGGGGCTCTGTGCTTTCTTTCCTTCTGAACAAGTGTTACTGTTTTCTGCACAAAAGCGATTCTTGCGAAGCAATGTGAACACTTCTGCTTCCCAGGCACAGAGAAGGTGCTAGCAGGGAATTCTCTGCCTGCCTTTCCCCAGTGCTCTGCAAGCTCTCCAGGACAACATAGTATCTGGGGCTCTGTGCTTTCTTTCGTTCTGAACAAGTGTTACTGTTTTCTGCACAAAAGCGATTCTACGAAGCAATGTGAACACTTCTGCTTCCCAGGCACAGAGAAGGTGCTAGCAAGGAATTCTCTGCCTGCCTTTCCCCAGTGCTCTGCAAGCTCTCCAGGACAACATAGAATCTGGGGCTCTGTGCTTTCTTTCCTTCTAAACAAGTGTTACTGTTTTCTGCACAAAAGCGATTCTTGCGAAGCAATGTGAACACTTCTGCTTCCCAGGCACAGAGAAGGTGCTAGCAGGGAATTCTCTGCCTGCCTTTCCCCAGTGCTCTGCAAGCTCTCCAGGACAACATAGTATCTGGGGCTCTGTGCTTTCTTTCGTTCTGAACAAGTGTTACTGTTTTCTGCACAAAAGCGATTCTGCGAAGCAATGTGAACACTTCTGCTTCCCAGGCACAGAGAAGGTGCTAGCAGGGAATTCTCTGCCTGCCTTTCCCCAGTGCTCTGCAAGCTCTCCAGGACAACATAAAATCTGGGGCTCTGTGCTTTCTTTCGTTCTGAACAACTGTTACTGTTTTCTGCACAAAAGCGATTCTTGCGAAGCAATGTGAACACTTCTGCTTCCCAGGCACAGAGAAGGTGCTAGCAGGGAATTCTCTGCCTGCCTTTCCCCAGTGCTCTGCAAGCTCTCCAGGACAACATAGAATCTGGGGCGCTGTGCTTTCTTTCCTTCTGAACAAGTGTTACTGTTTTCTGCACAAAAGCGATTCTGCGAAGCAATGTGAAGAGGCACAGAGAAGGTGCTAGCAAGGAATTCTCTGCCTGCCTTTCCCCAGTGCTCTGCAAGCTCTCCAGGACAACATAGAATCTGGGGCTCTGTGCTTTCTTTCCTTCTAAACAAGTGTTACTGTTTTCTGCACAAAAGCGATTCTTGCGAAGCAATGTGAACACTTCTGCTTCCCAGGCACAGAGAAGGTGCTAGCAGGGAATTCTCTGCCTGCCTTTCCCCAGTGCTCTGCAAGCTCTCCAGGACAACATAGTATCTGGGGCTCTGTGCTTTCTTTCCTTCTGAACAAGTGTTACTGTTTTCTGCACAAAAGCGATTCTGCGAAGCAATGTGAACACTTCTGCTTCCCAGGCACAGAGAAGGTGCTAGCAGGGAATTCTCTGCCTGCCTTTCCCCAGTGCTCTGCAAGCTCTCCAGGACAACATAAAATCTGGGGCTCTGTGCTTTCTTTCGTTCTGAACAACTGTTACTGTTTTCTGCACAAAAGCGATTCTTGCGAAGCAATGTGAACACTTCTGCTTCCCAGGCACAGAGAAGGTGCTAGCAGGGAATTCTCTGCCTGCCTTTCCCCAGTGCTCTGCAAGCTCTCCAGGACAACATAGAATCTGGGGCGCTGTGCTTTCTTTCCTTCTGAACAAGTGTTACTGTTTTCTGCACAAAAGCGATTCTGCGAAGCAATGTGAACACTTCTGCTTCCCAGGCACAGAGAAGGTGCTAGCAGGGAATTCTCTGCCTGCCTTTCCCCAGTGCTCTGCAAGCTCTCCAGGACAACATAGAATCTGGGGCTCTGTGCTTTCTTTCCTTCTGAACAAGTGTTACTGTTTTCTGCACAAAAGCGATTCTTGCGAAGCAATGTGAACACTTCTGCTTCCCAGGCACAGAGAAGGTGCTAGCAGGGAATTCTCTGCCTGCCTTTCCCCAGTGCTCTGCAAGCTCTCCAGGACAACATAGTATCTGGGGCTCTGTGCTTTCTTTCGTTCTGAACAACTGTTACTGTTTTCTGCACAAAAGCGATTCTTGCGAAGCAATGTGAACACTTCTGCTTCCCAGGCACAGAGAAGGTGCTAGCAGGGAATTCTCTGCCTGCCTTTCCCCAGTGCTCTGCAAGCTCTCCAGGACAACATAGAATCTGGGGCTCTGTGCTTTCTTTCGTTCTGAACAACTGTTATTGTTTTCTGCACAAAAGCGATTCTTGCGAAGCAATGTGAACACTTCTGCTTCCCAGGCACAGAGAAGGTGCTAGCAGGGAATTCTCTGCCTGCCTTTCCCCAGTGCTCTGCAAGCTCTCCAGGACAACATAGAATCTGGGGCTCTGTGCTTTCTTTCCTTCTGAACAAGTGTTACTGTTTTCTGCACAAAAGCGATTCTGCGAAGCAATGTGAACACTTCTGCTTCCCAGGCACAGAGAAGGTGCTAGCAGGGAATTCTCTGCCTGCCTTTCCCCAGTGCTCTGCAAGCTCTCCAGGACAACATAGAATCTGGGGCTCTGTGCTTTCTTTCCTTCTGAACAAGTGTTACTGTTTTCTGCACAAAAGCGATTCTGCGAAGCAATGTGAACAGGCACAGAGAAGGTGCTATCAGGGAATTCTCTGCCTGCCTTTCCCCAGTGCTCTGCAAGCTCTCCAGGACAACATAGAATCTGGGGCTCTGTGCTTTCTTTCCTTCTGAACAAGTGTTACTGTTTTCTGCACAAAAGCGATTCTGCGAAGCAATGTGAACACTTCTGCTTCCCAGGCACAGAGAAGGTGCTAGCAGGGAATTCTCTGCCTGCCTTTCCCCAGTGCTCTGCAAGCTCTCCAGGACAACATAGAATCTGGGGCGCTGTGCTTTCTTTCCTTCTGAACAAGTGTTACTGTTTTCTGCACAAAAGCGATTCTGCGAAGCAATGTGAACACTTCTGCTTCCCAGGCACAGAGAAGGTGCTAGCAGGGAATTCTCTGCCTGCCTTTCCCCAGTGCTCTGCAAGCTCTCCAGGACAACATAGAATCTGGGGCTCTGTGCTTTCTTTCCTTCTGAACAAGTGTTACTGTTTTCTGCACAAAAGCGATTCTTGCGAAGCAATGTGAACAATTCTGCTTCCCAGGCACAGAGAAGGTGCTAGCAGGGAATTCTCTGCCTGCCTTTCCCCAGTGCTCTGCAAGCTCTCCAGGACAACATAAAATCTGGGGCTCTGTGCTTTCTTTCGTTCTGAACAACTGTTACTGTTTTCTGCACAAAAGCGATTCTTGCGAAGCAATGTGAACACTTCTGCTTCCCAGGCACAGAGAAGGTGCTAGCAGGGAATTCTCTGCCTGCCTTTCCCCAGTGCTCTGCAAGCTCTCCAGGACAACATAGAATCTGGGGCGCTGTGCTTTCTTTCCTTCTGAACAAGTGTTACTGTTTTCTGCACAAAAGCGATTCTGCGAAGCAATGTGAACACTTCTGCTTCCCAGGCACAGAGAAGGTGCTAGCAGGGAATTCTCTGCCTGCCTTTCCCCAGTGCTCTGCAAGCTCTCCAGGACAACATAGAATCTGGGGCTCTGTGCTTTCTTTCCTTCTGAACAAGTGTTACTGTTTTCTGCACAAAAGCGATTCTTGCGAAGCAATGTGAACAATTCTGCTTCCCAGGCACAGAGAAGGTGCTAGCAGGGAATTCTCTGCCTGCCTTTCCCCAGTGCTCTGCAAGCTCTCCAGGACAACATAGTATCTGGGGCTCTGTGCTTTCTTTCGTTCTGAACAAGTGTTACTGTTTTCTGCACAAAAGCGATTCTTGCGAAGCAATGTGAACACTTCTGCTTCCCAGGCACAGAGAAGGTGCTAGCAGGGAATTCTCTGCCTGCCTTTCCCCAGTGCTCTGCAAGCTCTCCAGGACAACATAGAATCTGGGGCTCTGTGCTTTCTTTCCTTCTGAACAAGTGTTACTGTTTTCTGCACAAAAGCGATTCTGCGAAGCAATGTGAACAGGCACAGAGAAGGTGCTATCAGGGAATTCTCTGCCTGCCTTTCCCCAGTGCTCTGCAAGCTCTCCAGGACAACATAAAATCTGGGGCTCTGTGCTTTCTTTCCTTCTGAACAAGTGTTACTGTTTTCTGCACAAAAGCGATTCTGCGAAGCAATGTGAACACTTCTGCTTCCCAGGCACAGAGAAGGTGCTAGCAGGGAATTCTCTGCCTGCCTTTCCCCAGTGCTCTGCAAGCTCTCCAGGACAACATAGAATCTGGGGCTCTGTGCTTTCTTTCGTTCTGAACAACTGTTACTGTTTTCTGCACAAAAGCGATTCTTGCGAAGCAATGTGAACACTTCTGCTTCCCAGGCACAGAGAAGGTGCTAGCAGGGAATTCTCTGCCTGCCTTTCCCCAGTGCTCTGCAAGCTCTCCAGGACAACATAGAATCTGGGGCTCTGTGCTTTCTTTCCTTCTGAACAAGTGTTACTGTTTTCTGCACAAAAGCGATTCTGCGAAGCAATGTGAACACTTCTGCTTCCCAGGCACAGAGAAGGTGCTAGCAGGGAATTCTCTGCCTGCCTTTCCCCAGTGCTCTGCAAGCTCTCCAGGACAACATAGAATCTGGGGCTCTGTGCTTTCTTTCCTTCTGAACAAGTGTTACTGTTTTCTGCACAAAAGCGATTCTGCGAAGCAATGTGAACACTTCTGCTTCCCAGGCACAGAGAAGGTGCTAGCAGGGAATTCTCTGCCTGCCTTTCCCCAGTGCTCTGCAAGCTCTCCAGGACAACATAAAATCTGGGGCTCTGTGCTTTCTTTCGTTCTGAACAACTGTTACTGTTTTCTGCACAAAAGCGATTCTGCGAAGCAATGTGAACACTTCTGCTTCCCAGGCACAGAGAAGGTGCTAGCAGGGAATTCTCTGCCTGCCTTTCCCCAGTGCTCTGCAAGCTCTCCAGGACAACATAGAATCTGGGGCTCTGTGCTTTCTTTCCTTCTGAACAAGTGTTACTGTTTTCTGCACAAAAGCGATTCTTGCGAAGCAATGTGAACACTTCTGCTTCCCAGGCACAGAGAAGGTGCTAGCAGGGAATTCTCTGCCTGCCTTTCCCCAGTGCTCTGCAAGCTCTCCAGGACAACATAGAATCTGGGGCTCTGTGCTTTCTTTCGTTCTGAACAAGTGTTACTGTTTTCTGCACAAAAGCGATTCTTGCGAAGCAATGTGAACACTTCTGCTTCCCAGGCACAGAGAAGGTGCTAGCAGGGAATTCTCTGCCTGCCTTTCCCCAGTGCTCTGCAAGCTCTCCAGGACAACATAGAATCTGGGGCTCTGTGCTTTCTTTCCTTCTGAACAAGTGTTACTGTTTTCTGCACAAAAGCGATTCTGCGAAGCAATGTGAACACTTCTGCTTCCCAGGCACAGAGAAGGTGCTAGCAGGGAATTCTCTGCCTGCCTTTCCCCAGTGCTCTGCAAGCTCTCCAGGACAACATAAAATCTGGGGCTCTGTGCTTTCTTTCGTTCTGAACAAGTGTTACTGTTTTCTGCACAAAAGCGATTCTGCGAAGCAATGTGAACACTTCTGCTTCCCAGGCACAGAGAAGGTGCTATCAGGGAATTCTCTGCCTGCCTTTCCCCAGTGCTCTGCAAGCTCTCCAGGACAACATAGAATCTGGGGCTCTGTGCTTTCTTTCGTTCTGAACAAGTGTTACTGTTTTCTGCACAAAAGCGATTCTTGCGAAGCAATGTGAACACTTCTGCTTCCCAGGCACAGAGAAGGTGCTAGCAGGGAATTCTCTGCCTGCCTTTCCCCAGTGCTCTGCAAGCTCTCCAGGACAACATAGAATCTGGGGCTCTGTGCTTTCTTTCGTTCTGAACAACTGTTACTGTTTTCTGCACAAAAGCGATTCTGCGAAACAATGTGAACAGGCACAGAGAAAGTGCTATCAGGGAATTCTCTGCCTGCCTTTCCCCAGTGCTCTGCAAGCTCTCCAGGACAACATAAAATCTGGGGCTCTGTGCTTTCTTTCCTTCTGAACAAGTGTTACTGTTTTCTGCACAAAAGCGATTCTTGCGAAGCAATGTGAACACTTCTGCTTCCCAGGCACAGAGAAGGTGCTAGCAGGGAATTCTCTGCCTGCCTTTCCCCAGTGCTCTGCAAGCTCTCCAGGACAACATAAAATCTGGGGCTCTGTGCTTTCTTTCGTTCTGAACAAGTGTTACTGTTTTCTGCACAAAAGCGATTCTGTGAAACAATGTGAACAGGCACAGAGAAGGTGCTATCAGGGAATTCTCTGCCTGCCTTTCCCCAGTGCTCTGCAAGCTCTCCAGGACAACATAAAATCTGGGGCTCTGTGCTTTCTTTCCTTCTGAACAAGTGTTACTGTTTTCTGCACAAAAGCGATTCTGCGAAGCAATGTGAACACTTCTGCTTCCCAGGCACAGAGAAGGTGCTAGCAGGGAATTCTCTGCCTACCTTTCCCCAGTGCTCTGCAAGCTCTCCAGGACAACATAGAATCTGGGGCTCTGTGCTTTCTTTCGTTCTGAACAAGTGTTACTGTTTTCTGCACAAAAGCGATTCTGCGAAGCAATGTGAACAGGCACAGAGACGGTGCTATCAGGGAATTCTCTGCCTGCCTTTCCCCAGTGCTCTGCAAGCTCTCCAGGACAACATAGAATCTGGGGCTCTGTGCTTTCTTTCCTTCTGAACAAGTGTTACTGTTTTCTGCACAAAAGCGATTCTGCGAAGCAATGTGAACACTTCTGCTTCCCAGGCACAGAGAAGGTGCTAGCAGGGAATTCTCTGCCTGCCTTTCCCCAGTGCTCTGCAAGCTCTCCAGGACAACATAAAATCTGGGGCTCTGTGCTTTCTTTCGTTCTGAACAACTGTTACTGTTTTCTGCACAAAAGCGATTCTTGCGAAGCAATGTGAACACTTCTGCTTCCCAGGCACAGAGAAGGTGCTAGCAGGGAATTCTCTGCCTGCCTTTCCCCAGTGCTCTGCAAGCTCTCCAGGACAACATAGAATCTGGGGCGCTGTGCTTTCTTTCCTTCTGAACAAGTGTTACTGTTTTCTGCACAAAAGCGATTCTGCGAAGCAATGTGAACACTTCTGCTTCCCAGGCACAGAGAAGGTGCTAGCAGGGAATTCTCTGCCTGCCTTTCCCCAGTGCTCTGCAAGCTCTCCAGGACAACATAGAATCTGGGGCTCTGTGCTTTCTTTCCTTCTGAACAAGTGTTACTGTTTTCTGCACAAAAGCGATTCTTGCGAAGCAATGTGAACAATTCTGCTTCCCAGGCACAGAGAAGGTGCTAGCAGGGAATTCTCTGCCTGCCTTTCCCCAGTGCTCTGCAAGCTCTCCAGGACAACATAGAATCTGGGGCTCTGTGCTTTCTTTCGTTCTGAACAAGTGTTACTGTTTTCTGCACAAAAGCGATTCTTGCGAAGCAATGTGAACACTTCTGCTTCCCAGGCACAGAGAAGGTGCTAGCAGGGAATTCTCTGCCTGCCTTTCCCCAGTGCTCTGCAAGCTCTCCAGGACAACATAGAATCTGGGGCTCTGTGCTTTCTTTCCTTCTGAACAAGTGTTACTGTTTTCTGCACAAAAGCGATTCTGCGAAGCAATGTGAACAGGCACAGAGAAGGTGCTATCAGGGAATTCTCTGCCTGCCTTTCCCCAGTGCTCTGCAAGCTCTCCAGGACAACATAAAATCTGGGGCTCTGTGCTTTCTTTCCTTCTGAACAAGTGTTACTGTTTTCTGCACAAAAGCGATTCTGCGAAGCAATGTGAACACTTCTGCTTCCCAGGCACAGAGAAGGTGCTAGCAGGGAATTCTCTGCCTGCCTTTCCCCAGTGCTCTGCAAGCTCTCCAGGACAACATAGAATCTGGGGCTCTGTGCTTTCTTTCCTTCTGAACAACTGTTACTGTTTTCTGCACAAAAGCGATTCTTGCGAAGCAATGTGAACACTTCTGCTTCCCAGGCACAGAGAAGGTGCTAGCAGGGAATTCTCTGCCTGCCTTTCCCCAGTGCTCTGCAAGCTCTCCAGGACAACATAGAATCTGGGGCTCTGTGCTTTCTTTCCTTCTGAACAAGTGTTACTGTTTACTGCACAAAAGCGATTCTGCGAAGCAATGTGAACACTTCTGCTTCCCAGGCACAGAGAAGGTGCTAGCAGGGAATTCTCTGCCTGCCTTTCCCCAGTGCTCTGCAAGCTCTCCAGGACAACATAAAATCTGGGGCTCTGTGCTTTCTTTCGTTCTGAACAAGTGTTACTGTTTTCTGCACAAAAGCGATTCTGCGAAGCAATGTGAACACTTCTGCTTCCCAGGCACAGAGAAGGTGCTATCAGGGAATTCTCTGCCTGCCTTTCCCCAGTGCTCTGCAAGCTCTCCAGGACAACATAGAATCTGGGGCTCTGTGCTTTCTTTCGTTCTGAACAACTGTTACTGTTTTCTGCACAAAAGCGATTCTTGCGAAGCAATGTGAACACTTCTGCTTCCCAGGCACAGAGAAGGTGCTAGCAGGGAATTCTCTGCCTGCCTTTCCCCAGTGCTCTGCAAGCTCTCCAGGACAACATAGAATCTGGGGCTCTGTGCTTTCTTTCGTTCTGAACAACTGTTACTGTTTTCTGCACAAAAGCGATTCTGCGAAACAATGTGAACAGGCACAGAGAAAGTGCTATCAGGGAATTCTCTGCCTGCCTTTCCCCAGTGCTCTGCAAGCTCTCCAGGACAACATAAAATCTGGGGCTCTGTGCTTTCTTTCCTTCTGAACAAGTGTTACTGTTTTCTGCACAAAAGCGATTCTTGCGAAGCAATGTGAACACTTCTGCTTCCCAGGCACAGAGAAGGTGCTAGCAGGGAATTCTCTGCCTGCCTTTCCCCAGTGCTCTGCAAGCTCTCCAGGACAACATAAAATCTGGGGCTCTGTGCTTTCTTTCGTTCTGAACAAGTGTTACTGTTTTCTGCACAAAAGCGATTCTGTGAAACAATGTGAACAGGCACAGAGAAGGTGCTATCAGGGAATTCTCTGCCTGCCTTTCCCCAGTGCTCTGCAAGCTCTCCAGGACAACATAAAATCTGGGGCTCTGTGCTTTCTTTCCTTCTGAACAAGTGTTACTGTTTTCTGCACAAAAGCGATTCTGCGAAGCAATGTGAACACTTCTGCTTCCCAGGCACAGAGAAGGTGCTAGCAGGGAATTCTCTGCCTACCTTTCCCCAGTGCTCTGCAAGCTCTCCAGGACAACATAGAATCTGGGGCTCTGTGCTTTCTTTCGTTCTGAACAAGTGTTACTGTTTTCTGCACAAAAGCGATTCTGCGAAGCAATGTGAACAGGCACAGAGACGGTGCTATCAGGGAATTCTCTGCCTGCCTTTCCCCAGTGCTCTGCAAGCTCTCCAGGACAACATAGAATCTGGGGCTCTGTGCTTTCTTTCCTTCTGAACAAGTGTTACTGTTTTCTGCACAAAAGCGATTCTGCGAAACAATGTGAACAGGCACAGAGAAGGTGCTAGCAGGGAATTCTCTGCCTGCCTTTCCCCAGTGCTCTGCAAGCTCTCCAGGACAACATAAAATCTGGGGCTCTGTGCTTTCTTTCCTTCTGAACAAGTGTTAGTGTTTTCTGCACAAAAGCGATTCTGCGAAGCAATGTGAACACTTCTGCTTCCCAGGCACAGAGAAGGTGCTAGCAGGGAATTCTCTGCCTACCTTTCCCCAGTGCTCTGCAAGCTCTCCAGGACAACATAGAATCTGGGGCTCTGTGCTTTCTTTCGTTCTGAACAAGTGTTACTGTTTTCTGCACAAAAGCGATTCTGCGAAGCAATGTGAACAGGCACAGAGACGGTGCTATCAGGGAATTCTCTGCCTGCCTTTCCCCAGTGCTCTGCAAGCTCTCCAGGACAACATAGAATCTGGGGCTCTGTGCTTTCTTTCGTTCTGAACAACTGTTACTGTTTTCTGCACAAAAGCGATTCTGCGAAACAATGTGAACAGGCACAGAGAAAGTGCTATCAGGGAATTCTCTGCCTGCCTTTCCCCAGTGCTCTGCAAGCTCTCCAGGACAACATAAAATCTGGGGCTCTGTGCTTTCTTTCCTTCTGAACAAGTGTTACTGTTTTCTGCACAAAAGCGATTCTTGCGAAGCAATGTGAACACTTCTGCTTCCCAGGCACAGAGAAGGTGCTAGCAGGGAATTCTCTGCCTGCCTTTCCCCAGTGCTCTGCAAGCTCTCCAGGACAACATAAAATCTGGGGCTCTGTGCTTTCTTTCGTTCTGAACAAGTGTTACTGTTTTCTGCACAAAAGCGATTCTGTGAAACAATGTGAACAGGCACAGAGAAGGTGCTATCAGGGAATTCTCTGCCTGCCTTTCCCCAGTGCTCTGCAAGCTCTCCAGGACAACATAAAATCTGGGGCTCTGTGCTTTCTTTCCTTCTGAACAAGTGTTACTGTTTTCTGCACAAAAGCGATTCTGCGAAGCAATGTGAACACTTCTGCTTCCCAGGCACAGAGAAGGTGCTAGCAGGGAATTCTCTGCCTACCTTTCCCCAGTGCTCTGCAAGCTCTCCAGGACAACATAGAATCTGGGGCTCTGTGCTTTCTTTCGTTCTGAACAAGTGTTACTGTTTTCTGCACAAAAGCGATTCTGCGAAGCAATGTGAACAGGCACAGAGACGGTGCTATCAGGGAATTCTCTGCCTGCCTTTCCCCAGTGCTCTGCAAGCTCTCCAGGACAACATAGAATCTGGGGCTCTGTGCTTTCTTTCCTTCTGAACAAGTGTTACTGTTTTCTGCACAAAAGCGATTCTGCGAAGCAATGTGAACAGGCACAGAGAAGGTGCTAGCAGGGAATTCTCTGCCTGCCTTTCCCCAGTGCTCTGCAAGCTCTCCAGGACAACATAGAATCTGGGGCTCTGTGCTTTCTTTCCTTCTAAACAAGTGTTACTGTTTTCTGCACAAAAGCGATTCTTGCGAAGCAATGTGAACACTTCTGCTTCCCAGGCACAGAGAAGGTGCTAGCAGGGAATTCTCTGCCTGCCTTTCCCCAGTGCTCTGCAAGCTCTCCAGGACAACATAGTATCTGGGGCTCTGTGCTTTCTTTCGTTCTGAACAAGTGTTACTGTTTTCTGCACAAAAGCGATTCTACGAAGCAATGTGAACACTTCTGCTTCCCAGGCACAGAGAAGGTGCTAGCAAGGAATTCTCTGCCTGCCTTTCCCCAGTGCTCTGCAAGCTCTCCAGGACAACATAGAATCTGGGGCTCTGTGCTTTCTTTGCTTCTAAACAAATGTTACTGTTTTCTGCACAAAAGCGATTCTTGCGAAGCAATGTGAACACTTCTGCTTCCCAGGCACAGAGAAGGTGCTAGCAGGGAATTCTCTGCCTGCCTTTCCCCAGTGCTCTGCAAGCTCTCCAGGACAACATAGTATCTGGGGCTCTGTGCTTTCTTTCGTTCTGAACAAGTGTTACTGTTTTCTGCACAAAAGCGATTCTGCGAAGCAATGTGAACACTTCTGCTTCCCAGGCACAGAGAAGGTGCTATCAGGGAATTCTCTGCCTGCCTTTCCCCAGTGCTCTGCAAGCTCTCCAGGACAACATAAAATCTGGGGCTCTGTGCTTTCTTTCGTTCTGAACAACTGTTACTGTTTTCTGCACAAAAGCGATTCTTGCGAAGCAATGTGAACACTTCTGCTTCCCAGGCACAGAGAAGGTGCTAGCAGGGAATTCTCTGCCTGCCTTTCCCCAGTGCTCTGCAAGCTCTCCAGGACAACATAGAATCTGGGGCGCTGTGCTTTCTTTCCTTCTGAACAAGTGTTACTGTTTTCTGCACAAAAGCGATTCTGCGAAGCAATGTGAAGAGGCACAGAGAAGGTGCTAGCAGGGAATTCTCTGCCTGCCTTTCCCCAGTGCTCTGCAAGCTCTCCAGGACAACGTAAAATCTGGGGCTCTGTGCTTTCTTTCCTTCTGAACAAGTGTTACTGTTTTCTGCACAAAAGCGATTCTACGAAGCAATGTGAACACTTCTGCTTCCCAGGCACAGAGAAGGTGCTAGCAAGGAATTCTCTGCCTGCCTTTCCCCAGTGCTCTGCAAGCTCTCCAGGACAACATAGAATCTGGGGCTCTGTGCTTTCTTTCCTTCTAAACAAGTGTTACTGTTTTCTGCACAAAAGCGATTCTTGCGAAGCAATGTGAACACTTCTGCTTCCCAGGCACAGAGAAGGTGCTAGCAGGGAATTCTCTGCCTGCCTTTCCCCAGTGCTCTGCAAGCTCTCCAGGACAACATAGTATCTGGGGCTCTGTGCTTTCTTTCGTTCTGAACAAGTGTTACTGTTTTCTGCACAAAAGCGATTCTACGAAGCAATGTGAACACTTCTGCTTCCCAGGCACAGAGAAGGTGCTAGCAAGGAATTCTCTGCCTGCCTTTCCCCAGTGCTCTGCAAGCTCTCCAGGACAACATAGAATCTGGGGCTCTGTGCTTTCTTTCCTTCTGAACAAGTGTTACTGTTTTCTGCACAAAAGCGATTCTGCGAAGCAATGTGAACAGGCACAGAGAAGGTGCTAGCAGGGAATTCTCTGCCTGCCTTTCCCCAGTGCTCTGCAAGCTCTCCAGGACAACATAGAATCTGGGGCTCTGTGCTTTCTTTCCTTCTAAACAAGTGTTACTGTTTTCTGCACAAAAGCGATTCTTGCGAAGCAATGTGAACACTTCTGCTTCCCAGGCACAGAGAAGGTGCTAGCAGGGAATTCTCTGCCTGCCTTTCCCCAGTGCTCTGCAAGCTCTCCAGGACAACATAGTATCTGGGGCTCTGTGCTTTCTTTCGTTCTGAACAAGTGTTACTGTTTTCTGCACAAAAGCGATTCTACGAAGCAATGTGAACACTTCTGCTTCCCAGGCACAGAGAAGGTGCTAGCAAGGAATTCTCTGCCTGCCTTTCCCCAGTGCTCTGCAAGCTCTCCAGGACAACATAGAATCTGGGGCTCTGTGCTTTCTTTCCTTCTAAACAAGTGTTACTGTTTTCTGCACAAAAGCGATTCTTGCGAAGCAATGTGAACACTTCTGCTTCCCAGGCACAGAGAAGGTGCTAGCAGGGAATTCTCTGCCTGCCTTTCCCCAGTGCTCTGCAAGCTCTCCAGGACAACATAGTATCTGGGGCTCTGTGCTTTCTTTCGTTCTGAACAAGTGTTACTGTTTTCTGCACAAAAGCGATTCTGCGAAGCAATGTGAACACTTCTGCTTCCCAGGCACAGAGAAGGTGCTAGCAGGGAATTCTCTGCCTGCCTTTCCCCAGTGCTCTGCAAGCTCTCCAGGACAACATAAAATCTGGGGCTCTGTGCTTTCTTTCGTTCTGAACAACTGTTACTGTTTTCTGCACAAAAGCGATTCTTGCGAAGCAATGTGAACACTTCTGCTTCCCAGGCACAGAGAAGGTGCTAGCAGGGAATTCTCTGCCTGCCTTTCCCCAGTGCTCTGCAAGCTCTCCAGGACAACATAGAATCTGGGGCGCTGTGCTTTCTTTCCTTCTGAACAAGTGTTACTGTTTTCTGCACAAAAGCGATTCTGCGAAGCAATGTGAAGAGGCACAGAGAAGGTGCTAGCAGGGAATTCTCTGCCTGCCTTTCCCCAGTGCTCTGCAAGCTCTCCAGGACAACGTAAAATCTGGGGCTCTGTGCTTTCTTTCCTTCTGAACAAGTGTTACTGTTTTCTGCACAAAAGCGATTCTACGAAGCAATGTGAACACTTCTGCTTCCCAGGCACAGAGAAGGTGCTAGCAAGGAATTCTCTGCCTGCCTTTCCCCAGTGCTCTGCAAGCTCTCCAGGACAACATAGAATCTGGGGCTCTGTGCTTTCTTTCCTTCTAAACAAGTGTTACTGTTTTCTGCACAAAAGCGATTCTTGCGAAGCAATGTGAACACTTCTGCTTCCCAGGCACAGAGAAGGTGCTAGCAGGGAATTCTCTGCCTGCCTTTCCCCAGTGCTCTGCAAGCTCTCCAGGACAACATAGTATCTGGGGCTCTGTGCTTTCTTTCGTTCTGAACAAGTGTTACTGTTTTCTGCACAAAAGCGATTCTACGAAGCAATGTGAACACTTCTGCTTCCCAGGCACAGAGAAGGTGCTAGCAAGGAATTCTCTGCCTGCCTTTCCCCAGTGCTCTGCAAGCTCTCCAGGACAACATAGAATCTGGGGCTCTGTGCTTTCTTTCCTTCTAAACAAGTGTTACTGTTTTCTGCACAAAAGCGATTCTTGCGAAGCAATGTGAACACTTCTGCTTCCCAGGCACAGAGAAGGTGCTAGCAGGGAATTCTCTGCCTGCCTTTCCCCAGTGCTCTGCAAGCTCTCCAGGACAACATAAAATCTGGGGCTCTGTGCTTTCTTTCGTTCTGAACAAGTGTTACTGTTTTCTGCACAAAAGCGATTCTGCGAAGCAATGTGAACACTTCTGCTTCCCAGGCACAGAGAAGGTGCTATCAGGGAATTCTCTGCCTGCCTTTCCCCAGTGCTCTGCAAGCTCTCCAGGACAACATAGAATCTGGGGCTCTGTGCTTTCTTTCGTTCTGAACAACTGTTACTGTTTTCTGCACAAAAGCGATTCTTGCGAAGCAATGTGAACACTTCTGCTTCCCAGGCACAGAGAAGGTGCTAGCAGGGAATTCTCTGCCTGCCTTTCCCCAGTGCTCTGCAAGCTCTCCAGGACAACATAGAATCTGGGGCTCTGTGCTTTCTTTCGTTCTGAACAACTGTTACTGTTTTCTGCACAAAAGCGATTCTGCGAAACAATGTGAACAGGCACAGAGAAAGTGCTATCAGGGAATTCTCTGCCTGCCTTTCCCCAGTGCTCTGCAAGCTCTCCAGGACAACATAAAATCTGGGGCTCTGTGCTTTCTTTCCTTCTGAACAAGTGTTACTGTTTTCTGCAGAAAAGCGATTCTTGCGAAGCAATGTGAACACTTCTGCTTCCCAGGCACAGAGAAGGTGCTAGCAGGGAATTCTCTGCCTGCCTTTCCCCAGTGCTCTGCAAGCTCTCCAGGACAACATAAAATCTGGGGCTCTGTGCTTTCTTTCGTTCTGAACAAGTGTTACTGTTTTCTGCACAAAAGCGATTCTGTGAAACAATGTGAACAGGCACAGAGAAGGTGCTATCAGGGAATTCTCTGCCTGCCTTTCCCCAGTGCTCTGCAAGCTCTCCAGGACAACATAAAATCTGGGGCTCTGTGCTTTCTTTCCTTCTGAACAAGTGTTACTGTTTTCTGCACAAAAGCGATTCTGCGAAGCAATGTGAACACTTCTGCTTCCCAGGCACAGAGAAGGTGCTAGCAGGGAATTCTCTGCCTACCTTTCCCCAGTGCTCTGCAAGCTCTCCAGGACAACATAGAATCTGGGGCTCTGTGCTTTCTTTCGTTCTGAACAAGTGTTACTGTTTTCTGCACAAAAGCGATTCTGCGAAGCAATGTGAACAGGCACAGAGACGGTGCTATCAGGGAATTCTCTGCCTGCCTTTCCCCAGTGCTCTGCAAGCTCTCCAGGACAACATAGAATCTGGGGCTCTGTGCTTTCTTTCCTTCTGAACAAGTGTTACTGTTTTCTGCACAAAAGCGATTCTGCGAAGCAATGTGAACAGGCACAGAGAAGGTGCTAGCAGGGAATTCTCTGCCTGCCTTTCCCCAGTGCTCTGCAAGCTCTCCAGGACAACATAGAATCTGGGGCTCTGTGCTTTCTTTCCTTCTAAACAAGTGTTACTGTTTTCTGCACAAAAGCGATTCTTGCGAAGCAATGTGAACACTTCTGCTTCCCAGGCACAGAGAAGGTGCTAGCAGGGAATTCTCTGCCTGCCTTTCCCCAGTGCTCTGCAAGCTCTCCAGGACAACATAAAATCTGGGGCTCTGTGCTTTCTTTCGTTCTGAACAAGTGTTACTGTTTTCTGCACAAAAGCGATTCTGCGAAGCAATGTGAACACTTCTGCTTCCCAGGCACAGAGAAGGTGCTATCAGGGAATTCTCTGCCTGCCTTTCCCCAGTGCTCTGCAAGCTCTCCAGGACAACATAGAATCTGGGGCTCTGTGCTTTCTTTCGTTCTGAACAACTGTTACTGTTTTCTGCACAAAAGCGATTCTTGCGAAGCAATGTGAACACTTCTGCTTCCCAGGCACAGAGAAGGTGCTAGCAGGGAATTCTCTGCCTGCCTTTCCCCAGTGCTCTGCAAGCTCTCCAGGACAACATAGAATCTGGGGCTCTGTGCTTTCTTTCGTTCTGAACAACTGTTACTGTTTTCTGCACAAAAGCGATTCTGCGAAACAATGTGAACAGGCACAGAGAAAGTGCTATCAGGGAATTCTCTGCCTGCCTTTCCCCAGTGCTCTGCAAGCTCTCCAGGACAACATAAAATCTGGGGCTCTGTGCTTTCTTTCCTTCTGAACAAGTGTTACTGTTTTCTGCACAAAAGCGATTCTTGCGAAGCAATGTGAACACTTCTGCTTCCCAGGCACAGAGAAGGTGCTAGCAGGGAATTCTCTGCCTACCTTTCCCCAGTGCTCTGCAAGCTCTCCAGGACAACATAGAATCTGGGGCTCTGTGCTTTCTTTCGTTCTGAACAAGTGTTACTGTTTTCTGCACAAAAGCGATTCTGCGAAGCAATGTGAACAGGCACAGAGACGGTGCTATCAGGGAATTCTCTGCCTGCCTTTCCCCAGTGCTCTGCAAGCTCTCCAGGACAACATAGAATCTGGGGCTCTGTGCTTTCTTTCCTTCTGAACAAGTGTTACTGTTTTCTGCACAAAAGCGATTCTGCGAAGCAATGTGAACAGGCACAGAGAAGGTGCTAGCAGGGAATTCTCTGCCTGCCTTTCCCCAGTGCTCTGCAAGCTCTCCAGGACAACATAGAATCTGGGGCTCTGTGCTTTCTTTCCTTCTAAACAAGTGTTACTGTTTTCTGCACAAAAGCGATTCTTGCGAAGCAATGTGAACACTTCTGCTTCCCAGGCACAGAGAAGGTGCTAGCAGGGAATTCTCTGCCTGCCTTTCCCCAGTGCTCTGCAAGCTCTCCAGGACAACATAGTATCTGGGGCTCTGTGCTTTCTTTCGTTCTGAACAAGTGTTACTGTTTTCTGCACAAAAGCGATTCTACGAAGCAATGTGAACACTTCTGCTTCCCAGGCACAGAGAAGGTGCTAGCAAGGAATTCTCTGCCTGCCTTTCCCCAGTGCTCTGCAAGCTCTCCAGGACAACATAGAATCTGGGGCTCTGTGCTTTCTTTCCTTCTAAACAAGTGTTACTGTTTTCTGCACAAAAGCGATTCTTGCGAAGCAATGTGAACACTTCTGCTTCCCAGGCACAGAGAAGGTGCTAGCAGGGAATTCTCTGCCTGCCTTTCCCCAGTGCTCTGCAAGCTCTCCAGGACAACATAGTATCTGGGGCTCTGTGCTTTCTTTCGTTCTGAACAAGTGTTACTGTTTTCTGCACAAAAGCGATTCTGCGAAGCAATGTGAACACTTCTGCTTCCCAGGCACAGAGAAGGTGCTAGCAGGGAATTCTCTGCCTGCCTTTCCCCAGTGCTCTGCAAGCTCTCCAGGACAACATAAAATCTGGGGCTCTGTGCTTTCTTTCGTTCTGAACAACTGTTACTGTTTTCTGCACAAAAGCGATTCTTGCGAAGCAATGTGAACACTTCTGCTTCCCAGGCACAGAGAAGGTGCTAGCAGGGAATTCTCTGCCTGCCTTTCCCCAGTGCTCTGCAAGCTCTCCAGGACAACATAGAATCTGGGGCGCTGTGCTTTCTTTCCTTCTGAACAAGTGTTACTGTTTTCTGCACAAAAGCGATTCTGCGAAGCAATGTGAAGAGGCACAGAGAAGGTGCTAGCAGGGAATTCTCTGCCTGCCTTTCCCCAGTGCTCTGCAAGCTCTCCAGGACAACGTAAAATCTGGGGCTCTGTGCTTTCTTTCCTTCTGAACAAGTGTTACTGTTTTCTGCACAAAAGCGATTCTACGAAGCAATGTGAACACTTCTGCTTCCCAGGCACAGAGAAGGTGCTAGCAAGGAATTCTCTGCCTGCCTTTCCCCAGTGCTCTGCAAGCTCTCCAGGACAACATAGAATCTGGGGCTCTGTGCTTTCTTTCCTTCTAAACAAGTGTTACTGTTTTCTGCACAAAAGCGATTCTTGCGAAGCAATGTGAACACTTCTGCTTCCCAGGCACAGAGAAGGTGCTAGCAGGGAATTCTCTGCCTGCCTTTCCCCAGTGCTCTGCAAGCTCTCCAGGACAACATAGTATCTGGGGCTCTGTGCTTTCTTTCGTTCTGAACAAGTGTTACTGTTTTCTGCACAAAAGCGATTCTACGAAGCAATGTGAACACTTCTGCTTCCCAGGCACAGAGAAGGTGCTAGCAAGGAATTCTCTGCCTGCCTTTCCCCAGTGCTCTGCAAGCTCTCCAGGACAACATAGAATCTGGGGCTCTGTGCTTTCTTTCCTTCTGAACAAGTGTTACTGTTTTCTGCACAAAAGCGATTCTGCGAAGCAATGTGAACAGGCACAGAGAAGGTGCTAGCAGGGAATTCTCTGCCTGCCTTTCCCCAGTGCTCTGCAAGCTCTCCAGGACAACATAGAATCTGGGGCTCTGTGCTTTCTTTCCTTCTAAACAAGTGTTACTGTTTTCTGCACAAAAGCGATTCTTGCGAAGCAATGTGAACACTTCTGCTTCCCAGGCACAGAGAAGGTGCTAGCAGGGAATTCTCTGCCTGCCTTTCCCCAGTGCTCTGCAAGCTCTCCAGGACAACATAGTATCTGGGGCTCTGTGCTTTCTTTCGTTCTGAACAAGTGTTACTGTTTTCTGCACAAAAGCGATTCTACGAAGCAATGTGAACACTTCTGCTTCCCAGGCACAGAGAAGGTGCTAGCAAGGAATTCTCTGCCTGCCTTTCCCCAGTGCTCTGCAAGCTCTCCAGGACAACATAGAATCTGGGGCTCTGTGCTTTCTTTCCTTCTGAACAAGTGTTACTGTTTTCTGCACAAAAGCGATTCTGCGAAGCAATGTGAACAGGCACAGAGAAGGTGCTAGCAGGGAATTCTCTGCCTGCCTTTCCCCAGTGCTCTGCAAGCTCTCCAGGACAACATAGAATCTGGGGCTCTGTGCTTTCTTTCCTTCTAAACAAGTGTTACTGTTTTCTGCACAAAAGCGATTCTTGCGAAGCAATGTGAACACTTCTGCTTCCCAGGCACAGAGAAGGTGCTAGCAGGGAATTCTCTGCCTGCCTTTCCCCAGTGCTCTGCAAGCTCTCCAGGACAACATAGTATCTGGGGCTCTGTGCTTTCTTTCGTTCTGAACAAGTGTTACTGTTTTCTGCACAAAAGCGATTCTACGAAGCAATGTGAACACTTCTGCTTCCCAGGCACAGAGAAGGTGCTAGCAAGGAATTCTCTGCCTGCCTTTCCCCAGTGCTCTGCAAGCTCTCCAGGACAACATAGAATCTGGGGCTCTGTGCTTTCTTTCCTTCTAAACAAGTGTTACTGTTTTCTGCACAAAAGCGATTCTTGCGAAGCAATGTGAACACTTCTGCTTCCCAGGCACAGAGAAGGTGCTAGCAGGGAATTCTCTGCCTGCCTTTCCCCAGTGCTCTGCAAGCTCTCCAGGACAACATAGTATCTGGGGCTCTGTGCTTTCTTTCGTTCTGAACAAGTGTTACTGTTTTCTGCACAAAAGCGATTCTGCGAAGCAATGTGAACACTTCTGCTTCCCAGGCACAGAGAAGGTGCTAGCAGGGAATTCTCTGCCTGCCTTTCCCCAGTGCTCTGCAAGCTCTCCAGGACAACATAAAATCTGGGGCTCTGTGCTTTCTTTCGTTCTGAACAACTGTTACTGTTTTCTGCACAAAAGCGATTCTTGCGAAGCAATGTGAACACTTCTGCTTCCCAGGCACAGAGAAGGTGCTAGCAGGGAATTCTCTGCCTGCCTTTCCCCAGTGCTCTGCAAGCTCTCCAGGACAACATAGAATCTGGGGCGCTGTGCTTTCTTTCCTTCTGAACAAGTGTTACTGTTTTCTGCACAAAAGCGATTCTGCGAAGCAATGTGAAGAGGCACAGAGAAGGTGCTAGCAGGGAATTCTCTGCCTGCCTTTCCCCAGTGCTCTGCAAGCTCTCCAGGACAACGTAAAATCTGGGGCTCTGTGCTTTCTTTCCTTCTGAACAAGTGTTACTGTTTTCTGCACAAAAGCGATTCTACGAAGCAATGTGAACACTTCTGCTTCCCAGGCACAGAGAAGGTGCTAGCAAGGAATTCTCTGCCTGCCTTTCCCCAGTGCTCTGCAAGCTCTCCAGGACAACATAGAATCTGGGGCTCTGTGCTTTCTTTCCTTCTAAACAAGTGTTACTGTTTTCTGCACAAAAGCGATTCTTGCGAAGCAATGTGAACACTTCTGCTTCCCAGGCACAGAGAAGGTGCTAGCAGGGAATTCTCTGCCTGCCTTTCCCCAGTGCTCTGCAAGCTCTCCAGGACAACATAGTATCTGGGGCTCTGTGCTTTCTTTCGTTCTGAACAAGTGTTACTGTTTTCTGCACAAAAGCGATTCTACGAAGCAATGTGAACACTTCTGCTTCCCAGGCACAGAGAAGGTGCTAGCAAGGAATTCTCTGCCTGCCTTTCCCCAGTGCTCTGCAAGCTCTCCAGGACAACATAGAATCTGGGGCTCTGTGCTTTCTTTCCTTCTGAACAAGTGTTACTGTTTTCTGCACAAAAGCGATTCTGCGAAGCAATGTGAACAGGCACAGAGAAGGTGCTAGCAGGGAATTCTCTGCCTGCCTTTCCCCAGTGCTCTGCAAGCTCTCCAGGACAACATAGAATCTGGGGCTCTGTGCTTTCTTTCCTTCTAAACAAGTGTTACTGTTTTCTGCACAAAAGCGATTCTTGCGAAGCAATGTGAACACTTCTGCTTCCCAGGCACAGAGAAGGTGCTAGCAGGGAATTCTCTGCCTGCCTTTCCCCAGTGCTCTGCAAGCTCTCCAGGACAACATAGTATCTGGGGCTCTGTGCTTTCTTTCGTTCTGAACAAGTGTTACTGTTTTCTGCACAAAAGCGATTCTACGAAGCAATGTGAACACTTCTGCTTCCCAGGCACAGAGAAGGTGCTAGCAAGGAATTCTCTGCCTGCCTTTCCCCAGTGCTCTGCAAGCTCTCCAGGACAACATAGAATCTGGGGCTCTGTGCTTTCTTTCCTTCTGAACAAGTGTTACTGTTTTCTGCACAAAAGCGATTCTGCGAAGCAATGTGAACAGGCACAGAGAAGGTGCTAGCAGGGAATTCTCTGCCTGCCTTTCCCCAGTGCTCTGCAAGCTCTCCAGGACAACATAGAATCTGGGGCTCTGTGCTTTCTTTCCTTCTAAACAAGTGTTACTGTTTTCTGCACAAAAGCGATTCTTGCGAAGCAATGTGAACACTTCTGCTTCCCAGGCACAGAGAAGGTGCTAGCAGGGAATTCTCTGCCTGCCTTTCCCCAGTGCTCTGCAAGCTCTCCAGGACAACATAGTATCTGGGGCTCTGTGCTTTCTTTCGTTCTGAACAAGTGTTACTGTTTTCTGCACAAAAGCGATTCTACGAAGCAATGTGAACACTTCTGCTTCCCAGGCACAGAGAAGGTGCTAGCAAGGAATTCTCTGCCTGCCTTTCCCCAGTGCTCTGCAAGCTCTCCAGGACAACATAGAATCTGGGGCTCTGTGCTTTCTTTCCTTCTAAACAAGTGTTACTGTTTTCTGCACAAAAGCGATTCTTGCGAAGCAATGTGAACACTTCTGCTTCCCAGGCACAGAGAAGGTGCTAGCAGGGAATTCTCTGCCTGCCTTTCCCCAGTGCTCTGCAAGCTCTCCAGGACAACATAGTATCTGGGGCTCTGTGCTTTCTTTCGTTCTGAACAAGTGTTACTGTTTTCTGCACAAAAGCGATTCTGCGAAGCAATGTGAACACTTCTGCTTCCCAGGCACAGAGAAGGTGCTAGCAGGGAATTCTCTGCCTGCCTTTCCCCAGTGCTCTGCAAGCTCTCCAGGACAACATAAAATCTGGGGCTCTGTGCTTTCTTTCGTTCTGAACAACTGTTACTGTTTTCTGCACAAAAGCGATTCTTGCGAAGCAATGTGAACACTTCTGCTTCCCAGGCACAGAGAAGGTGCTAGCAGGGAATTCTCTGCCTGCCTTTCCCCAGTGCTCTGCAAGCTCTCCAGGACAACATAGAATCTGGGGCGCTGTGCTTTCTTTCCTTCTGAACAAGTGTTACTGTTTTCTGCACAAAAGCGATTCTGCGAAGCAATGTGAAGAGGCACAGAGAAGGTGCTAGCAGGGAATTCTCTGCCTGCCTTTCCCCAGTGCTCTGCAAGCTCTCCAGGACAACGTAAAATCTGGGGCTCTGTGCTTTCTTTCCTTCTGAACAAGTGTTACTGTTTTCTGCACAAAAGCGATTCTACGAAGCAATGTGAACACTTCTGCTTCCCAGGCACAGAGAAGGTGCTAGCAAGGAATTCTCTGCCTGCCTTTCCCCAGTGCTCTGCAAGCTCTCCAGGACAACATAGAATCTGGGGCTCTGTGCTTTCTTTCCTTCTAAACAAGTGTTACTGTTTTCTGCACAAAAGCGATTCTTGCGAAGCAATGTGAACACTTCTGCTTCCCAGGCACAGAGAAGGTGCTAGCAGGGAATTCTCTGCCTGCCTTTCCCCAGTGCTCTGCAAGCTCTCCAGGACAACATAGTATCTGGGGCTCTGTGCTTTCTTTCGTTCTGAACAAGTGTTACTGTTTTCTGCACAAAAGCGATTCTACGAAGCAATGTGAACACTTCTGCTTCCCAGGCACAGAGAAGGTGCTAGCAAGGAATTCTCTGCCTGCCTTTCCCCAGTGCTCTGCAAGCTCTCCAGGACAACATAGAATCTGGGGCTCTGTGCTTTCTTTCCTTCTGAACAAGTGTTACTGTTTTCTGCACAAAAGCGATTCTGCGAAGCAATGTGAACAGGCACAGAGAAGGTGCTAGCAGGGAATTCTCTGCCTGCCTTTCCCCAGTGCTCTGCAAGCTCTCCAGGACAACATAGAATCTGGGGCTCTGTGCTTTCTTTCCTTCTAAACAAGTGTTACTGTTTTCTGCACAAAAGCGATTCTTGCGAAGCAATGTGAACACTTCTGCTTCCCAGGCACAGAGAAGGTGCTAGCAGGGAATTCTCTGCCTGCCTTTCCCCAGTGCTCTGCAAGCTCTCCAGGACAACATAGTATCTGGGGCTCTGTGCTTTCTTTCGTTCTGAACAAGTGTTACTGTTTTCTGCACAAAAGCGATTCTACGAAGCAATGTGAACACTTCTGCTTCCCAGGCACAGAGAAGGTGCTAGCAAGGAATTCTCTGCCTGCCTTTCCCCAGTGCTCTGCAAGCTCTCCAGGACAACATAGAATCTGGGGCTCTGTGCTTTCTTTCCTTCTAAACAAGTGTTACTGTTTTCTGCACAAAAGCGATTCTTGCGAAGCAATGTGAACACTTCTGCTTCCCAGGCACAGAGAAGGTGCTAGCAGGGAATTCTCTGCCTGCCTTTCCCCAGTGCTCTGCAAGCTCTCCAGGACAACATAGTATCTGGGGCTCTGTGCTTTCTTTCGTTCTGAACAAGTGTTACTGTTTTCTGCACAAAAGCGATTCTGCGAAGCAATGTGAACACTTCTGCTTCCCAGGCACAGAGAAGGTGCTAGCAGGGAATTCTCTGCCTGCCTTTCCCCAGTGCTCTGCAAGCTCTCCAGGACAACATAGAATCTGGGGCTCTGTGCTTTCTTTCGTTCTGAACAAGTGTTACTGTTTTCTGCACAAAAGCGATTCTTGCGAAGCAATGTGAACACTTCTGCTTCCCAGGCACAGAGAAGGTGCTAGCAGGGAATTCTCTGCCTGCCTTTCCCCAGTGCTCTGCAAGCTCTCCAGGACAACATAGAATCTGGGGCGCTGTGCTTTCTTTCCTTCTGAACAAGTGTTACTGTTTTCTGCACAAAAGCGATTCTGCGAAGCAATGTGAAGAGGCACAGAGAAGGTGCTAGCAGGGAATTCTCTGCCTGCCTTTCCCCAGTGCTCTGCAAGCTCTCCAGGACAACGTAAAATCTGGGGCTCTGTGCTTTCTTTCCTTCTGAACAAGTGTTACTGTTTTCTGCACAAAAGCGATTCTACGAAGCAATGTGAACACTTCTGCTTCCCAGGCACAGAGAAGGTGCTAGCAAGGAATTCTCTGCCTGCCTTTCCCCAGTGCTCTGCAAGCTCTCCAGGACAACATAGAATCTGGGGCTCTGTGCTTTCTTTCCTTCTAAACAAGTGTTACTGTTTTCTGCACAAAAGCGATTCTTGCGAAGCAATGTGAACACTTCTGCTTCCCAGGCACAGAGAAGGTGCTAGCAGGGAATTCTCTGCCTGCCTTTCCCCAGTGCTCTGCAAGCTCTCCAGGACAACATAGTATCTGGGGCTCTGTGCTTTCTTTCGTTCTGAACAAGTGTTACTGTTTTCTGCACAAAAGCGATTCTACGAAGCAATGTGAACACTTCTGCTTCCCAGGCACAGAGAAGGTGCTAGCAAGGAATTCTCTGCCTGCCTTTCCCCAGTGCTCTGCAAGCTCTCCAGGACAACATAGAATCTGGGGCTCTGTGCTTTCTTTCCTTCTGAACAAGTGTTACTGTTTTCTGCACAAAAGCGATTCTGCGAAGCAATGTGAACAGGCACAGAGAAGGTGCTAGCAGGGAATTCTCTGCCTGCCTTTCCCCAGTGCTCTGCAAGCTCTCCAGGACAACATAGAATCTGGGGCTCTGTGCTTTCTTTCCTTCTAAACAAGTGTTACTGTTTTCTGCACAAAAGCGATTCTTGCGAAGCAATGTGAACACTTCTGCTTCCCAGGCACAGAGAAGGTGCTAGCAGGGAATTCTCTGCCTGCCTTTCCCCAGTGCTCTGCAAGCTCTCCAGGACAACATAGTATCTGGGGCTCTGTGCTTTCTTTCGTTCTGAACAAGTGTTACTGTTTTCTGCACAAAAGCGATTCTACGAAGCAATGTGAACACTTCTGCTTCCCAGGCACAGAGAAGGTGCTAGCAAGGAATTCTCTGCCTGCCTTTCCCCAGTGCTCTGCAAGCTCTCCAGGACAACATAGAATCTGGGGCTCTGTGCTTTCTTTCCTTCTGAACAAGTGTTACTGTTTTCTGCACAAAAGCGATTCTGCGAAGCAATGTGAACAGGCACAGAGAAGGTGCTAGCAGGGAATTCTCTGCCTGCCTTTCCACAGTGCTCTGCAAGCTCTCCAGGACAACATAGAATCTGGGGCTCTGTGCTTTCTTTCCTTCTAAACAAGTGTTACTGTTTTCTGCACAAAAGCGATTCTTGCGAAGCAATGTGAACACTTCTGCTTCCCAGGCACAGAGAAGGTGCTAGCAGGGAATTCTCTGCCTGCCTTTCCCCAGTGCTCTGCAAGCTCTCCAGGACAACATAGTATCTGGGGCTCTGTGCTTTCTTTCGTTCTGAACAAGTGTTACTGTTTTCTGCACAAAAGCGATTCTACGAAGCAATGTGAACACTTCTGCTTCCCAGGCACAGAGAAGGTGCTAGCAAGGAATTCTCTGCCTGCCTTTCCCCAGTGCTCTGCAAGCTCTCCAGGACAACATAGAATCTGGGGCTCTGTGCTTTCTTTCCTTCTAAACAAGTGTTACTGTTTTCTGCACAAAAGCGATTCTTGCGAAGCAATGTGAACACTTCTGCTTCCCAGGCACAGAGAAGGTGCTAGCAGGGAATTCTCTGCCTGCCTTTCCCCAGTGCTCTGCAAGCTCTCCAGGACAACATAGTATCTGGGGCTCTGTGCTTTCTTTCGTTCTGAACAAGTGTTACTGTTTTCTGCACAAAAGCGATTCTGCGAAGCAATGTGAACACTTCTGCTTCCCAGGCACAGAGAAGGTGCTAGCAGGGAATTCTCTGCCTGCCTTTCCCCAGTGCTCTGCAAGCTCTCCAGGACAACATAAAATCTGGGGCTCTGTGCTTTCTTTCGTTCTGAACAACTGTTACTGTTTTCTGCACAAAAGCGATTCTTGCGAAGCAATGTGAACACTTCTGCTTCCCAGGCACAGAGAAGGTGCTAGCAGGGAATTCTCTGCCTGCCTTTCCCCAGTGCTCTGCAAGCTCTCCAGGACAACATAGAATCTGGGGCGCTGTGCTTTCTTTCCTTCTGAACAAGTGTTACTGTTTTCTGCACAAAAGCGATTCTGCGAAGCAATGTGAAGAGGCACAGAGAAGGTGCTAGCAGGGAATTCTCTGCCTGCCTTTCCCCAGTGCTCTGCAAGCTCTCCAGGACAACGTAAAATCTGGGGCTCTGTGCTTTCTTTCCTTCTGAACAAGTGTTACTGTTTTCTGCACAAAAGCGATTCTACGAAGCAATGTGAACACTTCTGCTTCCCAGGCACAGAGAAGGTGCTAGCAAGGAATTCTCTGCCTGCCTTTCCCCAGTGCTCTGCAAGCTCTCCAGGACAACATAGAATCTGGGGCTCTGTGCTTTCTTTCCTTCTAAACAAGTGTTACTGTTTTCTGCACAAAAGCGATTCTTGCGAAGCAATGTGAACACTTCTGCTTCCCAGGCACAGAGAAGGTGCTAGCAGGGAATTCTCTGCCTGCCTTTCCCCAGTGCTCTGCAAGCTCTCCAGGACAACATAGTATCTGGGGCTCTGTGCTTTCTTTCGTTCTGAACAAGTGTTACTGTTTTCTGCACAAAAGCGATTCTACGAAGCAATGTGAACACTTCTGCTTCCCAGGCACAGAGAAGGTGCTAGCAAGGAATTCTCTGCCTGCCTTTCCCCAGTGCTCTGCAAGCTCTCCAGGACAACATAGAATCTGGGGCTCTGTGCTTTCTTTCCTTCTGAACAAGTGTTACTGTTTTCTGCACAAAAGCGATTCTGCGAAGCAATGTGAACAGGCACAGAGAAGGTGCTAGCAGGGAATTCTCTGCCTGCCTTTCCCCAGTGCTCTGCAAGCTCTCCAGGACAACATAGAATCTGGGGCTCTGTGCTTTCTTTCCTTCTAAACAAGTGTTACTGTTTTCTGCACAAAAGCGATTCTTGCGAAGCAATGTGAACACTTCTGCTTCCCAGGCACAGAGAAGGTGCTAGCAGGGAATTCTCTGCCTGCCTTTCCCCAGTGCTCTGCAAGCTCTCCAGGACAACATAGTATCTGGGGCTCTGTGCTTTCTTTCGTTCTGAACAAGTGTTACTGTTTTCTGCACAAAAGCGATTCTACGAAGCAATGTGAACACTTCTGCTTCCCAGGCACAGAGAAGGTGCTAGCAGGGAATTCTCTGCCTACCTTTCCCCAGTGCTCTGCAAGCTCTCCAGGACAACATAGAATCTGGGGCTCTGTGCTTTCTTTCGTTCTGAACAAGTGTTACTGTTTTCTGCACAAAAGCGATTCTGCGAAGCAATGTGAACAGGCACAGAGACGGTGCTATCAGGGAATTCTCTGCCTGCCTTTCCCCAGTGCTCTGCAAGCTCTCCAGGACAACATAGAATCTGGGGCTCTGTGCTTTCTTTCCTTCTGAACAAGTGTTACTGTTTTCTGCACAAAAGCGATTCTGCGAAGCAATGTGAACAGGCACAGAGAAGGTGCTAGCAGGGAATTCTCTGCCTGCCTTTCCCCAGTGCTCTGCAAGCTCTCCAGGACAACATAGAATCTGGGGCTCTGTGCTTTCTTTCCTTCTAAACAAGTGTTACTGTTTTCTGCACAAAAGCGATTCTTGCGAAGCAATGTGAACACTTCTGCTTCCCAGGCACAGAGAAGGTGCTAGCAGGGAATTCTCTGCCTGCCTTTCCCCAGTGCTCTGCAAGCTCTCCAGGACAACATAGTATCTGGGGCTCTGTGCTTTCTTTCGTTCTGAACAAGTGTTACTGTTTTCTGCACAAAAGCGATTCTACGAAGCAATGTGAACACTTCTGCTTCCCAGGCACAGAGAAGGTGCTAGCAAGGAATTCTCTGCCTGCCTTTCCCCAGTGCTCTGCAAGCTCTCCAGGACAACATAGAATCTGGGGCTCTGTGCTTTCTTTCCTTCTAAACAAGTGTTACTGTTTTCTGCACAAAAGCGATTCTTGCGAAGCAATGTGAACACTTCTGCTTCCCAGGCACAGAGAAGGTGCTAGCAGGGAATTCTCTGCCTGCCTTTCCCCAGTGCTCTGCAAGCTCTCCAGGACAACATAGTATCTGGGGCTCTGTGCTTTCTTTCGTTCTGAACAAGTGTTACTGTTTTCTGCACAAAAGCGATTCTGCGAAGCAATGTGAACACTTCTGCTTCCCAGGCACAGAGAAGGTGCTAGCAGGGAATTCTCTGCCTGCCTTTCCCCAGTGCTCTGCAAGCTCTCCAGGACAACATAAAATCTGGGGCTCTGTGCTTTCTTTCGTTCTGAACAACTGTTACTGTTTTCTGCACAAAAGCGATTCTTGCGAAGCAATGTGAACACTTCTGCTTCCCAGGCACAGAGAAGGTGCTAGCAGGGAATTCTCTGCCTGCCTTTCCCCAGTGCTCTGCAAGCTCTCCAGGACAACATAGAATCTGGGGCGCTGTGCTTTCTTTCCTTCTGAACAAGTGTTACTGTTTTCTGCACAAAAGCGATTCTGCGAAGCAATGTGAAGAGGCACAGAGAAGGTGCTAGCAGGGAATTCTCTGCCTGCCTTTCCCCAGTGCTCTGCAAGCTCTCCAGGACAACGTAAAATCTGGGGCTCTGTGCTTTCTTTCCTTCTGAACAAGTGTTACTGTTTTCTGCACAAAAGCGATTCTACGAAGCAATGTGAACACTTCTGCTTCCCAGGCACAGAGAAGGTGCTAGCAAGGAATTCTCTGCCTGCCTTTCCCCAGTGCTCTGCAAGCTCTCCAGGACAACATAGAATCTGGGGCTCTGTGCTTTCTTTCCTTCTAAACAAGTGTTACTGTTTTCTGCACAAAAGCGATTCTTGCGAAGCAATGTGAACACTTCTGCTTCCCAGGCACAGAGAAGGTGCTAGCAGGGAATTCTCTGCCTGCCTTTCCCCAGTGCTCTGCAAGCTCTCCAGGACAACATAGTATCTGGGGCTCTGTGCTTTCTTTCGTTCTGAACAAGTGTTACTGTTTTCTGCACAAAAGCGATTCTTGCGAAGCAATGTGAACACTTCTGCTTCCCAGGCACAGAGAAGGTGCTAGCAGGGAATTCTCTGCCTGCCTTTCCCCAGTGCTCTGCAAGCTCTCCAGGACAACATAGAATCTGGGGCTCTGTGCTTTCTTTCGTTCTGAACAAGTGTTACTGTTTTCTGCACAAAAGCGATTCTGCGAAGCAATGTGAACACTTCTGCTTCCCAGGCACAGAGAAGGTGCTAGCAGGGAATTCTCTGCCTGCCTTTCCCCAGTGCTCTGCAAGCTCTCCAGGACAACATAGAATCTGGGGCTCTGTGCTTTCTTTCCTTCTGAACAAGTGTTACTGTTTTCTGCACAAAAGCGATTCTTGCGAAGCAATGTGAACAATTCTGCTTCCCAGGCACAGAGAAGGTGCTAGCAGGGAATTCTCTGCCTGCCTTTCCCCAGTGCTCTGCAAGCTCTCCAGGACAACATAGTATCTGGGGCTCTGTGCTTTCTTTCGTTCTGAACAAGTGTTACTGTTTTCTGCACAAAAGCGATTCTTGCGAAGCAATGTGAACACTTCTGCTTCCCAGGCACAGAGAAGGTGCTAGCAGGGAATTCTCTGCCTGCCTTTCCCCAGTGCTCTGCAAGCTCTCCAGGACAACATAGTATCTGGGGCTCTGTGCTTTCTTTCGTTCTGAACAAGTGTTACTGTTTTCTGCACAAAAGCGATTCTACGAAGCAATGTGAACACTTCTGCTTCCCAGGCACAGAGAAGGTGCTAGCAGGGAATTCTCTGCCTACCTTTCCCCAGTGCTCTGCAAGCTCTCCAGGACAACATAGAATCTGGGGCTCTGTGCTTTCTTTCGTTCTGAACAAGTGTTACTGTTTTCTGCACAAAAGCGATTCTGCGAAGCAATGTGAACAGGCACAGAGACGGTGCTATCAGGGAATTCTCTGCCTGCCTTTCCCCAGTGCTCTGCAAGCTCTCCAGGACAACATAGAATCTGGGGCTCTGTGCTTTCTTTCCTTCTGAACAAGTGTTACTGTTTTCTGCACAAAAGCGATTCTGCGAAGCAATGTGAACAGGCACAGAGAAGGTGCTAGCAGGGAATTCTCTGCCTGCCTTTCCCCAGTGCTCTGCAAGCTCTCCAGGACAACATAGAATCTGGGGCTCTGTGCTTTCTTTCCTTCTAAACAAGTGTTACTGTTTTCTGCACAAAAGCGATTCTTGCGAAGCAATGTGAACACTTCTGCTTCCCAGGCACAGAGAAGGTGCTAGCAGGGAATTCTCTGCCTGCCTTTCCCCAGTGCTCTGCAAGCTCTCCAGGACAACATAGTATCTGGGGCTCTGTGCTTTCTTTCGTTCTGAACAAGTGTTACTGTTTTCTGCACAAAAGCGATTCTACGAAGCAATGTGAACACTTCTGCTTCCCAGGCACAGAGAAGGTGCTAGCAAGGAATTCTCTGCCTGCCTTTCCCCAGTGCTCTGCAAGCTCTCCAGGACAACATAGAATCTGGGGCTCTGTGCTTTCTTTCCTTCTAAACAAGTGTTACTGTTTTCTGCACAAAAGCGATTCTTGCGAAGCAATGTGAACACTTCTGCTTCCCAGGCACAGAGAAGGTGCTAGCAGGGAATTCTCTGCCTGCCTTTCCCCAGTGCTCTGCAAGCTCTCCAGGACAACATAGTATCTGGGGCTCTGTGCTTTCTTTCGTTCTGAACAAGTGTTACTGTTTTCTGCACAAAAGCGATTCTGCGAAGCAATGTGAACACTTCTGCTTCCCAGGCACAGAGAAGGTGCTAGCAGGGAATTCTCTGCCTGCCTTTCCCCAGTGCTCTGCAAGCTCTCCAGGACAACATAAAATCTGGGGCTCTGTGCTTTCTTTCGTTCTGAACAACTGTTACTGTTTTCTGCACAAAAGCGATTCTTGCGAAGCAATGTGAACACTTCTGCTTCCCAGGCACAGAGAAGGTGCTAGCAGGGAATTCTCTGCCTGCCTTTCCCCAGTGCTCTGCAAGCTCTCCAGGACAACATAGAATCTGGGGCGCTGTGCTTTCTTTCCTTCTGAACAAGTGTTACTGTTTTCTGCACAAAAGCGATTCTGCGAAGCAATGTGAAGAGGCACAGAGAAGGTGCTAGCAGGGAATTCTCTGCCTGCCTTTCCCCAGTGCTCTGCAAGCTCTCCAGGACAACGTAAAATCTGGGGCTCTGTGCTTTCTTTCCTTCTGAACAAGTGTTACTGTTTTCTGCACAAAAGCGATTCTACGAAGCAATGTGAACACTTCTGCTTCCCAGGCACAGAGAAGGTGCTAGCAAGGAATTCTCTGCCTGCCTTTCCCCAGTGCTCTGCAAGCTCTCCAGGACAACATAGAATCTGGGGCTCTGTGCTTTCTTTCCTTCTAAACAAGTGTTACTGTTTTCTGCACAAAAGCGATTCTTGCGAAGCAATGTGAACACTTCTGCTTCCCAGGCACAGAGAAGGTGCTAGCAGGGAATTCTCTGCCTGCCTTTCCCCAGTGCTCTGCAAGCTCTCCAGGACAACATAGTATCTGGGGCTCTGTGCTTTCTTTCGTTCTGAACAAGTGTTACTGTTTTCTGCACAAAAGCGATTCTTGCGAAGCAATGTGAACACTTCTGCTTCCCAGGCACAGAGAAGGTGCTAGCAGGGAATTCTCTGCCTGCCTTTCCCCAGTGCTCTGCAAGCTCTCCAGGACAACATAGAATCTGGGGCTCTGTGCTTTCTTTCGTTCTGAACAAGTGTTACTGTTTTCTGCACAAAAGCGATTCTGCGAAGCAATGTGAACACTTCTGCTTCCCAGGCACAGAGAAGGTGCTAGCAGGGAATTCTCTGCCTGCCTTTCCCCAGTGCTCTGCAAGCTCTCCAGGACAACATAGAATCTGGGGCTCTGTGCTTTCTTTCCTTCTGAACAAGTGTTACTGTTTTCTGCACAAAAGCGATTCTTGCGAAGCAATGTGAACACTTCTGCTTCCCAGGCACAGAGAAGGTGCTAGCAGGGAATTCTCTGCCTGCCTTTCCCCAGTGCTCTGCAAGCTCTCCAGGACAACATAGTATCTGGGGCTCTGTGCTTTCTTTCGTTCTGAACAAGTGTTACTGTTTTCTGCACAAAAGCGATTCTTGCGAAGCAATGTGAACACTTCTGCTTCCCAGGCACAGAGAAGGTGCTAGCAGGGAATTCTCTGCCTGCCTTTCCCCAGTGCTCTGCAAGCTCTCCAGGACAACATAGAATCTGGGGCTCTGTGCTTTCTTTCGTTCTGAACAACTGTTATTGTTTTCTGCACAAAAGCGATTCTTGCGAAGCAATGTGAACACTTCTGCTTCCCAGGCACAGAGAAGGTGCTAGCAGGGAATTCTCTGCCTGCCTTTCCCCAGTGCTCTGCAAGCTCTCCAGGACAACATAGAATCTGGGGCTCTGTGCTTTCTTTCCTTCTGAACAAGTGTTACTGTTTTCTGCACAAAAGCGATTCTGCGAAGCAATGTGAACAGGCACAGAGAAGGTGCTATCAGGGAATTCTCTGCCTGCCTTTCCCCAGTGCTCTGCAAGCTCTCCAGGACAACATAGAATCTGGGGCTCTGTGCTTTCTTTCCTTCTGAACAAGTGTTACTGTTTTCTGCACAAAAGCGATTCTGCGAAGCAATGTGAACACTTCTGCTTCCCAGGCACAGAGAAGGTGCTAGCAGGGAATTCTCTGCCTGCCTTTCCCCAGTGCTCTGCAAGCTCTCCAGGACAACATAAAATCTGGGGCTCTGTGCTTTCTTTCGTTCTGAACAACTGTTACTGTTTTCTGCACAAAAGCGATTCTTGCGAAGCAATGTGAACACTTCTGCTTCCCAGGCACAGAGAAGGTGCTAGCAGGGAATTCTCTGCCTGCCTTTCCCCAGTGCTCTGCAAGCTCTCCAGGACAACATAGAATCTGGGGCGCTGTGCTTTCTTTCCTTCTGAACAAGTGTTACTGTTTTCTGCACAAAAGCGATTCTGCGAAGCAATGTGAACACTTCTGCTTCCCAGGCACAGAGAAGGTGCTAGCAGGGAATTCTCTGCCTGCCTTTCCCCAGTGCTCTGCAAGCTCTCCAGGACAACATAGAATCTGGGGCTCTGTGCTTTCTTTCCTTCTGAACAAGTGTTACTGTTTTCTGCACAAAAGCGATTCTTGCGAAGCAATGTGAACAATTCTGCTTCCCAGGCACAGAGAAGGTGCTAGCAGGGAATTCTCTGCCTGCCTTTCCCCAGTGCTCTGCAAGCTCTCCAGGACAACATAGTATCTGGGGCTCTGTGCTTTCTTTCGTTCTGAACAAGTGTTACTGTTTTCTGCACAAAAGCGATTCTTGCGAAGCAATGTGAACACTTCTGCTTCCCAGGCACAGAGAAGGTGCTAGCAGGGAATTCTCTGCCTGCCTTTCCCCAGTGCTCTGCAAGCTCTCCAGGACAACATAGAATCTGGGGCTCTGTGCTTTCTTTCCTTCTGAACAAGTGTTACTGTTTTCTGCACAAAAGCGATTCTGCGAAGCAATGTGAACAGGCACAGAGAAGGTGCTATCAGGGAATTCTCTGCCTGCCTTTCCCCAGTGCTCTGCAAGCTCTCCAGGACAACATAAAATCTGGGGCTCTGTGCTTTCTTTCCTTCTGAACAAGTGTTACTGTTTTCTGCACAAAAGCGATTCTGCGAAGCAATGTGAACACTTCTGCTTCCCAGGCACAGAGAAGGTGCTAGCAGGGAATTCTCTGCCTGCCTTTCCCCAGTGCTCTGCAAGCTCTCCAGGACAACATAGAATCTGGGGCTCTGTGCTTTCTTTCCTTCTGAACAAGTGTTACTGTTTTCTGCACAAAAGCGATTCTGCGAAGCAATGTGAACACTTCTGCTTCCCAGGCACAGAGAAGGTGCTAGCAGGGAATTCTCTGCCTGCCTTTCCCCAGTGCTCTGCAAGCTCTCCAGGACAACATAGAATCTGGGGCTCTGTGCTTTCTTTCCTTCTGAACAAGTGTTACTGTTTTCTGCACAAAAGCGATTCTGCGAAGCAATGTGAACACTTCTGCTTCCCAGGCACAGAGAAGGTGCTAGCAGGGAATTCTCTGCCTGCCTTTCCCCAGTGCTCTGCAAGCTCTCCAGGACAACATAAAATCTGGGGCTCTGTGCTTTCTTTCGTTCTGAACAACTGTTACTGTTTTCTGCACAAAAGCGATTCTGCGAAGCAATGTGAACACTTCTGCTTCCCAGGCACAGAGAAGGTGCTAGCAGGGAATTCTCTGCCTGCCTTTCCCCAGTGCTCTGCAAGCTCTCCAGGACAACATAGAATCTGGGGCGCTGTGCTTTCTTTCCTTCTGAACAAGTGTTACTGTTTTCTGCACAAAAGCGATTCTGCGAAGCAATGTGAACACTTCTGCTTCCCAGGCACAGAGAAGGTGCTAGCAGGGAATTCTCTGCCTGCCTTTCCCCAGTGCTCTGCAAGCTCTCCAGGACAACATAGAATCTGGGGCTCTGTGCTTTCTTTCCTTCTGAACAAGTGTTACTGTTTTCTGCACAAAAGCGATTCTTGCGAAGCAATGTGAACAATTCTGCTTCCCAGGCACAGAGAAGGTGCTAGCAGGGAATTCTCTGCCTGCCTTTCCCCAGTGCTCTGCAAGCTCTCCAGGACAACATAGAATCTGGGGCTCTGTGCTTTCTTTCGTTCTGAACAAGTGTTACTGTTTTCTGCACAAAAGCGATTCTTGCGAAGCAATGTGAACACTTCTGCTTCCCAGGCACAGAGAAGGTGCTAGCAGGGAATTCTCTGCCTGCCTTTCCCCAGTGCTCTGCAAGCTCTCCAGGACAACATAGTATCTGGGGCTCTGTGCTTTCTTTCCTTCTGAACAAGTGTTACTGTTTTCTGCACAAAAGCGATTCTGCGAAGCAATGTGAACAGGCACAGAGAAGGTGCTATCAGGGAATTCTCTGCCTGCCTTTCCCCAGTGCTCTGCAAGCTCTCCAGGACAACATAAAATCTGGGGCTCTGTGCTTTCTTTCCTTCTGAACAAGTGTTACTGTTTTCTGCACAAAAGCGATTCTGCGAAGCAATGTGAACACTTCTGCTTCCCAGGCACAGAGAAGGTGCTAGCAGGGAATTCTCTGCCTGCCTTTCCCCAGTGCTCTGCAAGCTCTCCAGGACAACATAGAATCTGGGGCTCTGTGCTTTCTTTCCTTCTGAACAACTGTTACTGTTTTCTGCACAAAAGCGATTCTTGCGAAGCAATGTGAACACTTCTGCTTCCCAGGCACAGAGAAGGTGCTAGCAGGGAATTCTCTGCCTGCCTTTCCCCAGTGCTCTGCAAGCTCTCCAGGACAACATAGAATCTGGGGCTCTGTGCTTTCTTTCCTTCTGAACAAGTGTTACTGTTTTCTGCACAAAAGCGATTCTGCGAAGCAATGTGAACACTTCTGCTTCCCAGGCACAGAGAAGGTGCTAGCAGGGAATTCTCTGCCTGCCTTTCCCCAGTGCTCTGCAAGCTCTCCAGGACAACATAAAATCTGGGGCTCTGTGCTTTCTTTCGTTCTGAACAAGTGTTACTGTTTTCTGCACAAAAGCGATTCTGCGAAGCAATGTGAACACTTCTGCTTCCCAGGCACAGAGAAGGTGCTATCAGGGAATTCTCTGCCTGCCTTTCCCCAGTGCTCTGCAAGCTCTCCAGGACAACATAGAATCTGGGGCTCTGTGCTTTCTTTCGTTCTGAACAACTGTTACTGTTTTCTGCACAAAAGCGATTCTTGCGAAGCAATGTGAACACTTCTGCTTCCCAGGCACAGAGAAGGTGCTATCAGGGAATTCTCTGCCTGCCTTTCCCCAGTGCTCTGCAAGCTCTCCAGGACAACATAGAATCTGGGGCGCTGTGCTTTCTTTCCTTCTGAACAAGTGTTACTGTTTTCTGCACAAAAGCGATTCTGCGAAGCAATGAGAACACTTCTGCTTCCCAGGCACAGAGAAGGTGCTAGCAGGGAATTCTCTGCCTGCCTTTCCCCAGTGCTCTGCAAGCTCTCCAGGACAACATAGAATCTGGGGCTCTGTGCTTTCTTTCCTTCTGAACAAGTGTTACTGTTTTCTGCACAAAAGCGATTCTGCGAAGCAATGTGAACAGGCACAGAGAAGGTGCTAGCAGGGAATTCTCTGCCTGCCTTTCCCCAGTGCTCTGCAAGCTCTCCAGGACAACATAAAATCTGGGGCTCTGTGCTTTCTTTCCTTCTGAACAAGTGTTACTGTTTTCTGCACAAAAGCGATTCTGCGAAGCAATGTGAACACTTCTGCTTCCCAGGCACAGAGAAGGTGCTAGCAGGGAATTCTCTGCCTGCCTTTCCCCAGTGCTCTGCAAGCTCTCCAGGACAACATAGAATCTGGGGCTCTGTGCTTTCTTTCGTTCTGAACAACTGTTACTGTTTTCTGCACAAAAGCGATTCTTGCGAAGCAATGTGAACACTTCTGCTTCCCAGGCACAGAGAAGGTGCTAGCAGGGAATTCTCTGCCTGCCTTTCCCCAGTGCTCTGCAAGCTCTCCAGGACAACATAGAATCTGGGGCTCTGTGCTTTCTTTCCTTCTGAACAAGTGTTACTGTTTTCTGCACAAAAGCGATTCTTGCGAAGCAATGTGAACACTTCTGCTTCCCAGGCACAGAGAAGGTGCTAGCAGGGAATTCTCTGCCTGCCTTTCCCCAGTGCTCTGCAAGCTCTCCAGGACAACATAGAATCTGGGGCTCTGTGCTTTCTTTCCTTCTGAACAAGTGTTACTGTTTTCTGCACAAAAGCGATTCTGCGAAGCAATGTGAACACTTCTGCTTCCCAGGCACAGAGAAGGTGCTAGCAGGGAATTCTCTGCCTGCCTTTCCCCAGTGCTCTGCAAGCTCTCCAGGACAACATAGAATCTGGGGCTCTGTGCTTTCTTTCGTTCTGAACAAGTGTTACTGT